>NC_056671.1:82346727-82697352 GCF_018350195.1 Panthera tigris | reverse complement strand
GACAGAATGGATAGCGTGGGCCAACCAGAAGGAATTAGAGTTTGGTATTTCTCTTCTACTTTGAAGGCTAGAGCCAGCTGGTCTTGGTATTTACCTTCTCTCAGGTGAATTAGGCTCTGACAACTTCCCAGCAGATTAGGCTCTGGTTAACTACCCCTAAGGACAGGTCTTTATAAGAGTACTCTGGGTATTTCAAAATGGTTCCTTTTCCCCTCCCCATGCTGGAAGCAGTAGAGGATTTTTTAGATGATATTTACTATGGGAACCTGGTTAAGAGGTAAATCGCACAGTATTCTGGGGAACCGCTTGGACTTCTTCTGGAGGATTTAACTCTGACTTGTCTGCACTGAGCCTCCAGAAGCTTAGTCAGTAATAGTTAAGGTTTTCTTACCCTGATGCCGGTTCCTGTGGAAGTTTCTGCTTCGTGAGCCTCTGATCAAGTAAGCCACGAATCTCTGCATTTTCTCTTCTGCCTCTAGTCTTGTGGACAGCAGTCAGCCCTTGTCATCTCTCTTAGGGAAAGGAGAGTGGTTGACTTTTTAGTCTGTTTAGCTTTTTATGTGTTGTTATGTAGGAGTAGTCGCTTGCATGCTCCAAACATGCATAACTGGAAACTCAACCCACCCGTCTTTTAAAATATTTTCTGTTATGAGTCATGATAAGCATGTTTTGATTAAATTTTTACAAGGCGGGCTAATTATAGTAAATTTAGCAAGACATTTTACATAGTGGGAGTATGGATGCCAGTAACTGTTCTCACTCCTAAGCATTGACTGACTGATGCATTCTCAATGCCTTGCTGGAAATGCTGGCAGTTTCATAGCTATTATTAATTATTATTGTTCTGTCCTTTTAAGTATTTTAGCATTTTACTGAGATTAATACATACAACTTTCAATTTTCTTGCTTTATTTTTTTAATGTTTATTTTTGAGAGAGAGAGAGAGGCAGAGAAAGGGAGAAACAGAATCGGAAGCAGGCTCCAGGCTCTGTGTTCTCAGAGCAGAGCCCTACGTGGAGCTTGAACCCACCAACTGTGAGAACATGACGTGAGCCGGAGTCAGATGCTTCACCGACTGAGTCACCCAGGTGCCCCTATCTTGCTTAAATTGTATAATATATTTTCTGTGTACTCACTGAGTTGTTCAAACCTCACTCGAATCTCATTCTAGAACATTATTACCTCCTCATCGCTATTTCCCTTTACCATTCCGCAACTCTACTCCCATCCTGCCCAGGCAACTGCTAATCTACTTTGTGTGTCTCTATATTTTCCTATTCTGAGCATTTACATACATGGGACCATACAATATGTGGTGATATATGACTAGCTTCTTTCACTTAGTATTATGTTTGCAAGGTTTATCTGTGTTGTAGCATGTATCCGTACTCCATTTCTTTTTATTGCCGATGTATTCCTTTGTCTGGATTATCACCTTTCAATTTCTTCATCATTTGGTGGCACTTAGGTTATTTCCTCTTTGGGGCCATAATGGGTAATGCTTTTGTAAACATTTGTGTATAAGTTTTAAGGTGAACATGTGTTTTCATATTTCTGAGGGAAGCACCTCACAATTACTAGGTCACAGGAATACTCTATGTTAAAACTTTGAGAAACTGTTAGATTGTTCTTCAAAGCGACTGCATCATTCAAATTCCCACCAGCAGTGTATGAGGGTTCCAGTATCTCCACATCCTCATCAACATTTGCTAATAGGATTTTTTTTTAATTGTTTTGATGTTTGTTTATTTTTGAGAGAGAGAGTGTGATCAGAGGAGGGGCAGAGAGAGGGAGGCACAGAATCCAAAGTGGCTCCAGGCTCCAAGGTGTTGGCACAGAACTCGATGTGGGGCTCAAACTCACAAAGCACAAGATCATGACCTGGACCACCCAGGTTCCCCTAATTCAAAGACTGGGACATGGAGCAAAGGAAGTAGGAAAGAGCTGAGAGAAAATAACCCCATTTCACATGGCAAGGATAATACAGTTTTCCTGGTCAAATGGGTCCTGCTCAAAATGGTTGAGAATTATACTATCTTGGCCCACATGAGAACTATGTCAGAGAGGAGATGCCAAGATGAAGAGCAAGTATGACCGTTACGGGAGAGCACAGAGAGCCCACCAATGGTAGTCAACTGAGAAATCACATTTCTCTCTTTTCCCAGTGACAGCCTCAGCACAGTAAGCCCAGAAAATGGAAAGGGACTTAGAGAGCAACCCTCTGCCCCCAACCCACTGGAGAACCAGGTGTAACCTATACCAAGGGAAAGGGGGACTTTAAATTGAATTTGAGATTGAAGAATTTAGCCAACTCTGTTTTGATAGATTGAGAACATTTAAAAAAAAAACTAGAAAAAAAACTGTAGAAGCAGATGGAACTTTCATTAAGGATACTGGCTCTTCTGGGGTGCCTGGGTGGCTCAGTCAGTTAAGTGTCCGGCTCTTGATTTTGGCTCAGGTCGTGATCTCAGTTCGTGAGTTCAAGCCCCACATTGGGCTCTGCGTTGACCATGTGGAGCCTGCTTAGGATTCTCCGTCTCCCTCTCTCTCTGCTCACACTCTCGATCTTAAAATAAATAAACAAACTTAAGAAAAAAGATGCAAGGGTCAGTAGAAGATACTGGGTAAATATTACATTCATCTGTTATAACAATGATTCTCTTTATTTCTTTTAACTTACGTGCAGTGAAAAGCATAATGATCTAACGTGTTTTTTAGGCAAAATACAATAGTTTTATATAAAAGCAAGAATATTTGTCAGGTATTGTATGGAAGCTCTGTTGATATACTAGACCAATTGGATGAATGCCTACCTGCACAAAGCAAATAGATCTTATTTTCAAATATTTAGGCTTCTAAATTTGT
The DNA here is from genome assembly GCF_018350195.1 of Panthera tigris. NCBI lineage: Eukaryota > Metazoa > Chordata > Mammalia > Carnivora > Felidae > Panthera > Panthera tigris. The sequence goes on along the minus strand of NC_056671.1, from coordinate 82,694,487 downwards.
AAATCGTGTTGGTTCTGCTTGATTTCAGGTGAACTTTAAAACGTGAAATCAATTCTAGAATTAGAAACCTTCACTGAACTAAGAAAGATACGTTATTCCTTTCTCTCATCTTCTCATCTTCTTCTGCCCGGTCCTCCTTCATTCTGTGATGCAGTTATGAGTGAGAAGTTAATGGGCTCATGTGAGGAGAAATCAATGTGAGGATTTTAAATAATATATTAAAATATATATGATAATCTTGCTACACATGACCACGTGTAGAGGTGTCTTAAACATGTCCTGTCAAAACATAATCTTGGATAATATTTATTAATTTCTATCCATGAGATCACCAGGAAGTTATCTTGTGAGTCAAATTAAATGATGATAGGTACCTTTTCTTTGATATGTTTACTTAGCAGATTTCCCTATGCACTTCGTTTTTATTATGAGTGTGACCTACCTCTGTTATTGGGTCTGTTTTTTTTTATAAAAATAAAAATATGAGATTTGATCAAAATAAAAATGTATATTCTCTAGTTAAGCATAAAAGGTATTGCATGTACCCTGTTTCCAGTCTGCCCTTTCAAATCTTAGTCTTTATCAGACATTTTCTGATTCTCCTGAGATCTTTATCAGAAGGTACTCTGATTCTGATACATTTTTTCTTCTTTTTTTTAGAATAAGTTAAACTAATGAGAAACTATGTTACTGGAAAGGTCAGCGAACAGGAAATACAAAGACTTGATTTATTTTCCTTATATGAGCATACTTGTATAACTTGACTGAGTTAATAGGTATGTAGGGATATGGGGCAAGTTCAGAGCATGAGTCTCTAAAAGGGAATACCTAAATTACGTTTCATCAGGGTTATATAATTCATGACAATTATGAAAGTTCAAAGCCCGAGAGTTTTTTTTAATTCCAACCTTTGGCTAGACAGATCCATTCTTGGTCCAGAAATAGATCATCTGAAGCTCTTTAGGGATGAAGTTTAAAGAAACGTTGAGCTACAAAGGAGAAGTTGTTATCTGGAACAATTGAAGATGCTAGGTTCAGAGAAGCAAGTGAATACAGAAAAAAGAAAAGAAAGAAAAAAAGGAAGCAGGTTCCAAATCATAGGGAGCAGTAAGAATGAAGAGCAAATTAGATCCAAGCCATAGACTGTGTTCACAGTTATGGGTTTAGAGGCACAATATCAAGAAAATGGGTCATAACTTAATGAGAAAAAGTAAATTAAAAAAAAAGTTTAATGTTTATTTATTATTGAGAGACAGAGACAGACTGTGAGCAGGGTAGGGGCAGAAACAGAGGGAGACACAGGATCCGAAGTAGGTTCCAGGCTCCAAGCTGTCAGCACAGAGCCCGACGCGGGGCTCAAACTCACAAACCGAAAGACCATGACTTGAGCCGAAGTCGGATGCTTGACTGACTGAGACACCCAGGCGCCCTGAAAAAGATAAGTTTTAAAATTTGAGATCTTGAACAGTTCCTCGGTAGAAGATTGGCCTTTGGAGCACCTGTTTTATACATTGTTAGCATCCTATTCCCTAAATGAATTACAATAATTTAATGATATGGAGGTTAGTTGCTGTAGTACGGATAAAATGTGTCATGTGTGACCAGAATTAGGGTGATATTAAGCCCTATTGTCTTCACATAGTTCATAAGGTTTAACAGAAAGCATAACAACCATAAAAAAAAGAAAAAAAATTGTGTATAAATATGGAGATAATCTGTTCTGCCTAGGAGGAACAGGACTTAGTGGGCATTGTTAACTATGATACTGGCATTCTGGACTAAAAGATTAATTTTGTGAATGTGGGAAGGAAGACGAGGTTAAAGGAAAGCTTATTTTTTTTTTTTTATTTTTAAATTTTAGAGTGTGAGCAGGTGAGACAACGGGGTGGGGGCGGTGGGGGGAGAGAGACTATTAAGCAGGCTACATGCTCAGCACAGTGAGATCATGACCTGAATCAAAATCAAGAGTTAGTTGCTTCACCGACTGAGCCACCCAGGTACCCGTCAACTATAATTGTTTTCTGATTATTCTCTTCCCTCAGATTAATAACAGTTACTAAGAAAAGTCACATTTTAAAACCATAAGGATATTTCTTTGTTCAGTTTGTAGATATGTCACAATTAAAAATTTTAAACATAATTACATAGAGAATTTAATTTCAGGGAAAATGTAATTTTAGAGAAAGGGAACTCTTTGGTTCAAGAACAAAAAGGAAAGGTAAGGTTGAAATGAATATACCTTTCACAGTCAGAAGATATGATCACATAGCAACTGGTGTGGCTTGACATTTTCCACACTTGTACCTACCCCTTCGTGCGCACAAAATTAAAAGATGAAGAAGTTAATAAGATTTTTTCAATCATTTTAATGCACAATAATTCTGCACGATAAGCTGAATGTAATATGTTTCTTCTCCAAAATTGAAGGCACAAATATCTAATGATGAAGACTGCCTTGATGAATAGTTTGTCAAAAATTCAATGGCGGAGTTCCACTGAAGTCAGTGTCGATATGACCCATCTGTTGCATAAAGAGCTGGCTGACTTAGTAGAAGTAGCCTAAGGGAATTCTAACATATGTAACTCTTTCATCAAAATTGAAGTTTTTACCCATGAATTTCAATTGTATTTTCTATTACATGTACTTTCCATTTGGCTACTGTACCTTTAAAAATGCATTAAACGTTTTAATGGAGATATGTGTAAAGTATAAGCATAATGCCTCACACATAGTCAATCACAAATATTGTTTCTTCCACCAATCCTACATAAATATCAGCAGATGTCGAACATTTTTTATGTATTCAAGGAAATTTAGAACACTTATTCTGAAGTTTACATAATTAACTTATTTCATAACAAAACACCTCATTACCAATTATTACTTTCCTTTAAGGTGGTCCGTGATGATTTGCTAGTCATAAATTCATTAAAAACCCACCGAGAATGTAAAGTCTCAAGAGAGATGAAGCAGATAGGGAGTGGGGGAAAATTTTAGTATTTCAAGACTAAGCTGGCAACAAAATTTAATGTGTTGTGTCCGATACTCCTTGGAGGTGTATGTCGCTTTGGCTGGAGTAAAAGAACGGTTGTCTTTCTGGTTCCCAAATAATCAACCTAGCAATTCAGAGAAGTATCACAGAGCAAGGACTTCTATTTCATTGGATAGGGTTTTTTATATGCTCTCTGTCTTCTAGCATTGGAAGGAAAGAAACAGTCATCCAGGATGTGAAAGACCACATTCCTATGCCTGTTGAGTCATGTGATTCTCTACCTATAGATTGTGATTGGGTGGCATCTTTCTCTGAATGGAGATGCTATTACTTTCTTTTCAGCAATAGCCAAACATAAATAAAAAATTAAGTGATTAAATGTCATTGAAGGCAGTTATTAAATTTACCAGTGGTATCTTGTTAAATCATTTCTACCCATGATCATGTAAAGTTATTATTTTTATAGCTTTTGAAAAAGAAATAGCTACCTGTATGATAGGGCTTTGTCAAATTTTATAAAATTTGCAGCATATCAGAAGATTCTAGGTTTGATAATTTTGACATAAGACAAAAATATAGTTATAAGGAAGACAAAAAGGAAAGTAGCCCTGAGAACAGATATGTAAGAATTCACATTTTTTTTGGATAGGAAAACACCAACTGAAAACCTATAAGATGACTTTTGTTTTTGATATATGCGTTGTTAAAAATTTTTGGATTTTAAGGCTTTTATAAATAAGTGCCTGCTTCACATAAGTAATTAACAAGACTGTTGTTACTAAAGTTAATTGCTGTAGCATGTATTTTATAGGCCATTTAACATTTACATATGTTTATTCTAAATGATGGTTAGATTGTAATTGTCATCGATTGTAATTTAGATGAACTGATTCAGATGCTTACGCTGAGTGATGGGCAGTACTGGGGTGGCAGGTGCAAGAGAATAATATGGGTTAAGAGCAAGCAAACTGAATAAACAGAAATAAAATGAGACAGATCAGTGAACTACAGGGAGCAGGTATAAAGACGGCAGGTAAAAAACAAAGCGTGCAGAATTGAGCAGTTTATAGGTTTCAAACTATTCCACGTGCTTAAAGGAGAACATGTCTTCTCTAGCCTTGCCCAGACCATGGCTTGCCAGACTCAGGAAAGATGATCTTATAATTAAACTGTCCTCTTCAATTCATTTTGCGTTGTTTCTTCATTTCCCCCCTCTCGCGATTACTAAGTTTATTGCTTTGTTTCATGTTTCTTCTCATTTTGCCTTTTGTGTTTTTTTTTATTTTTATTTTTCGAATTAAAAAAATATTTTTTATTTATTTTTATATTTATTTATTTATTTATTTATTTATTTATTTATTTGAGAGGGAGTGCACAAGCAGGGGAGGGGCAGAGAGAGAGGGAGACACAGAATCTGAATCTGAGCTGTCAGCCCAGAGCCCGACTCAGGGCTGGAACTTGTGAACCGCAAGATCATGACCTGAGCTGAAGTTGGACAGGCAACCACCTGACCCACTCGGGCGCCCCTCATTTTGCCTTTTGTAATTGATGAATTTGCAATTCAGGGTTAAAGAAACCAGGCAGGAAATGGCCAACTCATGTAGTTTGGACAAAAAGCTAAGAGTCTGAGGAGATAGCCTAGAGTAATGGAGAGGAGAGAACTGCCTCCAGAAGATGACAGAGGGCCCCCTCAAATGTGCAACAGAGGTCCGATCAGCATGTACGTGTTAGAAAACAACCCAGAGCTGGGGAAAGAACTACTCCCAAGAACGAGAGGGAGCATCACCCGTGTTTACATGGGACAGGAAACAGTGCCTGTTCCCACTACTTAGACTAGACCTCATAACTCGTTAGCTCTGCAGCGAGAACTACACTGGTCCCACCTAATAATGTTTAAAACAAGATCCTAAGGATTCAAACTTGTTATAAGTAACTTAATGACATTCCAGAACAAAGTTTCTTAGTATTTATAGGAATAAAAGAGTAACCAGGTCCCTACAAGGTAAAGTGTATAATGTTTTCCATTTAATATAAAATTGCAAAGCACGCAAAGATGCAGAAAAATACAATCCATAATGAGGAGGAAACTCCAGCGCTCAAACCAATTTAGAGCTGGCACAGATGTTAGAAGATGAGAACATGAAAACACATAGTATAACTGTATTCCATATTCTCAGAAGTAGAAACGTGGAAGATACAAGAAAAATTTAAATGATAATTCCAAAGATGAAATTGACAGTAAATGGAAAAATTCACTGGATGGAACTAACAGAAGGCTAACTCTGCAGCAGAACAGATGGGAGAATCCAAGGATCCGGCAATTGTAACTAACCAAAATGAAACATATGGAGAAAAAAAGAATGACTACAAATAAATAGAGCGTCAGTAAGACGAAGGGCAATTTTGAATGTCCCCATGTATGTGTAGTTAGAGGTTAACAAACAGAGGCGGTGGGATGAAGTTTGAAAGAAAAAATATAAATGTAAGTTTATCAGTATTACAAGTCTCTGCTCCTTGGAAGGCATTGCTTAGAGAATGACAAGTCCCACACCAACAGAAAATCTGATATTTATCCAAAATAGGCAAAGAATCCTCAGATCCCAATAACGAGACAAACAATTCTCACACGCCTATTAGAATGGCTAAAACTGAAAAGATTGGTGGTGAGGAAGTGGATGAACAATTCTCACACAGCTCAGGTTGGAAGGTACAACTGATCACTTTGGAAAATAGTTTGTCAATCTCTTCAATGATTAAAGATCTTATTTTAGGACTCAGCCATTCCACCTCTACATGTTTACCAACAGAAATGTAAGCATATGACTGTACAGAAATAATTACAACAGTTTTTTCCACCTGTCTTTCAAGAAGTGAATGGAAACATGGTAGGGTATGCATACCGTGGAATAGTATCTGACAATAAAAAAGGAGTGAACCGTTGATACAATACTCATATGGAGGAAACTCAATTACTTTGAAGTACATTACTTTTCAGAACTGAAGACCATTCTGTGTAAGCAATCTCATTCTGCAAACCAGAAAGTAACTCCTCGCTTGTCGTTGTCGTCAAACATCTTCTATTATTGTTGTTGTTGTTGTTGTAGGTCTTTTTGTTCGTTTGTGTGCTTTTTGTTTTATGGCATCTCTCTTGCCTTGGCAAAAACTGAAAACTGGGTCCTCCACCTGGAATGTCGTTCTTCCTTTCTTCTTGATAAACTTCATGACGTGTATTTAAACTTCCCTATATTAAGTATCTCCCAACTTTCTCTTTCATAGTACATTAGCCTCCCAAGAAATTCTGTTAGTACCTTCTAGTAGCAATTATCACATGTCACTTTAATTGCTAATTATGTATATGTGTTTTCAATGCCTTTTATTGTGACACCTTTAGATAAGGGTAACTATTTTTGTCTTTCTAGAACCAAGAGTACCTTTTACTTATTGTTTTTTTTTTGTTTTCTTTTAATATTTGAAAGAGAGAGAGAGACACAGACAGAGCACGAGCAGGCGAGGCGCAGGGAGAGAGGGAGACACAGAATTGGAAGCAGGCTTCAGGCTCTGAGCTGTCAGCACAGAGCCTGACGCAGGGCTCGAACTCACAAGCCTTTGAGCTGTGAGATCATGACCTGAGCCGAAGTCGCCCACTTAACCGACTGAGCCACCCAGGTATCCCTAGTTAGTCTTAATGAATGTATGATGTAAAATATTAATTGAGTAACATTTAAATTTCAGTTGTTAAATTTATCTGAGAATAAACAATTTCTTAGTATCAGAAACAAATTGCAAGAATGTTCCTAATAATTGCTACTTATTCTTTAGTGGAATTTATAAATGTGTGGCACAGGAACCCTATCACAGAGCCCTTTGTCACAGATAAGACAGCGTTTCCCAGACATCCTGGTTTTCTTGCCACATCTTCACCTAGTTTGTTATTCAGTTATATACATATTTTTAAAGTTTATTTTGAGAGAGAGCATTGGCACACACAAGCGGGGGGTTGGGGGGGGTGGGGGTGGAGACAGGGAGAGAGGGAGAAAGAAAAACCCGTGCAAGCTCCACGCTGTCAGTGCAGAGCCAAGGTGGGGCTCAATCTCATGCACCATGAGATCATGACCTGAGTTGAAATCCTGAGTTGGATGCTCAACCAACTGAGCCAGCCCCTCAAGAATGTATTTTGAATAGAAATTATATGATTTATTTCACTTAGCCTAATGCCCTTAGGTTCCATTCATGTTGTTTCAAATGGCAAGATTTCATTCCTTTTTAAGGCTGAGTAATATTTTATTGTGTAGGCATGTGTGTTTGTGTGTGTGTGTGTGTGTGTATACACACATCACGCTTCTTCATTTGTCAGGGGGCACTTGAGTCATTTTTATATCTTGGCTATCATAAATGTCACAACCAAACATACAGATGGCTATATCATTTCAAGTTAGGTTTTTTTTTTCTTTAAATAAATACCCAAGAGTGGAAATGCTGGGTCATGTAATAATGAAGGTAAAATTTAAAAAACCTAAATATTTTGCTATTAAAATACACTCACCCAAATACCACCTAAAACTATCTTTAATAACCCCAGATGCACATATTTATTGTTTGTGAATATTCTGTGGGGTATACAAATGTGTGTGCCGCAAAGTTTCAGTTGACCTGAGAAGAAAGGGCATTTCACTGATTGTACATGATTACTGAGAGGAAAAACACACTTACTTCCTAAAAAATCTTCCTATTTATACTTTCTCTACTTTATTCCATATTTTTTTCCCAGAAAAAGGAGGCATAAGCAGGAGATAAAAGATGATACAATGTGGAAAAGCTACCAGAAATACATGTAACAAATAACATTTTGAAGTGTCGGAAGAACAATTGCATGGGATAGATTAAATAGGCGAGGAAGATGCTTGAGATCATTGCAATAGGAATGCAACTATTGCATTATGGGAGAGACACTGAACTCAATTTCTCTGAAACAAAAGGCAAGAGGACTTTTAAATGCTGGAGTGAATTAATAGAAAAGTTTGGAAGAATCTGAGGAGGAGGTTGGTCAGTGTGACTGAGATCTCCATTTTCTAATCTTCTTCTTTGGAAGGTAGGCTCTCACCCTCCCACAGAGACTGGGAGACTGGGGCTTATCTTTCTTGACGGTTAGATTTCAAAGGGTTCACTCCCAGGTCCTTGAGAAAGACATTCCTGAGTTGTAAAACTGGCAAGAGGCTGGGAAAAGATTTACATTTCAAAGGACAAAAGAGAGAATTTACAATAGCAAGTTTTCTAAAGTAAATGCTCTAAGAAAAGGGAGGTCAAGAGTCCTCAAGTCAGGAAGAAGACTCTCTAAAGTTTAGTCAAACTGAGGGGAACATGAAGGTCAAGTTGGTTAAGAGGGGTTGGAAAGAAATGGATATTCAAGTTTTCCTGACATTCACCAAATTATTTTTAAAAATCTTCGTCTCTGAAAAACTTTTAGAACTTCTGAATCCATCATTCAACTTAGGAAAAGTTTCAGAGTTCACATTAATGATGTGGAAAACTAATTTGATTGACCAGATCTGTTGAATTACTTTTTGTTATAAAAATGACAAAAAAAAAAAAAAAAAAAACCCCGAAGCAAGTAGTTCAGAAAATATCCATTTAAAAAACTATTTTGACAAGTGCCATTTGTTTCCATTATTTTTAACACTTGATGATATATTGTTAACTGGGTTTACTATATTTAATGCCAGTAATGAATTCTTACTCTAAATCTTTACAGCTACTTTTCTGCTATCAAATATTTGCTGGGAGGTGGGTGGAGACTTTAAGAATGTGTGAGAACATCCCCTTAGGTTAATGAACTGAAAGTCATCTTGGTACAAATGCCTGCAGACTGTACTGTGTGTCTCTCAGTACAAAACATCGACTGATAAAAGATGGCTCTTCTCATCCTGTTACAGATGAGACATGATACTTCTTTACAGGTCTAATTGATTTGAAGTATCTGTATGTTCGAATGCTGGACATTGTTTACAACCAAACAAAAACCTAAAACTGAAAAAAAAAAGTCTAGTCCATACTTGAAGGGTCATTTAAAATGCAAGCAGTAGATTTCAAACTGATCAGAAAAAGGATCGCAAGAAGGGCATTTTTATAAAACTAATTACCATGTCAGATGCTTAAAATATAAAGTCAGTGTCATATGTGCAAACAATGCCTAAGGCAATGTGCTACCATCTGCTTTAGGGAACAGTGTGTTATTTTGTTTTTCTATTACTCTAACAGCGATGAAAACCCTTTCCTAAGTTTGTAAATGCCACACACACAGGCCCACAAACACACAAGACTGGCAATGTGGCTTGATAAAATCCTGGCCCAAGTGTCAGTTGAGGTTGAGTGGAATTAGAACAATTCTACACAAAATACATATTTTATTGTTTTCATATATTTCACTTTTGTAAAAAGTTTGAGAGAGAGAGGGAGAGAATCCCAGGAAGGCTCTGTGCCCTTAGCATGAAGTCTGATTTGGGGGTTGATCTCGCCACCCGAGAACATGACCTGAGCCAAAACCAAGAGTCAGATGCTTAACTGACTTAACAACCCAGGCACCTTTATTGCACTTCATTCATTCATTCAGAAAGCGGGAGCAGGGGAGGGGCAGAGAGAGGAGAAGAGAGAATCTCACTCAGGCCCCATGTCTTCAGTGCAGAGCCCAACGCAGGGCTCAGTCCCACAAACCTTGAGATCACGACCTGAGCCAAAATCAAGAGTCAGATGCTCAACCAATTGAACCGCCCAGGCACCTCTTACTTTTTTTTAACTGAATAATCTTTGGTCTCTTTTTCTGGTAATTTGAGAAACAATTGGAGAGAAAGTGTTAACAAAGACAGTGTTCAAGAGAAGTATAGAATTGTATATGCTGACACATTCATGTACTTGCCTACCCATCCATTCTTTTTTTAAAATTATCTTTATTTTTTTTAACATTTATTTATTTATGAGAGATAGAGACAGAGCATGAGCAAGGGAGAGGTAGAGAGAGGGAAACAGAATCTGAAGCAGGCTCCAGGCTCTGAGCTGTCAGCACAGAGTCTGATGCAGGCTGGAACCCACAAACCACAAGATTATGACCTGAGCCAAAGTCAGATGCTTAACCGACTGAGCCACCCAGGTACCCCTTACCCATCCATTCTCGTATGATGAAAATGCAACTTATGGATCTTATGGAGGCAATATCTGCAAACCATATATTACAAAAGGAAATAGTTTCCAAAATGTGAAAGGAACTCCTGCAACTCAATAGCAAAATAACTAATAATCTGTTTAGAAAATGGGCTAACAATTGAAATAGACATTAAAAAAAAGGCAAATGGTCAACACGTGTAAGAGTTATATTCAATGTCAGTGGTCATCTGTGGGAATGCAAATCAAAAGCACAATGAGGTTCACACCTTAGAGGAAGGCTAAGGGGAGAGACCAAGATGGCTATGTAAGAAGTTCCTGAGGTTACAAATGTACACCTACACACACAGCAGTTCACCCAGAGAAATCCTGAAACTGAGTGATTCCTTCACATCAGGTAAGTGAGAAAGTCCCTACATCTAAAAAGCTAGGAAAACTGAGCAATACTCATGCTATAAACCCCAGCCCTGGCACAGAGCCATCCAATCAGGATAGAATGCCCACATTCCAGCTTCTCCCTGAGGAGAGAAGGGTGTCACCTATGCTTCTAACACCTCACATTTTAAGACTGTCCTTCCCCCTCCAAAGAAAACCCCGACCTAGCTCTGATAGCCAGATGGGCTTGCATCCAGAGAACCTACAGGACTATAGCAAACAAAGAAGCAGCTTCCTAAGAGTATGTGAGTATTAACCGTGGCTATATCCCTAGGACTCAGTACAGAGGGAGAAGGCAAAATTGAAAGGGGATGGTGTACTTTACAAACTACTTGAGGGCCTGGCTTCTAATTAACTCCCATTGGGGGACTGGCTATGATTCCTCCCACCCTTTTGGAGTTTAGGGGAGGTGGTTGGCACTTCCCCGGGCTTCACTGTCTTGCTTGATGTAACAATCAAGCACACTGCCAATATCTCCCTGGAAGGAGCTATTCACATCTAGTGCTGTTTTATAATTGCCACCCAAAAGACAGGAAAAAAAAAATCACCTGGTAGACAAAAACACTTATCTCTTGGGGGCTGGCTCAGTTAGCTAACTGCCTGACTGCTTACACATGTGCTCTCTAAAAAAATAAAAATAAAAATAAAAAGACAGCAAAACACCTATCTACCTTGAAGGTGCTTAACTACATACTTTCCCAGCTGCTGCCTGAGGGTCTAGCTTCTAATAAGCCAGGACCTAGATGCTGAATGATTTTCCCTTTTGGAACACTGATAGGTCTTAGTGCACCCTCAATTATTGGAACCACTAAAAACAAATATGGAGTCTTGAAGAATCACAAACATTTTGAGAGACAACCAGAAACTCAAGCTGGGCTGATAAGTTTCATCTCCTGTGAGAGACCAGTCTATCAAAACTAGGAAAGATGGTTATTTTATCTAATATGAAGAAAGCAACAGAGAGAGTCAAGGAAATTGAATAACCAGGGTTTTTTTTTTTTTTTATGCATTAGAAGTTAGCTTATTAGCTTGAATAGACTTATAAGATGATTATCTAAGCCTCATAATAACCACAACAGGAAAACTTATAATGCAGAAAAGATAAAGGATTCAGAGCATAGTACTACAGAAAATCACCAAATCCTAAAGGAAAGAGTAAGAAAGGAACTAAAGTACTACAAAACAGCAGGAAAATGAAGTTTTAATGGCAATAGTAAGTTCATACCCATCAATGATTACTTTAAATGTAAATGTGCTAAATTTTCCCATCAACACCTGAGTGGCTGACTAGATAGAAAAGATCCAATAACATGCTGCATACAGAAACTTGGTTTAGCTTTAAGGACACACAGAGGCTTAGAATAGATGGGTAAAAATATTCCAAAAAACTAGTAAAAGAACCCAGGGGTCATTTATATGAGCAAAGCAGACTTTAAGGTAAAAACTATAATAAGAGAAAGATCACCTTGTAATAAAAGGTGAATTCATCAGGAAGGCATATAAATTGTAAATACTTATATACCCAACATTGAGGCACTTATTTATACAAAGCAAATATGTATAGTGTGTGGAATAGTATTCAAGCTTAAAAAAGAAAATCCTGCCATATGGCTATGCCACTAGGACCTTGTTCAGTGAGATAAGGCACAGAAGGACAAGAAATGCATGATTCCGCTTATATGAAGTATATAAAAAACTCAGATTCATAGAAGCGAAGTGTAGAATGGTAGTTGCCAGGAGCTGAGGGGAAGGTGGTATAGAGATTTTATAATTGATGGGCATAATGTCTCAGTTATGCAAGATGAATAAATTCTATCTATCATTATAATTATCAATACTGTATTGAACACTTAGAAATTGTTAAGAGGATATACCTCATGTTAAGTGTTTTTAACATGCACGCACACACACACACACACACACACACACACACACATAGACACACATCTCCTATATGCCTGGCACTGTGCTAGGTACGGGGGACATGTCTCCATCTTCTAGAAACTAATATGTTGACAGAGGTCAGTGTTCATCACTTTAGACTGGAATAACTACTGCAGTGAATTTAAATGGAAATACAGGGAACCAGAAAAGGATTTCTAACTAAACTGGAAACATTTCGCTAGGAAGTTGTAACTGGGAAAAAAATAAATAGCAAAACTGGAAAAAATTACTTAGAAAGTTTAGGGATCTACCTTTTTCATCTAAAAAGACTGCTATCTGGGGAGGTAAAGCTTCAATGAACAGCTCTGGTTTCATTCATACTAACCTAAAAAATAAAAGACTCTGATGAAAAAAATAGCAGAAAAACGAATTGCAGTCTGTTCCATGAATTTGTGCTTGCTACATAACAACAAATAGCTTTATCTTTCAATTAGGTGAGATGTTTTGGTGTTACTTGAAAATATTGATAAAAATTGAATTCAAGTTGACTATTCCTAGAAGCATCATTGACAACTTGTGTGTTAATTCAGGAGTCTTGTGAAATCTATGTCATTTACAAACACAGTGCAACTGAATCAGCTATAATTTCAAATTTTTATTTTCTAAACACAAATTTTAGTAACAGGGTTATGCTATTGGTCTTATTCTCTGTGAGATTATTAGTAGGTTATAAAATCTAGTTGTTTTAAAAATACTATTTTCATACTAACAGCTTATATTAATGGCAGAATAATACTCTATTGGTATAGTATAGATGAGGCCGTATATGTGCACATATGAATTTTCATTATATTCAATATAAATTAAAACAAAACAAACAAACAAACAAAAGGATTCCAGAACCTTTAATTTTGTATGCACTATTTCTCTCTAGGTATGGTTTTAATGTGTCAAAACACCTAGTGGCCCTGTCTCAGTGAGGTTCTACATCATGGCCACCGGGCAGGGAGGCAGGTAGCTGAGAACTAATCATATCCTTGTTGGCTGTAAACAACAAGGCCTGTCTGGTTTTGCTACTGTCCTACCATTGCTTAAAAATGATAATGGATGACTCCGATTCAACCACATTTTAAGGTGACGCATAGATTTATTTTAGTTTTATCGCGGATATAAACAAATTCTACCAAAAATGCAAGCTTATTAAGCTCTGTAAACCAGATACCAACTGACAATGATATCATTTCTTACAGTATCAAAAATTGACCTTCAAATGTAGGAAGAAACTGTCAACATATGAGTAATAGAAACAGTTTTCCCCAGGCCTGAATATTTTAATGTACATCATTTTGGTTTATGGCCTTTATTTCATATGAAAAGATATCAAAACCTACTCAACTGCTCTATATTTATTTTTTGCTTTAAAAAGTCAAAGGTTAATTTAAACATATCAAATGCATTTAGAAGTATATTCTTGATTGAATTAGATGCTTCCTGACTGAACTTTATTTTTTGCTATTTGGATCTAAAGTGTTTATTTCTGCTGTACACGTTTTAAATGCAACAAACAACGATCAAGGTTGCTTGGGGACTGTGACCTCTGAGTTCTTACAAAAAAAATGGTAAGATTAAAAATTTACTTACTGCTGGAAACACCTGTGGCTCTAGAAAGGTCAAGCAGGACAAGTATTGTCACTATGGCTGTGTGTGTGTGTGTGTGTGTGAGTGCATGTGTGCACATATTACAAAAAATTTTAATTGGATTGTTGAGAATACCATTTATTCTAGGTACTATGGTAAAGGCTTTTACCTATGTCTCTCATTAAATCCGTACAAGCATTCTATTACATGGAGAGGATAATAGTAAGGCCCCAAGAATTTAAATGAATTTACCAGGGGCGTCTGGGTGGCTCAGTCGGTTAGGCGTCTGACTTCAGCTCAGGTCATGATCTCGCTGTTTGTGAGTTTAAGTCCCAGGTCAGGTGCTGACAGCTCAGAGCCTTGAGCCTGCTTCGGATTCTGTGTCTCCCTCTCTCTCTTCCCCTCCCCTGCTCATGTTCTGTCTCTCTCTCCAAAATAAATAAACATTAAAAAAATTTAAAAAAATAAATGAATTTACCAGTGTCTCATACCCACATAACGGTCAAGCTGAGATTAAAAGCCTGTCATGTCTGTCCATAGACTCAGTGCTTGTCTTTTCATCATCCAGGCTGCCTGTCATATTTGCCTGACAATGCTTTTTCTGCATAAAAGATTGATATTCTAATACCAGTTTTGTGGATCTGGCCCCAGTGAGTTTTCATCCTTTGTATAGTGTATGAAACTTTTCAAAATAATACCCATATAGAAAAGTGAAAAAGTAAGCACTTTTATGACTTTCATTTTATTGACTTAAAGGTCATTATAAATTCTGGTTATTTTCCCTGTAGTTTTGCCTGTTTTCTTACAACTTCCCAGTTGTTATCGACCTTCAAGAAACTTATAAAATTTGCTGTAATTTTTTTCTGATTCCACGGTCTTTGAAGCATGACTGTGTTCCATCTCATATACATATAACCAAGCTTTTAAATAGTTTGAACCAAATATCCTCATGTTTAAAACTGGTTGAATATAATTATTACAAAAATGTATGTTTAAGTTGGAGGCATTACCTCACTCCTCAATTTAGCGCTTTGACTAGATACAGACTAATTTAATTTGGAGGCTGCCTTTAATAGAACAGTATTCCATCAATGTGCAGTAAGTTGAATAAAAGAATTTAGATACTGTTCTGAGGGTCAGGAACACTAAAGGTTGTGCTTTCAAAATTGAGCATCTTCTATATTTTTCTGCTCATTTGCTCAAATAACAACTGTGTATAAAGCCACATGTGTAGCAGGACCAATTTCAATGTCTCACTGTTTTGATTTGGAAAATAGTGCCATATGTGAAGACTGACAATCAAGTATTGTAATCAAACCCTAGTCTCTCTGTCCTATGCACAGCAAAGCCAATCACTGATACAGCAGGTATGCAGCAAGGAATGAGTTTATTTGAGAGAAGCAGCCAAACAAGTAGACAGGAGAGTAAGCCTCAAATCTGCTCCAAGCCCAAACAGGGACAGGAAAAGGTTTTTTTTGTTTTGTTTTTTGTTTTTTGTTTTTGTTTTCTTATAATCATAGAAGTTAAGATGACATTCATAATGATGAAAAGGGCAGGGAAATGTATGACTGATCATGAGGAATGTGGAACATAAACATTGAGTAATCATGTATGTAACAGACATCCCATGTTCACTTTGGGGTGGAGGCTTAACCATAGAAACCAGGCAAAATTCAGCCCCTGACATGAGGAGGTTATCTTTGGACCAGGAGAGGAGAGATTCTCTTTGGGCATGTTTTAAGGGCTGGTATAAACTGGGTAGGATCTTGAGTTAGTTATCTAGGGTGAGGAATGCAGGGTTTTGCTTGTCCCTAGGCTGGAACACATCAGTCAACTTTGAGTTCAGGTTCTTCAGAGACAGTTAGTGGATTTGTTACTGGGGTCCAAAATGACACAATAGCTGATTATGTAGGGAAACCGTTCTCTGAAAAGCAAGCTTTGAACTTTCTGCGAGTGCCTACCGTAAAGTGGAAGAAAAAGCTCAAACAACATAACTTTACACCTGAAGGAGCTAGAAAAAAGAACAACAAATGAAGCCTAAAGCCAGCAGAAGAAGGGAAATAATAAAGATTAGAGCAGAAATAAGTGATACAGAATCAAAAAACAAACCAAAACAATAGAACAGATCAATGAAACCAATAGCTGGTTCTTTGAAAAAAATAATAAAATTGATAAACCGCTAGCCAGACTTCTGAAAAAGAAAAGGTAAGGACCCAAATAAATGAAATAACAAATGAGAGAGGAGAAAAACCCAACACCAAAGAAATACAAACAATTGTAAGATAGTATTATGAAAAACTGTATGCCAACAAATTGGACAACTTGGAAGAAGTGAATAAATTGCTACAAACATATAAACTACAAAAACTAGGAAGAAATAGAAAACTTGAGCAGACCCATAACCAGAAAAGAAATTGAATCAGTAATCAAAAATCTCCCAACACACAAAATCTCAGGGACAGATGGCTTCACAGGTGAATTCTACCAAACATTTAAAGAAGAGTTAACACCTATTTTTCTCAAACTATTCCAAAACATAAAAATGGAAGGGAAACTTCTAAGTTCACTCTACAAGGTTAGTATTACCCTACTCTTTGGAGACAAAGACTACTAAAACAAGAGAACTACAGGCCAATATCCCTGATGAACATGGATGCAACATTCTCAGTAAAATACCAGAAAATTGAATCAAACAGTATATTAAAAGACAGAAAACCTGAGAGCTTTTCCTCTAAGGTTAGGAACAAGGCAGGGATGTCCACTGTCATAACTGTGATTTAAAGTGGTACTGGAAGTCCTGGGATCAGCAATCAGACAAGAAAAAGAAAGAAAAGACCCCCCAAACTAAGGAAGAAGACAAACATTCACTATTAGCAGATGACGTGATACTCTATATTAAAAAACCCAAAGGACTCCACCAAAAACTTGCTAGAACTGATAAATCCACTAAAGTCACAGGATACAAAATCAACATACAGAAATCTGTTGCATTGCTATACACCAATATGAAGCATCAGAAAGAGAAATCAAGGAATTGATCCCGTTTACAATTGTACAAGAAACCATAAGATATCTAGGAATAAACCTAACCAAAGAAGTAAAATATTGGTACTATGAAAACTATGAAACACTGATGAAAGAAACTGAAGATGACACAAAGAAATGGATAAATATTTCATGCTCATTAATTGGAAAAACAAATGTTAAAATGCCTATACTATACAGGGCAGTCTATACATTTAATACAATCCCTATCAAAATACCACCAGCAATTTTCACAGGGTTAGAACAAACAATCCTAACATTTTTATGGAACCACAAAGATCCCAAATAGCCAAAGCAACCTTGAAAAACCAAAGGAAACCTGGAGACATCCCAATTCTGGACTTCAAATTATATTACAAAGCTGTAGTGATCAAGACACTATGGTACTAACACAAAAACGGACACATTAAGTCTGTTGCACTCAACAGAATAGAAAACCCAGAAATGAGCCCACAGCTATATGGCCAATAATCTGCAAAAAACCAGGAAAGAATATCCAATGGGAAAAAAAGTCTCTTCAACAAATAGTGTTAGGAAGACTGGACCACTTTCTTACACCACACACACAAAAAAATTCAAAATGATTTAAAGACCTAAATGTGAGACCAGAAACCATCAAAACCCTAGAGAAGAACAAAGCAACCTATTTGACACCAGCCATAGCAACTTCTTACTAGATATGTCTTCTGAAGCAAGGGAAACAAAAAAAAACTATTGAGACCCCATCAAGATAAAAATCTTCTGTAGAGCAATGGATACCATCAAAAAATAAAAGGCAAATTACAGAATGAGAAAAATATTTGCAAATTACATATGAGATAAAGTGTTAGTATCCAAAATCTATAAAGAGCTTATAAAATTCAACACCTGAAAAACAAATAATCCAGTTTAAAAATGTGCACAAGTCACGAATAGGTCTTTTTTCCAAAGAAAACCTAGAGATAAGCTAACAGACACATGAAAAGATGTTCCACATCTCTGCCCATCAGGGAATACAATGAGATATCCCCTTGCACCAGTCAGAATGGCTAAAACTAATACAGGAAACAACATATGTTGGCCAGGATGCAGAGGAAGGAGAGCTCTCTTCCACTGTCGGTGGGAATGAACCTGGTGCAGCCACTCTAGAAAAGAAAAGTTAAAAATAGAACTTTCCTGTGGTCCCGAAGTTGCACTACTAGGTATTTACCCAAAGGACACAAAAATACTAATTTAAAGGGATACATGTACCCCAATGTTTATAGCAGCACTATCAATGACAGCCACATTATGGAAAGAGCCCAAATATCCAGTGACTGATAAATGGATAAGGATGAGGTGTGTACATACACATAATACACATGCGCAGGAATATTACTCAGCCATAAAAAGGAATGAAATCTCACCATTTGCAATGACATGAATGGAGCTAGAGTATATTATTCTAAGTGAAAAAGGTCAGCCAGAAAGACAAATACCATATGATTTCACTCATGTGGAATTTAAGAAATGAACATGGAGTGGGGTAAGGAGGCAAACAAAGAAAATCTCTTAACTAACTGATGTTTACTAGAGGAGACCTGGGAGCAGGGGTGGGTCAAATAGGTGAGGGGGATTAAGGAAGGCACTTGTGAATAGCATCAGGCATTGTATGTAAGTGATGAATCACTAAATTCTTTACCTGAAACTAATATTACACTGTGTGTTAACTAACCGAAATTGAAATAAAAACTTGGAAAATAAACTTTCTGCTAGTTTCAACCTTGTTAACCCTCTGGGACATGGTTTCAGTATGAAGGAACCTAGCAGTTAGTGTATTTACCATAGTTATTTCCCTAGCAGTCAGCAGTTTTTCTATAGACGTCTAGGATTAATGATACATTCTGGATTAATTTACCATTAAGGTATTTAATTATATACCAGAAAGAATGAGGTTTCTAAACTGAAGAGGTCCTGAATTATGATTCTAGAATGTTAAAAAGAAGTTTTTTCTTTGTTATTTTCTTGTAAAGGGCATCCTTGGTGGTCCTCTGACTAGTAGCCAGTCACTATGACTTAGTAGAAGAGACAAATTTCATGTTTCTATTTATTTTCTTAATCTGATTTGTGCATTGATGCAAAATATATTTTAAAAAACGTTTGAAGTGTTTCTAAGAATTTAGAAAATGGAATGAGAGGAATTGCCCGTTTTATTTGTGTATATTTTATTCAGTTACTTGCAAAGTAGTTCCGTATATAGTCAGTGGTACCTTAGAATTTTCAGTTACACAATGTACTAACTTCACGACCTTAGCAAAATCACTTCAGCACTATGATTTAGATTTTATACATGTATATTAGGAAAAGAACCACAACCAAGAACAGTGCTTATACATCTTATTAATGAAGATTCCAGATGTGGTACATGGACCATATGTGTTTTAACCTATCTTCCATGGAACCCAGTAAAACGCAGAGTATATTAACAGATTAAATATGAGCCCATAACAATGAACAAGAAGGAGACTATCAAATTAGAATCAGCAAATACATGGTTGGCAAAAGGAAAAGTAGTAAATTAGGACGATTTCTGAAGGAAACTAAGATCTAGAATGAGATTGAAGATATCAATAATACCACAATAGCGCATACTTAATATTCATGTACTTTTTGTCAATGACTGTTTTAAGTGCTTCTTATCAACTAATCCACTCATCAGAAATTCATGATACCCCTGGATTCTGTTCTTACAAGTAAGCCATCTCTCTCCTTTATTATGATCAGTTTCTTCTTTTACTCGTTATTTCCTTCAGCACAAGATGTGATCTCTCCCATCTTCAACTACCTTGAGCAAACATTTCTATCATTAGTTAAAAACTCTATCAAAAAGTTATTATTTTTCCTTAATTCTAATTCTTTAAGTGTAATTAATTCTTTGTCCAATTCAAGGGCATTTGGCCCTTATGGTTGCTATTTGTGTCTTGAAACAGTTTTTCCTCTTACCTTGCAAAATATCATTCCCTGTGGGCATTTGTATTATCTCCCTCCTTTTTCTCATCATCTTCTGCTGTAGTTTTCTCCACTTTCTAAACTCCAAGTACAAGCTGTTACATGTTAGGTATTGTAGAGCTTAGATTTTGAATCCCTTTTTTCCTTCATGTACCCTCACAACCTATATTGCCAGTTTATTGAGTTCCTTGGACTTGAAAATATGTGTCAGATGAGGACACTTAAATATAGCATGTCAAAATCTGAACTTGTGATTTCTTTTTTTAAAAAGCTTATTTATGTTATTTTGAGAGAAAGGGGGGAGGAGAGTTGCAGAGAGTAGGGGAGAGAGAATTCCAAGCAGGCTCCACGCTGTCAGCACAGAGCCTGACGTGGGTCTTGAATCCACAAACTGTGAGATCATGACCTGAGCCAATATCAAGCCTTGGACGCTTAACTGACTGAGCCACCCAGGTGTCTCTGAACTTGTGATTTCTATCTAAAACGTGGGGCTTTGTTGTTCCATATCAGTGACTAACACCCTGCTGGTCAAATAAAAACTTACGGAGTTATCATTGTCTCTGTCCCGGTCTTACACTCTCACTATTGACTATAACCCACAGCCAAATGGTAAGCAAATTCTGTCAACCATATGTTTAAAATATACCCAGAAATCAGGCTGCTCACCATACACACACAGTCAATACGAACAGTATAGCCAGTCTCCAGTATTTATTGCCTGAATCATTGCAGGAGTCTTTTTACCTCCATTTTCTAAGTAGGCACCTCGTCAAATTTCAGAACACTAAGTATTAAAATTATTAAACATATCCAGGAAAAAACTGTACCTACAAAGCTATTTGAGTGCAACGACTTAAGAGAAAGGAAAAAATGAACTTGAAATGTGGTAAAAACTATTAAGTATGTTAACGTAAAAACAGACCCACTTTCAGACATTCAAGACTCTGAATTTTAACCTTTTATGTGTGAATATTTTAGAAATTACCTCAGGTTGTGTTATTGTAAATTACAGAATAAAACCAAGAATGAAGAACGGGTGGGGGGGAGGGGGATTGGGAAAATAGAAACCCAATCAGTAAACAGTACACTAAGTTCTAGAGTGGCATTTGTTCAGGAGGCCCGGAGGACAACCTGTCCGGGCAGGATCACAGGCAGAGGGCTATTGGTGTGTGGGACACAGCTCCAGCTCCCAAGATGTAATTAGGAAATATTCGGAAATATTGGAAGCTGAGGTTTGGTAGCATAAAATTGGCTATGGTGGGGCTATATACACCACTGAACTTGGAAGACTATCCAAGCCGCCACCTGCTTACGCTGTCCCACAGACCTGGTTTACCAGAACATCCCTGGTTGGTCCCAGTAGGCTGTGGTTGTGGGGACAATACACCCAGAAGAATTGTTTGGAGGGGAAATTTGGAAGATAAAGAAAAAGTGCTAGAATTTAGGGAAGGAAAGCTATAGCAGAAGGCACATATCACCATATGATCACCTGGTTCTGTGATAAACAGAATAATATAAAAAATTGTACTTTTACACTATTGAGAAACAGCACGGAGACAAAGCACAGAAGACAAATTATGGTTATAGAAGAACCAGTTACCCAACTTGACTTTGTGAATTAGCAAGTTAAAGTACTGACACTTTGCCCATGGATCAAATGTCTCATAAAGGTTATTCCAATTGTATTTTTCTATACAAAGGGAGTTCTCAAAAGTGCTGGTCCCTAGACTAGCAGGTTAGCATCACCTGAGTAATTGTTAGAAATGCAAATTCTTGAGTATCTATTTGACCTATTACTGAATTACAGAACGAAGGGGATAGAGACTAGCGATATGTATTTTAATAACCCCTCTAGGTGATTCTGATGCACATTAAATTTTGAGAATGTTTCAGAGTAAATCATGCTTCCAATGATTGATGCGGTCATCACATCAGAAAGGAGAGCCTATTTTCCTTGGCTTATCTTCTTCTGAGACTGAGTCTGGAAAATAGTTGCTGAAATATTGACTAAGCTTCTTTATCTTCTGAAAAAACAAAACTTGAGAAATTTTAAAAAACGTAAATAGGCACAGCATAGTAATTTGCTCTGTGATTAAGATTATTGTACAGTGTGATGCACATAGCTCTGTTTCAGTTCTTTTTTTTATTTTATTTTTTTCCTTTAAGTAATCTCGAGACCAATGGTTGGTCTCAAACCCACAATCCTAAGATCAAGAGTTGCAGGTTCGACCAATTGAGCCAGCCAGGCACCTCTGTTTTTCTTTCTGAACTAAAACAGATTCAAATACGTGACTTGAAGATGTTAAATATGACTTCAACTTTATTTTACAAAGAGAACTCATAATATCCCTTAAGAAGCCATCCCTTACATAAATCACTCTACATGATAGGAGCCACAAGGGGCAACATGTACACAAAGACCCCTTAATTTGATACTAGATCATGGCTTCCCTAGTCCTACCTCTACAGTGATAGTAAAATTTTATATCACTGGTTAGGCTTAAAAGCCTTTTTCTCTTTGTTCGTACTTAATTACCTTAAGAAAAAAAATAACAAACCTTTTTTTAAAATTTTTATTTTACTATTTTTAATTCAAGATCATTAACATACTGTGTAGTATTGGTTTTGTGAGTAGAATTCAGTTATTCATCTCTTACATATGACACCCACTGGTCATCCCAACAAGTAAGTGCCCTCCTCGATGCCCATCACCCATTTAGCCCATCCCCTCAAATTCCCCTCCAGGAACCCTCAGTTTGTACTCTTTGAGTCTCTTATGGTTTGCCTCCCTCTCTGTTTTTATCTTTTTTAATTTTTCCTTCCCTTCCCCTATGTTCACCTGTTTTGTTTCTTAAAATCCACATATGAGTGAAATCATATGATATTTGTCTTTCTCTCACAGATTTATTTTGCTTAGCATAACATACTCTAGTTTCACCCATATTGTGGCAAATGGCAAGATTTCATTCTTTTTGATTGCCAAGTAATATTTCATTGTGTATTTATATATCTATATATCTATGTATCTATATATCTACCACATCTTCTTTATCCATTCATCGGTCAATGGGCATTTGGGATCTTTCCATAATTTGGCTATTATGGATAGTGCTGCTATAAACATTGGGGTGCATGTACCCCTTCAAATCAGCATTTTTGTATCCTTTGGATAAATATCTAAAATGCAATTGTTGGATGATAGGGCATTTTTAACTTTTTGCGAAACCTCCATATTGTTTTCCAGAGTGGCTGCACCAGTTTGCATTCCCCTCAACAGTGTAAGATGGTTCCTCTTTCTCCACACCCTCGCCAACATCTGTTGTTTCCTGAGTTAATTTTAGCCATTCTGACAGGTCTGAGGAACACAAAACTCTTTGAAGAAACCTCTGTGCATGCCTCTTTCTGGTACAGATCTGACCTGCTCTATTTTATTTTTGAAAATTGCTAATGATTGATTAAGCTAGACCTTAATTGTTGCCAGGAAATATATATGCACAAAAATACGAGTTTGTGAAAGAGATTTTTGAGAAATTCCTTGGAGATAGCCAGTTATGGATGTTGCTAAGATAGTAAATTTATCCATAATGCTCGCTCCTTCCCCAACTATTAAACAAAGATAAACTCCTGAAGCAAAACACAAAATCCAAAGAAGTAGCAGGCAAGACGGTGAGGAGAATTCTGCTTAAAATATAGTTTAAATTTATCTTGTTCCCCACCTTCTTTGCTTTGGAAAAAAGCATTACTTATTGCCTTATTCCAGGTATTTTGGCAAATTCAAGCTCACTTGAATAAATGTCCATAGGGGTCAAATCAGGGTGGTTCAAAACTCATATGTAGGCAAAAAGTTGCACAGAATGCAAGAATTGATTAGCGTTTAGATTTTCTTCCACCTCCTCCCTCCAAACCGCCATAGCTGGTGCATAACAATCAAGACTGCTTCCTGCAGATCTAAGGCTGAAGTGTTGAGCCTTGATGAATTGATATGAAGGAAATGGGAGTGACTTACTGTGGTACCTGCCTTAAATGTGGTACCTGTGGCTTCCCACCCTTGAACTCATTCAGTCATCTCTCCTTGTACTATCCTCGGGGAACACAGACCAGCCTCTCCCCTTTGGCCCTTCCATAATACACTATGCCAGGTAGCTACTATATCCAAGGCATATAAGCTAAAGCAGATGAACCCTTCAAATATAAAATAACACCTGTATATAGATGGCAATCAGTGGCAAATAGAGTAGCACAGAAGAACCTAGATTTTAAAACAGGCACAATATGCACTAAAAGAGATAAGGAAACATATTAGCAATAGGAAACCAGAATAAAGAATCACAAAGAAAAGTAAGTGTATAGAATAGGAAAGAAAAAATAATGGCTAAAATAAAGATACCTTAGATGGGATGTATAATACAAGGAACTGCACAGAACACAGTTCTTTCAATTCTTGCCAAAAGAAGGATTAGCCATTGAAAAAAAATTAAGCAGGGAAAAATCATAGAAAACTTTAGAAAGTTACTTGTAGTTAAATTAGTCCCAAAATGTATCTATTTGCTTATATTAATCCATTATCTTCTCCCAAACTCCTCTCCATACTAAGGTCCCCCTCACTTCCATTATTAATATAATTTTGCTTAGATCATTATTTTTGTCATATGTATGATAAATAAATATTTCTCTTTGAATGCTTATATTCTTTTATAACATATATAGAGTCCTACAGTTTTGATTGGAATTCTTTTTAGAACTCCTCACTAGTTTTTTAAATGTATTTCATTATACATTCACGTATTTTATTTTAGTTCTACTGTTAACATGTTCTACACATTTAAGGAAGATTTCAGGAGTGACCCTAAAAGTTAAGTATATAACTATGAAGGGAAACTAAGTTGCTAGAAGTTATTCAAGATAGAGGTCTGGGGGGAAGAATATTCCAGGCAACTGGGGCATGATTATGGAGACAGCAGGATTTGCTTAAAACGGAGATTAAAAGAAAAAAATCCTCTAGGAGAGCTGGCATGAGAGAAAGGTAGCTTTGATACAGGCCTTTAAAGTGTGTTTGAAGAATTCACTCAGACATATTATAATGTAGGTGAAGAATAAAAACAATAGCAAGATTATTCCTTAGGACACAAAAGATAGGTCTTAAAACCATCAACATCAACGTACAATTTGACAATAGAAAACAATATTCCATTATGAATAGCTCTTCCTTAAAAAGGAAGTCAAAATGGCAACATCAGTTTCTTCTCATGCTATTCTCTTCCTTTCCTACACAACTTGAAAAAGAAGCATACATCCTTTACTTGAATTTCCTCATTTCTCACTCATGGCAATTTGATTTGTTGTTCCAGCCAATGATTGAATCTTGTTAGTTATAGTAAACAATTACAGGGCAATTCAGTTGTCTCTAAATGTTTACAGTCATTGACCTTCTGCAACAGGTGATACAGGTAACCATCTTCAAATCATGAAAGTCTTTTTAAATTTCGGGTCATTTCATCTGAGCAAATTTTCTTTGTGATTCTTTTTGCTACTCTCTTTGGTGTATTCTGGTACCTCCTCCATTCCACGATGTTTTCCCAGCTTTAAAATTTGAGTATTTTATCCTGTATTTACCAAAATAAATGCTATCTGCTCCTGTGGATTAATTTAATGGTGATTTTATGACCAGGGTTTCTGTTATAGCTAATTCTTGACAGATGAATAAAGGGATATCCTATTATACAAAGCCTAAAATGGAAGAATATCGTGACATTACACAGATCAGAATATAAAAAAATAACTCCTATAAGTTAGTAAGAAAAAGACCAATTGATTGAAAAAATGGTCAAAAGGCTTGAACGAGTACT
The DNA here is from genome assembly GCF_018350195.1 of Panthera tigris. Classification (NCBI taxonomy): domain Eukaryota; kingdom Metazoa; phylum Chordata; class Mammalia; order Carnivora; family Felidae; genus Panthera; species Panthera tigris. The sequence goes on along the minus strand of NC_056671.1, from coordinate 82,668,527 downwards.
TTATAGCCAAAGAGCCAAAAATCATGAAAATGCGTTCAACTTCAGGAGTCATTAGGGGAAATGCAGTTGAAAACAAAATACAGTACCACTACACATAGGCCATAATTAATGGCTAAAATGTAAAGGACAGATTTGTATCCAAGTGTTAAGAGAGAGACACAGCAACTGAAAAAAATCTCATATACCATTGATGGAAGCAGACATTTGTACGACCTTTTCAGAAAAAGGTTTGGCAGTATTTACTAAAGTGAAAATTACGCATATTTTGTGACCCGAGAATTCCACATTCAGATCTATATGCTATAGACATATATCCGACATGAATTTGTAGGGCACATGTATTCACCAAAATCAATTACAAGAGAGTTTATAGCGGAATTTATAGTTTTTCAAAACTAGAGTAAACTCAAATTTCAAATGTATGTAAGCAGTAGATGGATACAGAAGTTGAGGTTTATTCATACAATAAAATAATGAGAAAGCGAAGGAGAATGCTCCAAATGCAACGGCTTGAAAACCATGGATGAATTCTGCAAACACAATATTGATATAAAGAGTCCGGACACGAAACTTACATATGATTCTATTTGTATGACGTTCAAAAACAGGCAAAATTAACCCATGATGTTAAAGAATTGTTCTAACTTTTTAGGTGGAAGTTCAACTATCGGTGAAACCATAATGTTAACTCCTCTTCCAACGCTGTAAAAATGTTTTGAACGGACAGCTAAATATATATATATTCATTTATCTCACAGTCTACAAATTGGCTATTGTGACTTCCTTTTATCAGACGCAGTTATAATTCTATCACTCCCACTTAAAATAATAGATATTTTTGTTTATTTTTCTATCATCTTTGTTCACTCTAAGCAGAATGTGTGGGAACAAACTATTTTTTTTTTCTTTTCAGAACTGTTGTCTCTTCTTAGTCTTATTCTATGCGCGAATACCAGTCTTTCTGAATGACTCACATCGAAACTTACTAAGGACGGTACCATTGTTCCTCCCCTCTTCAATAAGGTGGTTTTGTAGATGGGCAAACCAAGTAGACTCCCTTATCACAAGCTTCCTGGGATTTCTTAATCTTAATGAAAATATATGCATATATATGTATAATATATATGAATATATAATATATACACTATTCACTATATATATTAAAACTTGCATATGTCTTTTAAATATATATTTTTAAACGTTTATTTTGAGAGCAAGGAAAGAGCATGAGTGGGGGAGGGGCAGAGAGAGAGGGAGACACAGAGTCCGAAGCAGGCTCCCAGCTCTGAGCTGTCAGCACAGAGCCCGACACGAGGCTCAAACTCACAAACTGTGAGATGATGACCTGACCCAAAATCAAGATTCGGACACTTAACCGACCGAACCACCCAGATGCCTGAAATTTGCATATGTTCAGTCTTGAGCTGCAAAGTTCTATGGGTTTTGACAAATGCATAATATCATATTTAGATAATTATAGTATCATATTGAATAGCATTATTCCTACACAGTATTTTTTATCCCCTGTGATTTACCTATCTATCCTTCTTCCACTCTACCCCAAATCTCTGACACACAGTGATCATTTTACAGTCTCAATATTTATTCCTTTTCCAAAATGTCAATAATTGGAATCACAAAATAGGTAACCTTACCTGACTACCCCTTTCACTTAGGAATATGCCCTTAAATTTTTTTCTAAGTATTTTTGTGGCTTCACAGACCATTTCTCTCTATCAATGAACAATATTCAGTTATATATATATATGTTTCATTGTTTTTCTATTGGCCTATTACAACACATCTTGGTTGCTCCCCATTTTGCCAATTATATATGAAGCTACTACAGCTGAGCATTCACAAGCAGGTTTTTCCGTGTACATAGTTTTCAAACCTGTTGAGAAAATACTGACAAACACAACTGATGGATCTTTGTAAGACCATTTAGTTCTGTCTTCCAAAAGGTTCGGCTACCATTTTGCATTTCTACCAGCAATGAATGAGAGTTTCTAAAAAAAATTTTTTTAATGTTTATTTTTGAGAGAGGCAGAGACAGAGTGTGAGCGCGGGAGGGGCAGAGAGAAAGGGAGACAGAATCTGGAACAGGCTCCAGGCTCTGAGCTGTCAGCACAGAGCCCGCTGCAGGGCTCAAACTCACAAACCGGGAGATCATGACCTGAGCAGAAGTTGCATACCTAACCAACTAAGCCACCCAGGTGCCCCTTGAATGAGAGTTTCTATTGTTCCACATCCTTGTCAATATTTGGTATTGTCATTTTTTTTAATTCTAGCCATTCTAACAGATGTGTAATGATATCTAATTGCTTTAATTTGTAAAATCTCTGATGACATGTGATGTTCAGCTGCTTTTCATACATATATATATACCTACACATATAGACAGGCATTTGTTCACATCTGTGGCCCATTCTTTGCATTTTTTGAGTTTTTTGTTTTTTCTTATGGTTGAATTTTAATCATTCTTTTATAATTTGGATAAATAGCATTTGTTAAGTATTTGTTTTGAATATATTTTCTATTTATGATTTGTGTCAAATTTGTCTCTTGCAGAGCAGACGTGTTTACTAAGGTCTAACTTATTAACATTTTTTTCTCATGGATTATGCCTTTGGTGATGTGTCTCAAAACGCCTTGCTAAAACCAGGTTACATAAATTTCTTCCTGTATTTTATTCTAAAAACAGTTTGTATTTTGTATTTAGTTCTATGGTTTTTTAAAGTTTTTTTTGTAAAAAGTTCAGTGTCTATATCTATATTAATTTTTTTTCATATGAATGTCCAGTTGTTGAAAAGACTAGCAATATTGAATTGGCCTCTGCTACTTTTTTTTTCTTTCTTTTTCAAAGTTCAGTCTAATATGTCTGTGTGGACCTATTTCTGGTCTATCCTGTTACATTGATTTATTTGTTTATTCTTTTGATGACATTGTGCTGCCTTGATTATAGAACCTTTACAGTAAGTCTTGAAGTTACGTGGTATAAGTACTCTGGTTTTATCGTTTCATATCGTGTTGCATATTCTAAACTTATTATTTTGCCATATAGTAAGTTTTCTGGTGTTTTTGTGTTTTGCTTCTTTCAGGATCTTTTGTTTCCTTGCACTCTGAATGTAATATGACCATATGTGGATTTTTTTGGTATTTGTCCAACTTCGTATTCTCTGAACTTCCAGCATCTATGGTTCAGCGTCTGTCATTAATTTTGGAAAATCCTTAGGCGTTGCCACTTCAAATATTTATTCTGTCCTCTTGTCTCTTTCTTCTTCTTTTGATAGTCCAGTTACACAGGGGCTATACTTTTGTGAATTCTCTAACACTTCTTTGATATTCCATTTTCTTATTTTTTTCTTTGTGTTTCAGATTAGGAAGTTTCTATTGACATATCTTGAGAGGCACCGATTCTTTTCTCAATGGTATCCACTGTCTTAAGGACCCCATCAAAGGCAACGTTCATGTCATTTTTTTCCCTAGAATTTCCTATTTTTTCTTACCGTTCTCATTTATTTATTTACATTATCCATCTGTTCTTGGGTGCTGCCTATTTTCTACACGAGAGGCCTTAATATGTTGATCATAGTTACTTTAAATTTCCTATGTGATAATTCCAAAATCTGTGCCACTTCTGAATATGATTATGTTTGCTTTTATCTCCTAAGGGTGCTTTTTCTTGCTGTTTGAAATGTTGTATTAGTTTCCTAGTATCACTGTACAGCAAAGTACCTCAACTGGGTGGTTTCCCATTTTATGAGAATCCATTTTATGGATTAGGGCCCACCCTAATGACCTAACCTTAATTTGGTAATCTACAAAGACTGCTACAAAGACATACATTTAATCCCAAAGAAGAACAAAATAGAAAAGGTATAAATCAAACCAAATTCACATATACTAAATTTAATTCCAAAATTATCAGTGATTATATTAAATGTAAACTGACAAAAAAATCTTCAATTACATGTCAGAGATGATTAGACTAGATTAAAAGGAAAAGATCAAACTACATTATGTGTATTGTTAGAGATACACTTTAAATAGGCAGGTTGAGGGGCACCTGGGTGGCCCAGTTGGGTAAGCATCGGACTTACCCATCGGACTTTGGCTCAGGTCATGATCTCATGGTTTGGGAGTCTGAGCTCTGCATCAGGCTCTGTGCTGGTGGTGCGGAGCCTGTTTGGGATTCTCTCTCTCTCCCTCTCTGCACCTCCACAACTTGAGCTTGCTTGCTCTCTCTCTCTCTCTCTCTCTCTCTCAAAATAAGTAAATACACCTAAAAAAATAAACAGTTTGATATTAAAAGGGTAGAGGATTTATTTCTAAGTAAACAGAAGTAATTTAAAAATATGTATAAGCACTACTATACAATTGGATCAAAATGACCTCAGCAAATCCTTTAGTATTTTATTTATAAAAGTAAAAATTATTTATGTGTCAAACTATTTAAAGTGCACATTAAACTTTTCAAGGTAATCCATAAACCAGATTAAAAAAAATCATACTCACTAAAGACAAAAAGATGAAAGCTTACAGGATATGTTCTGTGACTACAATATTAAATTAGAAATCCGATAGAGTACAAGATTTAAAACTGCCACAAATATTTAATAAATAACATATTTCTAAGTAACCAATGGGTTAAAAAAAGAGATGAGAAAATATTTCAAAATAAATGATAAAGAGAAAAGACTATTTCAAAATTTATATCAGAGAGTTAAAGTGGAATTTATAGAAAAATATTAATTATTTTGTAGTTTTGTTTTTTGGATCAAGGGGTATTTATTGAGAATTTCTCCTCCCCAATATCTAATTGACAAAAAAAATTATATGAATTGAAGGTGTACAATGTGATGATTTTTTTATTTTTTATTTTTTATTGTTTTACATTTTTATTTTTGAGAGACAGAGAGCAGAAGCAGGGGAGGGACAGAGAGAGAAGGAGACACAGAATCTGAAGCAGGCTGCAGGCTCTGAGCGGTCAGCACAGAGCCTGATGCGGGGCTCGAACTCATAAACTGTGAGATCATGACCTGAACCGAAGTCGGATTCTCAACCGACTGAACCACCCAGGCGCCCTGGTGATGATTTAATATACATATACTTTGTGAAGTAATTACCATGCTCAATTTACTTAACATCCATTATCTGGCATAGTTTTATATGTGTGTGATAGAGACACTTAAGATCACTCTCTCAGCAAATTTCAGGTACATAATACAGTTTTATTAACTATAGTCACTATGCCACTTAATTTGGAATTATTATATTAGAAAGTTAAAACATTTGAAAATAAATATGTATGAAATTTTTACCTTAAAATAAAAAGAGCAAATTAACCCCAAGGGAGTAGAAGAGAAATACTAAATATAAGAGTAGAAGTTACTGGAATAGAAAACAAACAACAGAGAAAGTTAACAAAGCCCAAAGTCTATCCTTTTAAAAGATTAATAACTATGATAAAAACTAGCAGGACTAATTAACTAAGTAAAAAAGGAAAATACAAATGACCAATACAACATACGAAAGGGGTATTGGTACATATTCTAGACACATTAAAAAATAATTAAAAAAAAAGTCGGACCAGCTATGTGACAAAACATTGAATGGCTTAGCAAAGTGGAGAAATAACCTGAGAAATCTTACAAATACAAATTCTGGAAGAAATACAAAATCTGAATGGCCCTGTCTTTAAAAATATTAAATTCATAATAGACAACATCTATCCAAAGAAATCTGCAGGGCCATATAACTTAATTTGTGAATTCTGTGAAACCTTAAAAAAATAAAATGCTATCAATCTTGCACAACTTCAGAAAATGTAAACAGATTGTATAGCTACATTAGGAGCTGCTTATCGCTTATTTTTATCGGATACTTTCAAAGGCATAACTAATTATGTATCTATACTAAAGTTATTCCACACAACTGAGCAGTTTTTACTTCTGCAGTCAAACTGATGTGCCTAAGTGTAAAGGATAAACCATGAAAATTCATTTCCTGCCTGTGCGTACCCTTCCAATTTGCATTCCAAAATGAAAACACACACACAAACACATACACAAACTCTTTCACACACAAACACAAACATACTTTACAAAGACTGACTTCAAGAATTGCATGTTCTCCCAACTGAGCCAGCCAGACACCCAACAAATATTGACTTCAATCTATCAATTTGTCACTGGTTCTGTAGGTTTTTTCCCTGTCCTTTTGAGTTTGTAGACTTAGCAAAGAGGCCATCTTGATGTGATAAATGCTAGTTGTTCTTTATATGTTGCAATAATTATTTTGAATGCCTGCAGAATTTCACTCTTCCTCTATAATACTGAATATCCAGGCAGAATAGAAGACTCTACTAGATTACAAGCACACTGGGATATAATATATTCTGTGTTCACTGTGGATTTGAGATTACAATTAGGTTTCAACATACATTGAATCATAATGTGATATAATATCACTTCAATTATACAAGCAACAGGATAATGAAGGTTACTACCTGGGAAGAAAATCCATTTTTTGATAGTATGTGTTGTTTGCTAGTTCAGAGAAAAAAAATATATTACACCTCCTGAAGATATTTGCCTTTTCTTTCATTGAAAAATACAACCATAATTCACAAACAAAAATATTGATACCCATAAAACACAAATTAATTGGTACGTCAGCATCACATTGGGTAATGTAAATACAATTCAAAATTGATAAATATTCTTTCATGCTCATTCATTATTAGTATTTTATGAACAAAGATTTAATGTTTATTAAATTCTTGGCCCCGGGGTAGGATGAAATAGTAAGGCAACCTTAAGTATTATTTATGTTTCATGAGTATTAAATATAAAACATCACTGTTTTAATAAGACATTTTCATTTAAGCTTGTATGTGAATTTACAAAATGTAATTTATGATAATCTATCCAGGAAAACCCACAAGATGCAGGTTCTTATTTTGTTTCATTAATTTATTTTTTTACTCTAAAAATCAGCTATTGGGGCACCTGGGAGGCTCATTTGGTTAAGCATCCAACTTCGGGTCAGGTCATGATTTCACGGTTTGTGAGTTCGAGCCCCGTATTGGGTTCTGTGCTGACAGCTCGGAGCCTGGAGCCTGCTTCAGATTCTGTGTCCCCTTCCCTCTCTGCCCCTCCCCTGCTCACACTCTGTCTCTCTCTCTCTCTCAAAGGTAAACATCAAAAAAAAATTTTTAAGTATATAAAAACAAATCAGTTATTAATAATTTCCTTCCAAAACCTGCCTTTGTGACCAAGGTACTTCTCTTCTCCTTCTAAAGTGGTACCTAACCTATTAAACTTTCTGTATATGAGCACCCAAGTCCAAGCACATGTGTTTGCTAGTCTCCATAGATGGACCCCTGATGAACCATACCTCCTGGTATCTATGTTGACTTATAGCTCCTCCCACTTCATTCATGCTGGCTCTTCACCTATGATAAGCTGGAGGTAATACTAAGTTTCTTCCAAGGCTAGCTCACAAGATGCTTTGTAGCTCTGATCTGAAACTTGAAACACATGCTAGAAAGCCAGTTACCGGGTAGGAAGTGTGAATACTCTAAGCACATATAGAAACAACGTAAAGAGAAAGAGAGATTTAACCAGTTGCAACTTATTTCCACCATCCACTTGAGGTGCGATGTATGTGAGGGAGAATGTCATGTTGAACTTCCAGCCTTATCTTAAGATGACTCCAGTTCCATCTGCCATCTGACTGCAGCACCACGAGAGTCACCAGACAGGAATTGCCTAATTTTACCTAGTAAACCCTCAGAATGTTGGCAGTATATTACTTTTCAGCCAAATTATTGGGATCCATTGTTTATGAAACAATATATAATTAACACGCTAGATGACAGTGGTGAAAATTCAGGATAGATTTCAGATAATGAATCATAAAACCATGCAAACTGTATAATTATGACATAAAACTTTGGGATTTACAATAATTTCCACTTCCTCTTTGTACTTGGAATCCAGAGCCAAGTCCCAAATTATGACTTTCCATTTCATTACCAGCTTATAGAATGATATAGTATATAATTAAAATATTTAAGGTTTACTTTTATTACTTCATTTTCTAGTGTTAATAAATAAAAGCCAAATAATTTATACCACACTATCTTTTTTTTTTAACTTGTTTATTTTGAGAGAGAGAGAGAGAGAGAGAGAAAGCAGGGGAGAGGCAGAGAGAAAGAGAATTCCAAGCAGGCACCACACCATCAGCACAGAGCTCGATGTGAGGCTTGAACTCATGAACTGTGAGATCATGACCTGAGCCAAAACCAAGAATTGGACGCCTAACCAACTGAGCCACCCAGGCATTCCAATATACCACACTATCTTTAAGAGACATGAGGTTTCCTAGGTAAGTCTGTAATTGGGTGTGAACTCTGATCAGCTTGAATCCTAGATTTCTCTACTATGGTAGGTTCAGAAGCTACTCTAAATTCAGATTGGAAAGAATACTATAATGGATGGGAGAGTTTGCTGTCATGGGAGAACGTCAGAATATCACATATGTATTTACTATTCACAAATCCACAGACTCTGAAATAGCTTTTTTAAAAAAAATATTCATTTTTTTTAGGAATGTAATCAGATGCTACCATTGTGGGAATGAGCTAGGGCCATCTTGAGTCTTTTTGCACACAGAGTAACTTTTGTAAGAATATTTGGACCCCAATTCATAGGATGCCATCTTCTAGAGGCCATCAAAAATATGTAGTTGACATGTAATAAACTGATCCCTTTAAGGTATTTAAAGGGAGAGTAAGAATAGTACCATGAGTGACAAGTCCTCACTGGGAAAGTTTTATTGGGTAAAGTCTCAATATTTAATTTCTAGTACAAAGAAAGGATAGGGCTCAACTCAAAACGTTGTTCCCCTCATTCTCATTAGTCCAATTTCCTTCTCTTCATTCTCCTTTATTGGTGGCTGCCTTACTATGGTTTATTTTCTTTACCTTTTATTTTTATCAAGAGTTTATTTTTTAAGGTCAGTCAAGATTCACATCAAAATTTAGTGAAAGATATGGAGATTTTCCATATATCTCCTGTCCCCACATATATACAGCCTTCCGCACAATCAACATTCACCAGAGAGAGGTACACTTTTTTTTTTAATGTTTATTTGTTTATTTTGAAAGAGAGGGCATGGGTAGGGGAGGGGCAGAGAGAGAGGGAGAGAGAGAGAATGCCAAGCAGGCTCCAGGCTGTCAGCACAGAGCCCAACAAGGGGCTCAATCCCATGAACTGTGAGATCATGACCTGAGCTGAATGCTCAACCGGCTGAGCTACTCAGGTGCCCTCGGAGAGGTTCACTGTTTACGATTGATGAACCCTTACTGACACACCACAATCACCCAAAGTCAACAGTTTTCATTGGTGTTATACATTCTGTGAGTATGGACAAATGCATAATGACGTGTGTCCATCATTATTGTATGATACGCAGTAATTTCACTGCTCTAAAAATGCTCTGTGCTCTGTTTAATCCTCCCCATCCCAAAACCTCTGTCAACCACTGATCATTTTGTTGCCTCTATAATTTTGCCTTTTCCAAAATGTAATATAGTTGGAATAATAAATTTTCCTTATCTTTTACTTGCCATTACTCTTTAAATAGAAGTGTAATTCATCACTATCTGCTCTAAATATGGTTTCTGAGTGACATTCACATAGAAATCAATCAAGTGGTATCCATATTTCCAGGAAGGAAATAGGTATAAAATTATGGTTATTTTATAAATATCACATCGTGGTCTAGGGGACTGGGTGTGTAACAGGCTTAAGGTTTATAACAGAGATATGAGACTGCGTAGGACATCCTACTGTTGTCACTTTGAATATGCCAAGGAAGAATATTAGGTTTTCTCATATGTGTTACAAAACAGAACGGCCTTCGAAGAGAACGGGAACTACATTAGCTCTCACTTTACCGGTGATGGGTAATATGTTTAATGGTTTCTTCTCCTTCGAATACTATAATAAACCATATACTATAATTTTGGTGCTCAGCTGGTTTTGAATATAGCAAAGTGATGAGGTTAGATGCTATTTTGTATTTACTATAGTGCACAAAAAAGATAACATGTCAAATCCAAATCTAAAATACTGATTCAATGTAATCCTTCTTGCATTATTCTGCTTTAATAATTTGGCAATTATAATAGACTGAGAAATGTGCCAGTGTAAGGGCAATCTTTCATTAGATTATTTAAAATAACCCTCATTTTAATCATTTAATAGCTTTACCCTTTTCTGTCAACTTGCTTATTTTAGAAGGTAGTACTCAACCACATTAAGAGCCTTTATCCTAACTTAGTAGGGTCAGAATTATAATTTCAATCTTCCAATTTTAAAACCAGAGGTTATAATATTATGTTGGATAGTATGTTAAAAAGGTCTAAATGCAAAAATTGAGGTCAAAGACCTCAATTTTTCTTTATTGGAAGACTTCCTCTGTCTTGTCTGGTTGAACCTCAATGACCCTTCATTACAGAGATTAACCTATTAGAGTACAAACACACTGAATTCAGCTGATTAAATTCTCCCTAGATTCAACCTGAAAAAGGGGAAAAAAAAAAGAGAGGCATAATATATATATTTCTTCCCTCTTACTCAGAGGAAGAAATGTATATGTCTGCCACTAAAAATATCTGTAGTAAAGTCCTGTTACAGATATGTGTATGTATGTGTATGTAATATGCACTGATGAATTAAAGAGCCACATAGACAAGCAGTGGGCACGTTAGCTTTGGGTGAGACAAGTGGACCACTCTACCAGCCGCTCATAGGGTCTCCTCTCCATTTCACTTCCACCAAAAACCACCAAAACGCTTTGGTTGAGGTCGTTCTATAGGTTTCATCTGCTCGCCTGTTTTGTATTATGCTTTAAAATAGACTTCTTTTTGAAGTGAACCCAGTACTGAGGCCCCAGAAGGCCAGCCTCGGATGAGATATATTTGTGTTTTTAATATTCATCTTTATTGATTTTAGCATGAATGTAAACACAGGTGTTCTGGATCTGACAGATTGTCATTATTCACTTCAAAAGCAAATAATGACTGTGTGGTTCCACAGACATTCCCTGATTGTTACCCTTGGGATGATGTGATAAAAGTGAGGCCAAGTCTCTTATTCATGCAATCACTGGATAAATAAGTCCTAGCGATCTAACGCACAGAATAGCGATTATAGACAATAATACTTACTGTGTTATAAACTGCAGAGTTGCTAACAGACTAGATCTTAATTGTTTTCACCACACAAAAGAAACACTTACGTGACATGTTAGAGGTGGTAGCTAATGTTCTAGTGGTAATTGTTTTGCAGTATATGAGTGTGTCAAAGCAACACATTGTGCATCTTAAACCTACACAATGTATTATGTCAGTTACATCTCAATAAAGAACAATCTTATGTGAACACAGCGCCTTAGACAAGCAGATAGATTTTCTCTGCTTATATTCAGGAAAAAGAGTTGCCTCTCCTTCCCTTTCTAAAAAGAGTCAGTAGAAACGTTTGTTCTTTGGAAAGGGGTTGGAAAGGATCTTGGATTCTTCTTTTTGACCTTTCAAAATATAAATACATCTCTCCAAGGGCCAGACAAATGGCCCTTTGTCATTGTTTGGGCTTTTATGACCTAGAAATGACTCCAAGATTGCAGGCTTCATTTTTCCTTGAAATAAAAACACACAATTCCAGAGTTAGTTAAATCTGAGTTCTCTCACTTTCTGTACAACTGTAAATTAACTTCCCAAGGCTTGAAGCTCACACAGGAACTCAAGTTTCAGCAGAATTTATTCAGAAAGCTATAACTTTGAAGAAACACAATAGGTTATTTTTATGTCACAGGTAACCTACCCAAGTTGATAAATATAGAAATGAGAAGGGAAGGAAATTTTAAAGAATGCTACACACGCTCTGCTCCTTCTCATTCCTACCAACAAAGCAGGGGAATTAAAGTTGCTACAAATCCTTGTCAACACTTGGTTTTTTAATTCTCAGTTTTCCTTCTAAGCCATTCTAATAGGTATAATGATACCTCATTTTGCTATCAATTTGTATTTCTCTAATGACTAACAATGGGCGGATTTTCACGTGCTATCTGCCATCATATATTTTCTGTGGTAAAATATTCATCCCAAGCCTTTCTCTATTGGTTAGATTGTTTTCTAATTGTTGATTTTAAATAACTCTTTATATATGTTCAGGAACGAACTACTTTATTGAGCATGCAGTTTACAAATCTATAAGGTGTTTGCTTGTCTTTTAGTTCTATTAATAATGTCTTTTGGAGAGCAGTTGTCGAAATATGTTTTGATTTGTATCAGGAATTACTATTCTGTTTCATTGACTTACATGTCTATCCTTAAATCAACATTACCCTGACTTGATAAATCTAGGTCTATGGTAAATCTTAAAATTAGGTTATCATAGGTTCTCTAATCGTGTTCTTCTTTTCCCAATTTATTTTAGCTGTTCTAGCTCCTTCTAGTTTCCATTTAAATTTCTGCATTGACTAGGAATGATTTGGATGAAGAGTTATAATTCAACAGTATGGACTTTTTCAATCTATGCACATGGCTTGTTGCTCCAATTCCATAAATCTCCAATTTCTTTTATCAGCATTTTGTAGTTTCAAGTCCATAGATCCTGCACATATCTTATAGAATCTTTGGTGCTTTGTAGATGATACTACTTTTTAACTTCAAATTCACATGATTCATTTTGAGTCTATGGAAATACAACTATTTCTATATATTGTCCACCAGTTTGAGAACATGTCAAAGCAAAATAGTTCTAGGAGCTTTTTGGTCATTTCTTTGTCTTTTCTAAGTAGGCAAGAATGTTTTCTGTAAATAGATAAATTTTATTTTTTTTCCAAATTGTATAGTTTTTTCTCCCTTTGATATTTACACTGGATATGATACATAAAATGTTGAACAGGAATGGTGAGAAATGTATCATTTTCTTGCTCCTATTTTAAAGGAGACAATATTCAGTCTTTCACAGTTGTTACAGCTATGACACTAATAGCAATATTTTTGTAGATGCCTTCGCACAGATTGAGGAAGTTCCTTTCTATTATTTGATTATGGATAGTTTTTAATCAGTAATGGACATGAGCTTTAGTTACTGTGTTTTCTGCAGCAATTCAAATGATTGTATGATCTCTGAACCCATGGTCAAGAGGGTTATTTTAGTTGAGTTTACTTTTCTTGTAATGTATTTTCTGGTTTTGTTGTTTGGTTCAAGCTAGCCTCATGAAATGAGTTGGAACTTGTTTCTTTTAAATTTTCTGGTAGAGATTTTAAAAATCAATCTTATCTTTTCTTTACACATTTGATGTAATTCACCTATGAAATCATCAGGGCCTGAAGTTTTCCTTGAAAAAAAAATTTTTAACTAAAATTTAAATTTTCTTAACACATTATAAAACTATTTAGATATTGCATTTCATTTTGTCTTTCAAAAATATTGCATTTCATTTAACTTTTTCAATTCTTGGACTATTTACTTATAGTGTTCTCTTACCACCATTTAAATATTCATGTTAACTGCAGTGATGTTCCCTCTTTCCTTCTCAAAATTGAAAGTAGTTTCTTCTCTTTTTTTTTTTTTTCTTTGTTTGGGTAGAATTTAATCATATTTTTATTTTTTTTTTCTTCAACTTTTTTTTTTTTTTTTTTTTTTTTTTTTTTTTTTTTTTTTTTTTTTTTTTTTTTTTTTATTTATTTTTGGGACAGAGAGAGACAGAGCATGAACGGGGGAGGGTCAGAGAGAGAGGGAGACACAGAATCGGAAACAGGCTCCAGGCTCCGAGCCATCAGCCCAGAACCTGACGCGGGGCTCGAACTCACCGACCGCGAGATCGTGACCTGGCTGAAGTCGGACGCTTAACCGACTGCGCCACCCAGGCGCCCCTTAATCATATTTTTAAAGTTTTCAAAGAATAAGCTTTTACTGTCACTAATTTTCAATATTTTCTCTATTTTTAATTTAATTTATTTATTGATTTATTTTATTGCTATTATTATATCTTCTGCTTAGTTTGGATTTTATTTCCCTTCCCCCCCCCCCTTTTTCATAAGTTGAAGTCATAGTCTTGATACAATGTATTTTATTTGCATTTATTTCAATATATTTTAAATTTCCTTTTGGGCTACTACTTTGATGTGTGATTTAGAAGTATTTAATTTTTAAATAATTGGGAAATTTTAAATAGCTTTTTATTGGTGATATTTAATTTCATTATATTCCTAGACTATGCTTTGTATATTATCATTTTTAAAAATTTTAATGTTTTATGGGCTAAAATATGGTCTATCTTTGTGAATGCCTTGTGTATAGTGGAAAAATGTCTATTCTTCTGTTGCTGGGTTAGGTCATTGAAAAATGTAGTTTAAATCAAGTAGGTGAATAAGTGTTGTAAATTCTTTATTATTCTGCCTATTACTGAAAGAGGAGTATTGAAGTCCTCCAAGATAATTGTGGGTTTGCATATTTCCTTGTTTCATATATTTTTTTAAAATGTTTATTTATTTTGAGAGACAGAGAGAGAGCACGAGCATGCAGGGGAGGGTCAGAGAGAGAGAGAGAGAGAGGGAGAGAGAGAATCCCAAGCAGGCTCCACAAGATCCTGATGCAGGGCTTGATCTGGTGAACCATGAGATCATGACCTGAGCTGAAATCAAGGGTCAGAAGCTTAACCAACTGAGCCACCCAAGTGTTCCTCTTTGCTTCATGTATTTTTTAGGTACTATTAGTTGTATACACATTTAGGTTTCTTCTAACTTCTTGACGAATCTATTCCTTTAATCATTATATGATAACATTTTTTATACTTGGCAATATTCTTTTCTCTGAAATATCCTTTTTCCTAGTTTCAGTATAGCTAGTTAGCATTCTCTTGGTAAATGTTAACATAATATACCTTTCTCCATTTTTTTTACCTTTATACTATAAATTTCTTCATATTTGAAATGGGTTTCTTGAAGTCAACATATAGTTGGGTCTGGCTTGTTTTAATCTAATTTAATAATCTCTATCCTTTAACAATGTATATAGACTTTTACAATTAAGGTAATGATTGATATGTAATTAAAATCTATCATCTTGACATAATATTTTATTCCATTTTTCTTTTTTTATCATTTTTTATGCCTAATTTGGGATTATTTTTTTATGTTTGACATTGTCTTTGCAACATACATCTTAAGCAGTGACTACCTTCAAATGATATTTCACTTCTCACATAGTGCAAGGACTTTAAAATTAGATACTCCAAATCTTCCTCCCATCTTTTGGGCTATTGTGTCATATTTTTTAATTTTACATTTGCTATAAACACACAATATATTTCTGCTCTTTATACCTAAGTTACTTATCTTTTAGATTAGACCTAAGGGAAAACATTAATTTGTATTTATCTTCATTCATCAATTTTTCAGAAATCTTCATTTGTTTGTATGTATTAACGTTTTTCACTTATCACATCCCCACTACTTGAAGAACTTCCTTTAATATTTCTTGTGCACAGATCTACTTGCAATGAAGTCTCTGTCTTTATTAAAGGAAGTATTTATTTCTTCTTTTTAACTTCTATTTATGCTTTGAATAAAATTGTGGGTTAACAGGTTTTCTTCTTTTCTTTTTACATCTCTAAAGAGGACTATTTTCTGTTTTTATTATTTTGTTTTTGCATAGTCTGTGATGATGTCAGCTGCAATTCTTATATTTCTTCCTCTGCCTTTTTGTGCCTTCAAGTTTTTTCTTTGTCTTTGATGTTTAGCTGTTTGAATATGTTCTGCTTATGTGGGGGTGGGTGGGGCAGGGATTTATCTGTTTTTGTGTTCATCCTCTTCATTCTCTCCGAGTTTGGGGGCTCTATCATTTGGTATCTGTCATTAATTTAGGAATTAATTTGGTATCTGCCAGTTTTGGGGGGGTATTTCCCCATTCCTTCTCTCCCTTCTCTTTTCAGGGTCCTGTTATACCACTGTGATACTATTTGTTACAGCACTTAATAATGGTCCAAATCTCTTGAATCGTTTTCTCAATTCTTTTATCTCTTTGAGCTTTGTGTAATATTTTTTTACCCTCCTATTACATTCACTTATTCTTTCCTTAGTCCACTGATTACCTTGCTAAACACATTTTTTAACTAATTGTTTAATTTTATTTCAAGCATCTTCATTTAATTTTTTCTTATAGTTTACATTCTAGAATTACCCATCTAACTTTGCATATTGTCTACTTTTCATTTGTTTTTTCTTTAGGTTTGTTAATAAGAGAGAGAGAGAGCCACACACACGCACACACACACACGCACGCACACACACACACACACACACAAGTGGGGTAGGAGCAGAGAGAGGAGAGAGAATCCTAAGCACTTCCAGAGCTGAACCCACAGGACATTTGAACTAACCGCAAGATCATGACCTGAGACTTGAGTCAGACACTTAACCGACTGAGCCACCCAGGTGCCCCAACATATTGTCTACTTTTTAAAACAGAACCTTTACCATATTAATCATAGTTATGTTAAATTTTCTGTCTGGTTCTTCTAACAAGTGTCTCATATCTGAGTCTGGTTCTTGGAATTATTGTGCCTTTACCATATGTGGCTGTTTCTTACTTTATTTTATGGCTGGTATTTTTTGTTGAATGCTGAATATCTTCATAGGACATGCTGGACATGTCCTTTTTAGGATGGCCTGGAAATTGGCATGTTTTCCCTCTATTAGAACGTTCCGCTTGTGCCTGGCTGGCTCACTCGATTAATTGGCTGACTCTGCCTCAGGTCATGATCTCATGGTTTGTGGGTTCGAGCCCCGCGTCGGGCTCTGTGCTGACAGCTCAGAGCCTGGAGCCTGCTTCGGATTCTGTGTCTCCCTCTCTGTTCCTCCCCTGCTCTCATGCTTGCTTGCTCTCTCTGAAAAATAAATTAACATTAAAAAAAAAAACCTATCATCTGAGTCATTGAGTTAAAATAGTTAAGTGTTGTTCTTTGTTGAAGAACAGGTATTGGGGCACTTGGGTGGCTCATTTGGTTAGGTGTCTGACTTTGCCTCAGGTCATGATCTTGCAGTTAGTGAGTTTGAACCCCACGTCGGACTCTGTGCTGACCACTCAGAGCCTGGAGCCTGCTTGGGATTCTGTGTCTCCCTCTCTCTCTGTCCCTCCCCTGCTATCTCTCTCTCTCTCTCTCTCTCTCTCTCTCTCTCTCTCTCTCAAAAATAAATAAAACATTAAAACATTAAGAATGGGTATTGTTATAATTCTTCTTGGTGCACTACATGCTTCCTATTGCCTTTACCTTTAATGTTATGTTTATCTTGAGATCTCTTTTGCCTGAGTTTTTCTCAATGCCTGTCCTCTTCAGGTCTTCTCCCGGTGGCGCACCTCAGAGAGGGTCTGTCTCCATGTTCTTCATCTTCCCTTAGGAGTAAACTGTAATTTGCCATATGACATGTTTTATCCTGATGGGGAGGGACAGGACGGGGCAAGTTCTAGGTTATTCTGATTAAGCCTCCTTCATAGGTGGTCACTGAGCTTCTGGATGGTTGGAGTGTTGCCTTCTCAGTGTCTTAGCCCAACTCCAAGTGTATGCTTTTGTGCCACTTGTATTCCTATTCTCCGTCATGAAAGATGGTTTTTCTTTTCTTTATTTTTTTTTTCCATTTGAAATGGGTTTTGGCCAGTTCCTTAGGTGCAACTCTAGTTTGTTGCCATGTCTCCAGGAGCATGTACTTTTTTCTACATGCGGGCTCCAGGGAGAAGGATCTAGAGAACAGGTTCCATTTCTCACTGTGGCTGCTTTTCCACCACCCCAGCCCTGTTCCATGAAAAATGTTTCCTCAGGATTCTTATCAATGACTTTTGTGAGCACCTGCTGACATTTGTAGAAAGAAGCCTATGAATCAGCATAAACCTCCCTAGTATTTTCTGTCACTAAGGGTTCTTTATTCTCTGGCTAGCAAACACTTTATCCTTTACAACTCCATTGAAAATGTTAGATAAACTTTCTGGCAGCATTTGGCATAGCCAGGCAAGCAAATCTCCTGTCCTCATCTGTCCTTAGTTGGTGCTGTCTGACCCCAGGTGTGTGATGAGTTCGGGAAAAACTGTCAATATGAAGACTGTGTGGCTGTAGTTTTTCTTGTTGAAAGAATGAGAGTGATACTCTTTCCAGCTTTCTAGAACCCCTGCCAAAGCCAGAAGTCGACCTAGAAGCATATTAAATTTTGGTCACGTTGAAATGGGAAAGTTGCCATGTAGCCTAACCAGCTCTCCCTCTATTTTTTTATGATACCCCCTAAACATTCACTTAAGAATTATTAACAAAGAAAACCATACTTTTAAAATACTGTTTTTCACTTACCCATCATGTGAAGACAATGCTTACAAAGTATTCAGTGTTCCCTAAGTGGGTACACAGTAGCATGTCAATTCAAAGCCACATGCATCGTATGTTTGTATAGCTAAGCCATGCAAATATGATGAATATTTCACAGCCCCAGTTTCAAAGAATGCCTGTCTATAGGGAGACGATCACAGGAGCAGGGGAGTGTAATACAGATACTACATACTATCATAATCCAATGTAAAAAGCTACGCAGGGAATTGTGAGCAAGGGGAACTAATACCAGTATTAGATATTTAATTCCATAGCACTGCTGGAGGCTAGTCCAATATTGGAGTCTGGTCTAAATTGCAAGTTCAATTGTGATGAGGCTTATCCCAGAATAAGTTACAGGACAGAATTTAATTTTATCCTGACATGGATTGGGATAATACTGTTGCCCTCCTTCTCCTGCTCTATCACGGACTCCCTTCCTAAGATGAGTTCACAAAGGAACTGCCAGAAAGGTTTGGGGAGGGTGGGAAACAGAGAGGAAATGGCATCCTAGAAGCCAAGCAAGGAACATGTTTTGAGAAACGGTCAGTCCCATGTCATAAGTCACTATTTGGTTCTAGAGCAAATTTTACACTATGGTTATATTCTCATGACTTTGAATAGAAAGCTTACCTGTTTTCCACTCTTCTGTGAAGTCAGAATCAGCACCTGTCTTTCTGTACTTTTCCAGAGCTGGCAATCCCCTGACATGAAATGCAGAATACTAACAAGTTGATTATTCCAGCATGAACAGACGAGGACACTTACGGATTTCTATAGACTGACTGTTTTTATTCGCTCATCAACACATTGTTTTCTTTCATTCACAAAAGTTTGTAACAAAGGGACATGTTAAAAAATCTGAGTCTATAAAACCTTTATAGATCAAGATACTTCCTTTCAGAAATGCAACATTAACATAAAAATTCACTTTTCATGCATCTTTCTGTCAGGATAAAAACGCAAAGGCCAATTCTAGCTCTCAAAGGATAGTGAGGCACAGCCATCTTTGAAGACCTCCCATATAAAAATCAATGTATGGATCTCATCATTTCCTCTTCCCTGAGAAATACAATACGGAGACTGTTATTTTTTTAATCTATTTCTGAACATATTGTGAAAGAAGGAAAAGGATGGAAATCTCAGAAAGAGGAGGAAATCATTTAAAACGTTTGGTGTGGCATGTGTTTTCGAAGTAAAGAAAATACACAGATTCATCTGTACTGGAAGTGCTAAACAAAGAGTAGCTAAAAATTTTGTTAAAACATCAGAAGTAGGAATAATCACACTAACACGTTTATGGCTGAATTTATGAGATAGAAGTAAGATAAATTTTAAAATAATATGCCATCTTATCATATAAGCAACAAACATGCAGTCCTTAATTCATAGAATTATTTTTAGAAAATGCCAAAGAGCATGGAAAAGTTACCCATAATTCCTATGCAGAGAAAAATATAATTAATGTGATATATTACTGTTGTTGTTTTTTCCAGGTATGTGTCTGTATCTAAGTATGGTGTGCATACTCATCTACAACATACTTTTATTTTTAATAGTTGTACCATTACATAAAATTATTTTTTCATTTAGTATTGTACCATGTCGCATGTGTGTATGCATATAATTTAACATCCACATTTAATTGGTATTTTATTGAATCTACCATTTTGTATCAGCTTTCACTTTAAGTTTTATTTATTTATTTTCAGAGAGACAGCACAAGTTGGGGAGGGACAGAGAGAGGGAAGAGAGAACCCTAAGCAGGCTCCACATGGCCAGCAGGGAGCCCAGTGTGGGGCTCGAACTCACAAACTGTGAGATCATGACCTGAGCCCAAACCAAGAGTTGGACACTTAACCGACTCAGCCACCCAGGGGCTCCCATAAATGCTATTTTTAAATGAATGCTTACCATTACATTGTATTATACTGTGTGAATATACTAATCTCATATAATCATTTCCATATTGATAGCCATGTACTTTATTTTCCAAGTTATATCATTCTTAAGGTGTTGCAATGAAAATGTATGTACTTCTCCATAGGTGTATATAGTTTTTGTCTATAGGATGAATTGCTAGAAATTCAAAAGTAATATACAAAATAATGGATATGTATAAGGCTTTTGATACAGATTATAGATGTTCTTTCCAGAAACATAATAGTAACTTACACTTTCACATAAAGTATTTGAAAGTGGGGGCACCTGGGTAGCTCAGTCGGTTAAGCGTCGGACTTCAGCTCAGGTCAAGATCTCGCGGTCCGTGAGTCTGTGAGTTTGAGCCCCGCGTCGGGCTCTGGGCTGATGGCTCAGAGCCTGGAGCCTGCCTCTGATTCTGTGTCTCCCTCTCTCTCTGCCCCTCCCCCGTTCATGCTCTGTCTCTCTGTCTCAAAAATAAATAAACGTTAAAAAAAAATAAAAAAAAAAATTGACCATCAGATTTTCATTTTAGTGAAGATTTGTTGGCTTACTTTAAAATCAAATAATCCTCAGGAGAAAGAATTGTATGCATCTTTTTTTTAATAATCTTACCCAAATTATCTGTCTTGAACTCTGTGACAACAAAGATCACACAGATGTATGGCCAGCAGATAAATTATAATGGTACTAACATGGACATTAATATAATCAATGCAAAGTCTAGTACATCCAAGTCAGATTAAGAAAATGAAAATTAATGCATTTTATTTTCATGATTCGCTTATTTTATATCAAGAAAACTCAGAAAAATCCATTGAGAAATAAGACGGAGGCAGTCACAGGAAAGATGGAAATTAAAATTCTAGAGTGACACCCAGAGATCATTTTCATTGCTCAAATGCAAGGCAAAAATTAGGTTGATGGATTTAGGTGTTCCTTAGGCCTGTATTTGCTGAACACCTGTTGGATACCAGATCATGTTATATGCCCGGGTAATTTTTTTTTAATTTTTATTTATTTTTGAGAGAGAGACAGAGCATGAGCAGGGGAGGGGCAGAGAGAGAGGGAGACACAGAATCCAAACCAGGCTCCAGGTTCTGAGCCATCAGCACAAAGCCTGACATGGGGCTCGAACCCACAAGCTGTGAGATCATGACCGGAGCTGAAGTCAGACGTTCAAGTGACTGAGCCACCCATGTGCTCCAAGACACTTCTTAAGCCACAATCCAATGGAGAAGAAAGATAGTAGGCCAAAAATGCACATATGTTGCATAATAATAATGGCGATGTACACTATCAAGAACAAATCCAACAAGCACAGTTTGTTATATGAATGTACAATAGGATAAGCTTGACATGAGAAGTTAGGGAGGTGAAATTTCCAGAGGATGAAAAGGGGCATTCGAGTAGGCACAGAGGAGGGCCAAGAACTTCTCAAGCACTAGAAAGAGGCTGTGTAAGGATTTGAAGCAGAGAGAAAATGTGGAAAACTGAAATCATGTCCTTGTAAATAGGCAGTGAGTTAGGCATATCGGAGTTAAGGTTGTAAATTAAGAGTTAGAAGTCAATAGTAGAAGGCCATGTTGGAAAATTTAGAATCAATCTTAAAAAAGAAAAATGCCCATTTACAAAGGTATTCAGAAAAATATTAAAGACACAATTAAATAATATAATTGAAATTCCACAGAAAGAGTGCAGAACTATGAAAGAAATCTCTTAAAAATATAAAGTGTGTGTGTGTGTGTGTGTCTGTAATCACTATAAATAGAACTTTGAGAAGTGGAAAGGATATTTTTGACACCCTTATAGTCTTCACATTTGCAGCTAATAGAACACATAATTTCCTTCATGAAATTCAAAGTGGTATGAATAAGCAACAGGTTTACCCATCTAACTGATCTAAACTGCTATGAGATTTGATACTATATTTCTCACACATAAATGTTTTCTGATCAGTCAGTATCCAATTTCTAAAATTTCTTAGTTTGGGGGCACCTGGGCGGCTCAGTCGATTAAGTATTAGACTCTTGATTTCAACTCAGCTCATGACTTCTTGATTTCTGTGCTGACCTTGCAGAGTCTGCTTAGGATTTTTTTCTCTCCCTCTCTCTCTGCCAGTATCCTACTTGTGCTCTCTCTCTCTCTCTCTCTCTCTCTCAAAATAAATGAATACACTTAAAAATTTCTTAGTTTTACCTTCCTTAAGTAACAGGGGTAGGGAAATTCCTCCAAATAAACAACGCTTTTATCATCTTAAAAGAATATTGTAGGCAAGAAAATCCATAGCGGAAGAGGGAGGCTCTTGCCGATGCAGACATTAATGTCACCATCACCCAGTTACATTTTTTTGTGATTAAATTTTGCCCCAGTGAAGTTACTAATTCTTTGTGTTCTGCTGAAAAGCCTAATTATCACCCTAACTGCTAAACTTTAAAATAGTTAGTATCTACTTGACTATTTAAATATTTAATTTATTGTGATATATATACAAAAAGGTGTAACTAGTACGTAACAAATAGGACTTCCGTCTCCAGTTTGGTTGTAGAAATTTATGACAAAACGTGAACAGTTAACAGAATCAGATAAATTTAAAATCTGATTTTTACAAAGATATCAGAGAACTGTGGTTGAGAAAAGGACTTAAAGGAAAGAAAATCTAGAGCGGTGCATGCCTTTCTAGTTGGTCAGGAGCTAGGAGGCCACTGTCCTCCCTGGGAGCACTTGAGCCAAGCAGTGGCTGGCCTTGGAGCCCGCCATAGTTGGAGGGACTCTCGAAGAGGACAAAGAACTAAAAAGACAGAAGAGTTATTTTTCTTTCTACTCACTGTGCTCCCCAAGTTTTCAACTTGTTGGCCTTCCTCATCTGGGGGAAAAAAATCTCAACTTTTAGCTGTTCCCATGTTATCTTTCCCCCTAATTTCTATGTTGCCTTCTGAATTCCCGATTAGAGAGTCAGATAATTTTTCTTGACCTTTATTTCACGAAAGCCCTTTCATATATATATTTTTCTTTTTCTCACCTTCTGCCATACATTAATCACTGCTCTAAGGATGGGGACCACCTAATGAGTACTTGTTTTTGTTCTAGAGGTTGCTGCTTTGCACAAACTCTTGTCTCCCTGGCATTGTACAGGTGCCTTGGGTACACTGTCCTGTGATATCCCAGTATGGTGGTATCTCTGTTTTAAAGCCTGTGGCTGTCACTTTATCTATGGTGACCCCCTGGTGGTCTCCCCTGGACCTGCACAGTTTAGGGCTGAAGGATTTGGCGATTTATATTCAGAATTGAGCACTCTCATTTTCCGTAGCTCCCCATCCCCTCTGAGGCTCTCCCAGCCAAATTTCCAGCTATTGTGTCTGCCTCAATATTTGTCATCTGACACCCAAGGGAGTAAGTCTTCCATTTTCTGCTATATAAGCTGCATGTAGGCTGATGAATGCATTCAAAAAGAAACAAACCAGAGAGCCTTACTCTGTTCTGTCCTTCAAGGATAGAATCTTGTGTTTCCATCTGCTTTACCCTGTGTCCCAGGGGTCTCCCCTGATCACACACAATGTAGCAGTCAGCTAGGGTTGCAGGGAGTTTATTTTGAAATTGGTATCCAATCCTTTCTTCAGCTAACTTGCTTGAGGCTGTATCCAGCACCTACAACGGATACCTAGTGACCCATACTAGGCCCTTACTAAATATTTGTTGACCGACTGGCTGGTCTCTGTTGATATAGTGCAAAAGTCTAAGTCTAAAACCAGTGCTCTCATTTAGGTATTTGTGATATTTTGTGGAATTTGAAAAAGCTTTAGTGGGAATGTTAGAAAAAGAGTGTTTTCAACAGACCAGAAGTAAGTAACCTACTTCACAATCCACTGGCATCATTTGATTAGATCATTAATAAAATGAGGCAAATTACACGGTTAAGAGTTATCCTTTATAAATGCCATCATAGATGAGTTTAAAGAATATGTTCCCCATGCAGAAAACAAAGACACTTTTCAAAAACAACTAAGAAGTGGGTTGGTCTGCTGTGTAAACACATAACAATATCAACTTCTCATCTATTGTTCTATATCCAACTCTTAGTTATTTAAGAATTACATATGATAAATGATTATTATATGATATTGTATTGGGGTGTTTTTTTGTTAATATCACCCAATAATTCTTCTGGTTCAGAGACTCTTCTTGCAACAAAATTATATACAATATTGGGTTAGAGAATTGAATAACCATATAGGTCAGTGAGAGAACAAAGCAAAATAATATTGCACATTTAGTATGCATTTACAAAACAATAATTAGGGAGTGATTACTTTTGAATCACAGATTTATTACATTTCACAAGAGTTAATTTCATGCTTCTTCTAATATTTTATTTAAATGCTTGGTATAACATTATAATTGATTCACAGTGTATGAAGGGCAGAACAAATTGGAATTAAAATATAGTCACTATTAATTATCCAAGTGAAGGTGAAACAACTTTAAAAACTTATTGGAAATTAAAGTTATGATTTTGCTTATAAACACTAACTTCTTATTCAGGAACATGAAAAGCTAAGACAAATTTAATATAATGTATTATAGAATTTAATAAAATGTATATAGAACATTTTATCTTATATACATATTATGTGTATGTATATGTTATATATAAATATTAATTTTTTTCTATGAGACAAGAGCAAATTCAACTATTCAAAATGTTAAGAGACCCCAGGTAAAATCAATTAATTTTCCTCGGTAATACTGTTTAAATTTTCCAAATCATTTGTTCCCGAATTCTTGATCATTTGTTCAATTCAAATGGCAACAACCGATGACTAAACATGATGCTAAACCTTCTGATTGTAAAATTTATCATCTCTTTGACCCATTAAAAGCACCTTAATTTTTCTGCCTCTCAGGTTCTCATTAACAGGGACAAATGTCTGTCTCCCTGTCCATCCCTGAGAATCACTTACACTCACCTTTATAAAGTACCCAAAGCAGGTTCAGGCCATAGTGAGCACTGAGACATAAATATTTTATTTATGGCTCACAAGGTCATTCACATGTTAAATCTCAGAAGTTAGAAACCCAAAAGTTGAAACGCGAAAGGGTTAAACCTAAGTCAGTTGGCAAAGCCTTTTACTGAAAACACAGGTGGCAGAGGAGTAATTAACATCAACAACTTGTGTTGCTACAGATTGCAAAACTGAAAGATGACTTCCATGCGCGTTGGTATGAAAATAGCTTGGTTTACAACACGGTGAACTACAAGAAAGCAAAATCTGGCTCAGGGGATAACTCCTAAATAACTCATTTAAAATTCAAATGATGAAACATCCAAACCAACATCAGTGCTTGGTGCGGCCATCAATAAATGTGGTAATCTAGACCAACGGAGCTCTCCACTTCTGGCTCAATCCTCCTGTCCATAAATCCCACGGCAAGCCTCACGAGAAAAGAAGTCAATGTGCAGTGCACTGCCTTTCTTTTCTGTTTCTCAGCCCTTTTCACAACCATTCATCCTTCTCCTGCATCTTCTTCTAGAACTATTCAAACTCCTGTGCTTTGACCCCACATCAGCGTAGCTCCAGGGCATTCAAGAAACTCGTATATTCCATTTCCTCTCACTCTCTATTGGAATAAAATTGTTCCCCAGGAGACAGTTTGATCCCACATATTATCTTCAATTTAATGCTTGAAAAATAAAAGCCCTTTACCTTCACTCTTTTTTTTTCAAGCAACCTATTGCAACTTTTTGAGGTCAAAACTACTACATGTTGTTGTATTTCATCATTATTATGTGATATAATTTCATTTTCCAAATCTTAAGAACTAGCTCAAATCCTATGACAAGAAACACTTCATTGGTATGCTATGATAATTGTTTAAAAAATCACAAATGTTTAATGAGAAATATCTTGAAAATTTCTCTATGAAATGCATAATGATGCAAAAGAATAAATTACTGATTGATTCATTTTCATTGGTGCTGTCTATGGAGTCAACACACATAATAAAAACACCAAGTTTATGTTAATAGGATTCGAGTTTGATAAATAAAAGTTACTAAGCATTTCCTAAAATAAATGTGCACTCTATGAAAATATTAGGAGCATGGAGACCAATTCACTTTTTCCCCAAAACGTCTAATGGGTTCCCTAGAAAGGGACCCTGAGATAGGGATTCAGATAAATGTGATTAACCGAAGAGTGGCAAATTGGCCAGTCCAAATGCATTCATTCAGATCCTTTCCCAAATCTCCTCTCCAGAGTTGAAGTCACTTTCCCTCCCCTTGAATCTGGATAGCCTTGTGAGTGCTCCAACCAAGTCCAGGTGGTAGAGGCAATGAATGTCACTTCTGTAGCTCACCCTTAAGAAGGATAGAGCCTCTGCCTGGCCCTTCCTCTTGTGACTCATGCCTTCAGAGTGTTGAGATAACATGTAAGAAGTCTGCCTCCTTTGAAGCCACCATGCTGAAGGGATCATGCAGAAGGACTACAGAGATGACATCTCTGTTCCAGCTGGCAGCCATTGGAGCTTAACCAGCATCTGTAAGAACCAGCCTTCAGGAGATTTTAGCCACTGGGATTACCAATGAATACACAGATGAGAGCTGTTCCCATCAAGCCTACTCAAAGTTGGGTTAGTGAACAAAATAAATCTTGTTTTAAAGCCACTCAGTTTGAGGGTGCTTGTAACACAACATTGCAACAGGAGGGTTGCTCTTCTAGTGAAGACGGTGAAAAGGAGTGAGGAAACCACAAATGGCTGAGCCAGAATGAGCTCAGAATGGGCTGAGACTAGGTTTTGTCTTGCCTTAGGCTGATCCCTCACACCAAGTCTGATGACTCTGCAATATAAATTACGCTGCAAAGGTGTCACAGCTTACGGCAAAGAAGCTAGCGTAACTGCAAAAAGAGTTAGTGACTGCAACAGGCGAGGTGTGGGAGACCTCTCAGATGAGGTGGCTTCAGCTGGTCAAGGAAAATACTTCGTAGAAGAGGACTCTACAAAGCCCTTAGCCGCCGTGTTTACAAAAGCCAATGGGCTTGGGTCAATCACCAAAGCATCTATTATCCCAAGAAAGCACAAAATTGAGGCAACTATCAATGAGTTGGCCTGACAGCTTAAGAGCTACCTCATGGAAATAAAATATCAAAAAGTGACAACATAGTGTAGTGCAAAGTGTAGAGGGTCACGAGGTCGATATTTGAGACTTGGCTTAACGTTAAGGTTGGGTCATTCACACATACTCTCCCTTCTTCATTTATTAAACACCTGCTGACCATGAAAATCCGGCCCAGAATTTCCATTTACGATTCAACTACGTATTTGACATGACTGCTTGAGAAGACGTCAAGTACCTTCAAACTGAAAATGCTCAAAAAGTTACAGAATCCATGATCCTGACGGTAAACTCAGTCTTTCCTGTTCTGTATTTGCAGTTGTACATGTCAGAATTACGTGAGAGGTTCCTGCCACTCCTCCCTCCCCAATTCACCAAGTCTTGTCTTCTGAAGTATCTCTCATGTAATTCTCATTTTTCCTTCTCTACCCCTACATCCTTAATCCCAATTTGTTGTCTCTCATCTGAAGTGCTGGAATAGCTTCTCAAATTCCTTCCTAGATATCCACCTAGATACTTTCAGCTCTGATCTTATTCCCAGCATGCTCAAAGCCTTGAAAAGATGCTCCATTAGTCTTTTGTGCGTAACCGTAATCGTCAGCAGGCCCCACAGTGGGCACACCTCTCCAGTGTCTTGCATCTGGTGTCAGCTCCAACCCCCCCTTTCTATGAAACCGCCATTCATCTTTCTTGCATTTTCTCCAGAACCAAAGTCTTTGCCTGGATTTCCCTTTACCCATTTATTCCCTTTCCATCCTTTGAATATTGAGGGATATCGTCAATTTTCCCCTTTTCCTTTCAACATAGATAAGATCGGATCTCCATATTATATCTGGCATCACGTAACACCCCTTCCTAGTAAATACCAAAGTTGCAACTTTAGTTATGTGATTATTTGATCAATCTCTGTTATTTCCACCAGGTCAAAATAATAGAGCAGGAACCAAGTTCATATTTGTCTCCTAATGCATCCCCAGCACTTAATACTGTTCCTGGCAAGTGGTAAATAGCCAATAAATATTTGTCAAATGAATCAATCAATAAAAATGGAGTAGTAGTTTCGGACTTCAGAAAATTGTACCCGTGGCTAATACGACTCTTCTTTGAGAAAATTTAGGCCACTTACTTTCACCGAAGGGTCATTTCGTGTTCAGAAATCCCTATTAGTTACACATACACTCACTGCTTTTTCATGTGCAAATGGAGAAAATAAAGTACAAATGCTGTGCTATATGGATTTCTTTCTATTTCAAAAATGTATTCAAATGCTTTAATATCATTAGTTCCGAAAACATTACACGTTAATAACTGAAAGTACTTAGTGATGTAAGGAATGATTATCAGGTAATCTGGAAAGACGTAATTACTTTGTGCTGACAGGGCACTTATAATTGCTTGTGGGAGATGAGTACTTGAGTACACATAAAAAAAAAATAGAATTACAGAACACTGGTTTAAAAAAAAGAAAAAAGACATGAAGGCTATTTGTTCAATGCCAGAATTAATAACAGCATAATGAGGGAAAAGGAAGAGACAGACAAGAGAACAATAAGGAAAGAGTAGGAAGAAAAGACTAGGGATGGGGCTCCTGGGTGGCTCATTCTGTTAAACATCCAACTTTGGCTCAGGTCACAATCTCCCTGCTCCTGAGTTCGAGCCCTGCGTTGGCTTCTGTGCTGACAGCTTGGAGCCTGGAGCCTGCTTCTGGGTCTGTGTCTCCCTCTCTCTCTCTCTCTCTGCCCCTCCCCTGCTGTCACTCTGTCTCTTTCAAAAATAAACAAACATTACTATTATTTTTTAAACACTAGGGAAAGAAGAGTAACCAATAAGAAAAAAACCATATTTTTAAAAGGATTACTACACAATCCAGCAACCTTCCACACAAGGCTAAAAAAATTTGGCCTCTTGTCTTACTTCAAGTGAGCTATTCTAAACAGCTCATTAACGTCAGTAATTCGAATAACATTGACCCATCTATCAGATGATGTGTGATTAGACAGCAGGGTTTTACTCTAACGCCTTCATTTTTTTCTAATTTTGGAAGGCAGTGGGAGTGTCTCATGTTTTCATATTGAATGATAATGATACTTGTTTAGTTAGGAAATGTGGTGATGTACTCCACAAATGAAAATAAATGACAAGCCAGGATCTTTTGAAAAATAAATCTATTTGAAAATTGAAGAAGAAGTCTGCCCTCTTCAACGCATTTCTGTATCTCTCTAGTTTGTCGATGCTTGAATCACCGATCACTGATTAATCCAATATGATTTTTGCCTTTAAGTGGGTAGGGGCTTCCTTTTGCTTAACTGGACAGTAGAAAGTGGAGATGTTATAGCCTCAAGGTATATCTTCTTTGAGGTTCGTCTGAATTTCCTAATTGTTACACATTTATCCCATGTGTTATGAGACTTTTCAGTAAATTGGGACATAGCTGCTAGGAAAGAATGAATTTTAGAAGCTCAATTCTGGCTATAGAGCTGCATTCAAAATAATGGGGTGGGACGAATCTTGTGACAAGTTATGGGCAGATTCCAGTACTTTAAATGTGTTTAAATGTAAAGGTCAAAAATTAAATGAAACCACGTAGTAGCCAGGGTTCCTCAGAGAAGCAGATCCAATAGAATATATTTAGTATGCATATGGGGGAATATCTATCTAATCTATCTATGGGGAGAATATTCTTTTAAGCGATTGACTCATGATTATGAAGGCTGGGAAGTCCGCATACTGCAGGGGATCCTGGTGGGCTGGACACCCAGCCTGGAGGGAATATTGAAACACACGCAATCTGGAGGCTGTCTTCCTCACGCTACTTCCTGTTTTCAGTGAAGGCTGTTAACCCAACGGCCAAGTAATCTTTTGACTAAAATGTTTCCTTTAAATGTTAATTCCATCTAAAAAGTGGCTTTACAGGCATATGCAGACTGATGTGTGATCTGGGTTATCATGGCCTACCCACCACAAACTCTACTCCCTAAATTTTCAGGAATAGAGAAACAATAGGGAGGTTATATGCCTTTTAAGCACAGCCTAGGAGGAGAGGTGTGGCAAATAAACCAATGAGCAAGTAACCATTTAAACTAAATCCTTTGATGTTTGATGTTCTTGTCCGAGATCCTTGACCACTGTGTGTATGGAAGGGGAAATAACATAAAAATGAAAGACGACTGCTTATCAAATGACTTCTGTGTTACAGGTGTCCACCATTGACAATACCCTTTGTTTTGTTTTTCATGGGTTCTAGGATGGAGTAAGCTGTGAAAGATGAGGAAAATGATCTTAAAATTAAAAAAAAAAAACAAACCATATACCACACATACCCATGTCAGCCATGTTTAGCAATTGTTATAGAGGCTTTATGGTTTAGGATTTAAAATTTAACATATGTATAGGAGTAGCTGAAGTCTCATTTCAAGCTCTATCCTTTCCAGAACTGTCCTGCTAGAGTGACTCATCATCATGTTTGGTTGGATACTTTCGGTGCTTTATTTCCTGCCTGTTCTTAAGTAATACCTTATTTTGATGTATAAAAATTAGAATATTGCATTACAAATTGTATCTACAGTTGCATATAACTGAGGAGTCTTGGCGTTATAAAAGATACATTAAAAAGGTACCAGTCTCGCAATTAAAACAAATAGGTTAGCTTTCACAATTTCTCTTACATAATCTTTTGTTATATGTGGAGTTCATAGATTATATTGCTACCACCCGTAGAGAAATAATACACCAGGCTATTCATTAGTATTATAAACAAAAAAATAAATATGAATATTTCATTGTTTTAGAAATGATAGAAAAACACACATTGATCCTTATGGTGAAATTGTTAAATTATGGATAAGTAGACTCTCGCTCCAACAAAAAAGTATTATAAGTTTCCTCATATTTTAAAAGTTTATTTTAAATGATAAGTACCAGATCTACAGACAGAAAGAAAGTAAGCAAAAATAAGAATGGCTAGTAGAAAAATGGATAAAATATGTGAATGCAAATAGGACAAATAAAAATGTAAATAATTATAATGCTGTTCATTCACATGTTAAAAATATTTAAAGCACTAATATTTTTACTTGAGAATAATGATTTAAAATTTAGATCTAAGAATTATCTTCTCTCTTCTCATTGTAGTATTTCAAATCTGTCTTACCAGATATCAGTTGTTTTAATATGAAATTTTAATATAATCTTCAAACTCACACAAAATAAAATTATTTTTCAGCTATCATAATTTCATCTACTTATAATCTCGACTCATAATGCACCTTCTGGAGATGGCCTGGGAGAGAGTCCTAGAGAGGAATATGCAGTGTTATGGCATAATTTATGATGTATAATGGTATGACTGGGTACAAGAAGAGATAGTATGCTTTACGCCAGAAAGTCCAGGTTTGATTCCAGCATTCCCATTTCCTGGCTGTGTTTGTTTCATCAATTTAGTCTCTTTATGCTTCGGTTTCTCCAATTATAGTATGGGAATAATAATATTAATACTTGGGTAAAGATGAGACTAAAATTAATAGGTGTGGAATGCTTAAATTAGTACCCAAATAATATATAAATAAATATAATACCCAAATAAGTACCCAAATAATATATAAATAAGAAATAGTACACAAAGTAAGTTTTATAAAGTGTCAGCTATTAACATTCTTAAAAGTAGCCCTGGTAACAATTCTGGTGTTTTTTTTCTTGTAAATTATGTGCACATTCCCAAGGAGGCATTGAAGACCTTCCACAATGTTACCCTACCTTAAACTTTCAGACACGTTTATTATAAATATGACTTTAAATAAACTAGTGTTTGGTAGCATTAGTATATGCTTGAATTGTCACCAAAGCATCAAATTACAGTGTAGAATTCAAAACCTCTACAGGAATTTACTGTCTGGGCTGAAAATCTTTCACAATTACCACCTTATTCATATTTTTGAAAACATGACTAATCTAATATTTAATGGAGTCACTAGGTTATTTTGGGGAAAAGGTTAATGCAATAATACACACACACACACACACACACACACACACACGTTCCCATTGAATCAAATTCACTCAGTGTTTGTGCTTAACTCACATACTTCATGCCTCAGGAAACAAACAGTAAAAACAGGTGCACTTGAATTTCTCCTATCCCTGTGCAATTATTTTCCTTTTCAGTGGCAAGTATGGCAAGGTTTGTTTATATAGTTTAAACCTTACTCTGCACAGTAGTATGGGACTGTGAAAATGGTCTTGTGATCTGAAACTGTGCAAAATGGTCTTAATGGTCAATGGGACATATATGATTAATCAGTGACCTTTACACACTTTGTCAAAACATTGACTATTCTATTATAAATGCATAGTGGAATGAAAAAAGTAATTTATACACTGAGGTTTAAATATTGGAATGTTGAAAACTAGAGCATTTTATTCTTTTTAAAATCTTATCAACACTAGGTGAAGAGTTCTTGCTTCCTCCTCCTCATGTAACTGACATTAGGAGAGAACTTTCCTGGGGTCATTTAAATATGTTTACTATTCCATTTGGTGACCCCACTCTAGCTTGTTAGTTTTACATCTTTTGTTCTTTTAGTGATTACACTACAGAGTGAAATATGCCATGATGTATTAAAGTCTAATACAATTAGTTCTATTGACATTTTTCAGAATAGTGTTTTATATATAATCTCCAGCATTCAATGCAGTATCACCATTCTTACCAGGAAACAAAGCTACATGGCAGGAAACAGAGCAAACAGCCGACCATGTAACATACCCTTTAATCAGAATGATTAGGCACAGTTTCTAAAATGCATGTGGTTTATATAAACCAATGCAATGATAGAGAATTGCATCACAGGACTGTATACTATTCAAAATATCAAATGGAAATGCTAAACTTGAATAATGCATTAATTGAAACTTGGAGCTGAATAGATAGATATAATAGCGTTTTAAAATAGAAGAGCAAATGCATGAACTGGAAGATCAGCGCCAAGCTGGATTTCTTCTAGCAATGCAAATTTGGCTTACAATTCAAAACTCAAATACTTTAAGTCACCACATTGGTAAAATAAATGAAAACATTATGTGCATTTCAATACTTAAAAAAATACAATTCATCCTCATATCCTTTCTTGGATGAAATCTTAGCAAATTAATAATAAAAAGGAATTTATTCAATATTGTACAAAAAAGACATTTTGGAAAAATATGACAGGATAATTTACTTATGCTTTGCCTTCTATCTGGCAAAAATATTTAGGTTAGTACCCAAGCCTTCTCTCTTTTACCCTCCTTGCCTATAATCGAAGCTTAATTGGCAAGAGTTGTTCATGTTGCAGTCTTATACACTCTATCTGGTGGCTACCTGAAGGTAGAAACTTGTGCTCCTGTAAAAACACAAGCACACCACTATGCTTATAAGTGGATTATTCTGGGGTGCCTGGATGGCTCAATCAGTTAGGCATCTGACTTCAGCTCAGGTCATGATCTTATGGTTTATAAGTTCGAGCCTTGTGTCGGGCTCTATGCTGACAGCTCAGAACCTGGATCCTGCTTTGTATTCTCTTTCTCCTTCTGTCTCTGCCCCTCCCCGACTTGTGCTCTGTCTCTCCCTGTGGCTCAAAAATAAATAAATGTAAAAAAAAAAAATTTAAGTAGATTATTCTGACGACCTTCATCTTTCCCAATTTCATTTGTTTTATTAATTTGTTTTCATTATTTTTATTAACGTATTGTGGAAAAGATAATTTATCATCATCTCTAAATTCTAACAAATTATATTTATGAACTTGGAGAAGATAATTTTCTTAAGATATAAATGTCAAAATTTTAAAAGTGGACAGCAATTCATTTGACAACATCCAAATTAAAAACTCATGACATAGGGGCACCTGGGTGGCTCAGTCGGTTAAGAGTCTGACTTGATTTTGGCTCAGGTCATAATTTGATGGTTCATAGGATCAAGCCCCATATCTGACTCTGTGCTGACAGTGTGGAGCCTGCTTGGGATACTTTTTCTCTCTCTTTTTCTGTCTCTCTCATTCTTTCTCTCTGCCCCTCCCCTGCTTGCGCTCTCTCTCTCGTTCTCGCTCTCTCTCTCTCTCAAAATAAATAAATAAACATTAAAAAAACTTTTGGCACAAAGAAGAAACAAAATTATAAATGCAGCCTATTTTTTTGGAGAAAGCATTAATATCTACAAATATTTACAGAGTACCTACAAATCAATGAGTAAAAATTTAAACAACCAAATGAGAAAATTGGCTAAAAACAATAACAAACAATCTACAAAAAGAAAGGAAAGCGAAAACAAATCCAGGATAAATTAAATAGGATAAATTAAATAGACACAATAAAATATTATTTCTCATTCTTGCAGAAATTCAAAAGTCTGACTATCAATGATAAGGATGGAGGGGAAAGGCATCCATCCCCTGCTGCTGAACAAATACAATGGATCAGCCACTTGGGAAAACAGTTTGGTGTTATGTAACACACTTGGAGATGCTTAATCCTGTGAAGTGAAAATAGTTTCTCTTTGGGCAAATTGCCTAACCTTTTCTTTCCCTTTTCTATTTGTAAAACTAGAATAATACTGGCGTCCATGATAAAAGTATTAGTATAAAATGGGTGGTTGCATCCAAAACGCTTGAAGTATGATATTATTTTTATTAGAAATGAGGGGAAACTAATACATATGCATATGGAGATGTTTACAAATAAGCATTGCAGCATTGGGAACCAGTGAAGTATAATTATCCATTTATAGGACAGTATTAGAAATGAGCTTATAGTCTCATTCTTGAAATATTCCTAGTTATAATTCAACAAAAAATACAGAATTAATTAATAAGAACTGTGTAAATGTACCTCAAAAGAGCATTGAGCCTTAAATGGTATGGGTTTCTTTATAGTATGAATTGCCTTTATTGGTAAAAAGTCAGGCCAATTTACGTTCGGTATGACACAGGCAGTGACACTAGAAAAGTGAGATTGATTTTACTGATGCCATTGCAATGGGAAAGCACCCCAGATTGTAAGATTAATGTCTGGAAGGGGCTTTTTGTCATGGACAGATATTTATAGTGAGGAATAGACAAGTTACAGACGGGATGGTTTACAGGTATGGTTATTCTGCAAGTAGGGGAAGTCTTAGCTGAATAGGAAGTATTTTCTCTTTCAGGGGGACAAACGATTCTAAATTTAGCTAATAATCACTGGAGAAAAAATGAGAAGTTGTCTGGGGTGGAATAGGTAGATGTAAAAGGGGAGGGTCTGCATTTGTCCTTATCAATATAATTTATGTAAATTTTTTTAAATATTCAAATAATAGCATCGAATGAGTGTATATGTGTTCTGTGTGTATATATGCATGCATACACACATATATGTAAATATATGTATGCATGTATGCGTATGTATCTATATATATAAATACATACACTGTACTTAGGTTTGCGTGTGAGATCAGAAAGGATAGGCTAATATCATAAATTTTAATAGTTTATGATAAGAAATATCTCTAGAGCAAGGGGAAAGGGAGATTTTCCTGCATTAGATATCAGGCTTCAACTTTCATTCTATTATCTGTTTTCTTAAAAATTTCAAAAGAAAGTCTTTATGACAAAATTTTGCATGTGACTCTTTCTGACCATTGAGAGTATGAATGTCGCTGCAGTATTTGAAGATACGAAGTAGAATTTGGGAAAAGAAACAAAGTCAAGAAACGAAAATACAAAATATGAGAAAAGAATGAGGAAAAGAATGTCAGAATTGCTGAAATGTTACATAAAAGAGGACCAGAATATCTCATTGCTTTGGTGTCATAAAAATCACTGCAATCTTTAGTGAAAGTCAAGGTGACAGAGTGAGTACATCAAGCAATGAATAGGATGTAAGGAAATGGAGGCACAACAAGGAATATTTGAGGGGGGAAAAGGCATAAAGAGAAAGGCAATTAAAAAATGTGTATGTTGGCTTTTATATTATTTTCATGGTAAGAAATAATAGAGGATTATTTCTCATCCTGGCTACAAGTTAGAAGCATCTGGTGATTAAAAAAAAAAATGCTGATGTCCTGTGTTGGTCTGCTTGGGCTGCCATAGCAAAATATCAGATTGTATGGCTCACAAAGCGGAAATTCATTTTCTCAATGTTCTTGAGATTAGGATGTCCAAGATCAGGTGCCAGTCAATTTGTTCCTAGTTGAGGGCTCTCTTCTTGGTTTTCACTTGAGCTGCCTTCCTGTTGTGTCCTAACATGATGGCAGAGAGTGAGAATTCTGTTGTCTCTTTCTCCTCTTTTTTTTTTTAAGTTTATTTATCTCTTTTAAGAGAGAGGGTGTGTGCTTGTATGCAGGAGTGGGGAAAGGGCAGAGAGTGAGGGAGAGAGAATCCCAGGCAGCCTCTGCACTATCAACATGGAGCCTCATGTAGGACTCTATCTCTTGAATTGTGAGATCATGACCTTGGCTGAAATTAAGGGTCAGAGCCTTAACCAACTGAGACACCCAGGCACCTGTCTTCCTCCTCTGATAAGGCACCAACCCTATCAGATCAGAGTCATACCCTACTGACTTTTTTTTTTTAATTTTTAGTTTATTTGAGAGAGAGATAGAGTGTGAGTGGAGGAGGGGCAGAGGGAGGGGGAGAAAAAGAATCCAAAGCAGGCTCCAGGCTCTGAGCTGTCAGCACAGAGCCTGACACCGGGCTCAAACCCACCAGTGGCAAGATGATGACCTGAGCCAAAGTCAGAGGCTTAACGGACTGAACCACCCAGGCATCCTTTACTGATCTTATTTAACTTTTATTACCCCTTCACAATCTCGATCTCCAAATAGTGTCTTATTGGGGGATTAGAATTTCAACATATAAACTTGGTAGTTACACAAACATTTAGACCATAATATACCCTGATCACAAGAAATATTGGAACCATGAGTTTTTCACAAGGACAACGTGTGTTTTCACTTCATTTCATCCTTGATGCTGACACAATGGTTGGCCTGGCACTTAAGCTGGACTCAATGGCATTCGTTAAAGACTAAATGAAATACCTTAGACGAATTATTTATAATGAAGTGGTTTCCTTGAAAACCATCTAAGTTGGGTCTCATTTTTTTGTTTAATCTGCTCTGACATATCGTTTTATTAATTAATTTATTGTGTTTACTTATTTTGAGAGAGAGAGAGAAACAGAGTGTGAGCTGGGGAGGGGCAGAGAGAGAGAGGGAGACACAGAATCCGGAGAAAGTCTCCAGGCTCTGAGCCGTCAGCACAGAACGTGATTCGGGGCTCGAACTCACAAGTGTGAGATCGAGACCTGAGTTGAAGTTGAACGCTCAACTGACAGATCCACCAGGTGCCCCGTTCTCTGACATATCATTTAATTAGTATATTTAAACCATTCACATTTATAGTGATTATTGATAGTTAGATTGACATCACCATGTTTGTAACTCTATTTGTTGTATTTTGTGTCATCTTTTTCCTTTATTTCTGCCTTCACTAGTTTTGAGTATTTTATGTGATTCCTCTTTTAGCATTGCAATTTTCTTTTGAATTATTTTAGTGCTCCCTGCAGTTTGCAATGTATATTTTTAATGAATCAAAGTCTACCTTAAAATAACAATATCTGCCTCACATATATTCTAGGTCATTTATAACATAATAGCTCAGTTTTTCTCTGTTTGTAATACTGCTGATGTTTATTCTAACTGTCCACATGCTGTTATCATCCTATACAATGTTACTATTATTTTACACAGTTATTTGTTATTCAGTTAAGAAAAAATGTATTTTACTTCTTTTTCTATCTATAATACTTTTCCTTTTTTAACGGGGACCCAAGTTTCTGAACTCTTATTTTCCTTATGCTTAAAAATATTTTAACATTTCTTACAGGGCACTTCTGCAGTAGTGAATGCCCTTAGGATTTTTGTTTTTTGGAGAGTCCCTTTTCTCTTTCACTTTTGAAGGATAATTTCATTTAATATAGAATTCTAGGAATTTATAATTTTCTTAAAGTGCTTTAAATACTTCACTTTCGGGGCTCCTGGGTGGCGCAGTCGGTTAAGCATCCGACTTCAGCCAGGTCACGATCTCGCTGTCCGTGAGTTCGAGCCCCACGTCAGGCTCTGGGCTGATGGCTCAGAGCCTGGAGCCTGCTTCCCATTCTGTGTCTCCCTCTCTCTCTGCCCCTCCCCCGTTCATGCTCTGTCTCTCTCTGTTCCAAAAATAAATAAAAAAAAAAAAGTTGAAAAAAAAAAAAAATAAATAAATACTTCACTTTCTTCTTACTTGCATCGTTTCTGAAAAGAGTCTACTGTAATTTTTATAAGTGTTTCTGTATAGGGAAGGGTTTTTTTTCCCTCTGTTTTCTGCAAAAATCATTGACTTTGATTTTTGCAGTTTGAATATGACATACCTCTGTGACCTTTTTATTTTTATTTTTTTGGTATTTAATCTGCTCTGTGTTCTCTGTACTTCCGGGAACAGAAGTTCCGGGAACTTCTCTGAACTTCCTCCTCCTTCTAATGTTCCAATTATGTGTATGCTGCATATTTTCAAGTTGTGCCACAGTTCTTGGTTATTCTGGTTTTCTTTCTTTCTCTTTTCTTTTCCATTCTTTCCTCTCTTTACATTTCAGTTCTCAAGATCTCTGTTGACATTTCTTCATGTTCACCGATTCTTTTCTCGGCTCTATCTAGTTTACTGATGAGCCCGTCGAAGGCATTCTTTATGCCTGTACAGTGTGTGTGATTTTTAGCATTTTCTGTTGATTCTTAGTTTTTACCTCTCTGCTTTGCATCACCCATCTATTCTTGCATACTGTATACTTTTTCTATTAAAGCCTTAGTATATTAATCATAGTTGTTTCCTATATAAGAATTCCAATATTCGTGCCGTATGAGCAAGTTCTCATGCTTGCTTTGTCTCTGAAGACTGGGTTCTTGCCTTTGATAGCCTGCCTTATAGTATTTTCGTTGTTGTTGAAAGATAGACATGGTGTGTGCATTAGACAATCATAGTACATGTGGTAATAAGCCTTTGCTGTAAAATTTTATGTTGAGTTGGACCGTGTTTGCTGTCCTTGAAGATGTCAGGGGCTTCAGTTTCTTTTTGTGCTCTTGTTTTTGTTTCTCTTGTTGTCTTTGAGTCTCTCTAAAAACTCCTTAAATAGAGTCTGCCTTTTCCAGCTGTAACCCATTCTTCTTCTAGTGGAGTCCTGTTGGTGTGGAGGAAAGAGGCAGGGTTATTTATCTTACAAGATTATGATTAAATTGCAGTGTTTCAGTTGGTCTAAATTCCTTGGTTGTGACTTTCACAGCAGTGTCTTAGCTTTGTTCATCCTTGTATGCGAAAGGAAGGCTGGAGGGGAGGAGAGTCAGAGAAATGCCTTTTCCCCCCTGAGATAACTCTCTGGCAAATTGTTTCCCCTTGTAGAGTGGGCTTACTTGCAGAAAAGACTGTTGGTGTATCTCATGATGGTAATTCCTTGTCTCCATCTGCCACAGCCAGCAGGGGATCTTTCTTGGCTTTCATTGGGAGAACTTAGTGGGGCTCCTTAAAGGCAAAATCTACAAAAATGTAGAGCCTCGCTGAAGACTGTGGCTCTGAGGTTTTATTCTCATGCTAGTTCACACTCAGCCTCTAGCAATTTGTCAAAATTAGCATCTAACTGTTCCTGTCAGTTTATGACCCAGTGGTTTCTGCTCTAGGTAAGCTGACCTCGGCTGTGGCACTCTGGATTTACCTGTCCTGATTTCAGGGTGGCCGTTTGTCCTGTGACCTCAGTGTTCGGATAGTTCCAAAAAAGTTCATTGATTTTCAGGGTGTTTGGCTTTTTAATTATAAGGACAGAAGAAAGGACCAGCTGATTCCATGTTAGGCCTTTACACGGGCTCTTAATAGCTTGATGATATAAACACATCTGAGCCCTGGTTTCCTTAGAAAAGTGCCCTCTATTTGTGAGATTTGAGGAAAAAGATCAAACTGATTTTTAACAATCTGGCATGGCAACTGAAACTTTAACTGTAACACAGAATGCTTTTGATGAAAAAGTTGCTGCAAGAAAGCCGGTGTTAAATGACAAAGTCCCACTGATTTAAAAACGGTTAAATTGCTTTGCTATAAAAGCCAGAAAGACATTGGTTCAACTGTGGGACCTGAGCAATTTTTCTGTGCCTCAGTATGTACAGGTTCAGTTTTTAATGCCCGCCTTATGGGATATATTCATTTACTTGTGGTGAGCATTTTTCTTTTTTTGTATGTTACGTACCAAGTGCCATTTATGCACTTAGGGTATGCAAAACGGGCAAAAGTCCCTAACATCCTGGTGCTTACATTCTAATGAGAAGATAGAGAAAAACAAGAAAAAAAAGTCACATACATAGTATACTGGATAGTGGTGAGATCTAAGGGGAAAAGGATCTAAAGAGAGGAAACCGGGGAATGCGATTTTATAGCGTGACCAAGAAGGGCTCTTTTAAAAAGATGATATGGGGATAAAAGCCTAAAGCAGTCGAGGGGCTCATCCATGTGGATCACTGAGAAATAACGTTCCAGGAAAAAGAAGGCCAAGTGCAGAGCCTTGGAGGCAGGAGCGTCCCAGAATGTCAGAGACCCCGAGGAAAGTGGTGTTGCTGGGAATGTGAGCAACAGGATGAAAAGTCAGTGCAAACAGGGTGGGTGGAGGAGACTCGTTGTCTACTGCAGGTGGTGTTGGGTCTTGTAGATCATTTCAGTATGGCAAGGACTTTAGTTTTCAATCTGAGCGAGATAGAAATTCATCGTAGAGTTGTGACCAAAGAACCGATATAATGTGACTTCTACTTTAATAAGATCACTCAGCCAGCTGTGCCTGAACAGGAAGTAAAGAATTGGGAGGCATAATTTGTATATTTCTTCCAGACACTTGCTAAGTATTCATCACAAACTAAGGAGAGCTTGGTTTTCTATCAAAAGCTATCTTGGCCATGACAAATGGTGAAAGCAGTGGACT
Organism: Panthera tigris; assembly: GCF_018350195.1. Lineage (NCBI taxonomy): Eukaryota > Metazoa > Chordata > Mammalia > Carnivora > Felidae > Panthera > Panthera tigris. Next base: position 82,627,066 of record NC_056671.1, on the reverse strand, counting down.
CTGGAACTTGACATTGTATTGGAAGAAGATACAGGAAAGAGAAGGATTACAGAGAAGAGGCAGACACACGTGCCCCCCAGTCAGTGTCCTGAGGGTCCCAGGAGCAGCATGATGGCCTTGGGTTGGGTTAGAGGTCGGCAAGGGAGAAGAGGGCCAGTGGAAGGGGAACCAGAGTATCACAAAAGTAAAAGATCATGAACTTGGAGTTTCGCTGAAATTTGATTCTGATAAAGCTATCTTATATTTATTATAGCGTAATACCTTGGAATCATCCAGGTTCCTTGACACAACATTAATGTTTTTCTTACCTGCTACCTATGACGCAGTTGCCTTGCTATTTAGTCTGAAGGTTCTTTAGCTTGTTTACTTGACTCATATATAATTTTTATTATTCCCCGGCCCACATCTCCAACCTCTTCCTATAAATACTTCTTTCAGACACATTAAAATGTGACCTCGTTTTCTGATAACTATGCTTCTCATGTGTGTCACAGCACAGACTGTTTAGTGATTCAAGAATGATATATTTTATGCTTGCTGAATATAACTTTAATTTTCTATGGCGATCAATAAAAACAATATAAATTCCTTTAGGAAATGTGTCCCGGGGAGAGGATAGAAACATCAGTGAAACATGAAACTGACGAGAAATGAGAATCCAATAAACATTTGCACATTAACTTGAGAGCACTTTGCAGCTTGTCGCTGCGTTTCTCTAAATTAGGATTTGATATAGTGAGGCTTTATGAGAGATTTTCTCCTGTAAGAGCATTATTAAAGTTATTCATGCTATATCCGAAGTCCTCGATTATTGAGAATCATCATCTCTCTGTCAAAGCAAGTATTAACTAATTGGTAACAGGGGAATAGGAGGTGTGAAAAAACACACGAGGTATTAGAGGCAATTTGTTTTGGGGAAGCAGTCATTGACAGTTTGACATTAACGTTCAGTTAACACTTCTGGGGGACTTTGAAAATGATTCTCTCTGCCAGGCAGGACACAGGTTCTGTGCTTTCACAAGACTTATGAACAGACTTCCTTTTTGACTTCCTTTCCGTGCGTTTGAATTGAAAATGCACACCACTGCTTGCCGTCCTCACAGATGCTATATCAACATTTTTAACAGTGGCGGTGTCCTCTAGATACGAATTTAACATTTTACCCTTCAAAATGGCAATTATTTTCAATATTTCAAATTTCCCTTTGGTTAGAAAGGAAGATCCCAGAGTAGAGCTGCAAATCCCTCCTAAATAAATTCTTGCAAGGAGAAAGGAGGAAAGCTTAAGCAGATGACAGTGAGCGCTATGAATGAAAACTCTATTTCGTGCCATAGAAAATAGTCTGGCTTTTCCACACATCACACATTTTAATATAATTTCAACTGTTCTTGTGCTGGCTCGTGGGAACCTTTTCTGACAATGACATTTTTGTGACCTAATTCGGATTTTTAGGTTTCAAATCAGCCGAACCCGGTCTTCACTGGAGTATTTTATGGGTTGTAAAAAAGCGCCCGGCACTCTTACCTCCCAGCTCCTGTGACCACAACTGGCCACCAACCCAAAGTGCAAAACCTGGAATGATTAAAAAAGCAAAATTATTGTTTTTCATAGAGAGAAAGTTGAAACTGTAGAGTGTTCATTGAAAAGTATTCATTGGTTTTACATTATAAATGATTCTGGGGGCACCTGGGTGGCTCAGTCGGTTGACCAACCGACCTCAGCTCAGGTCACAATTTCGCAGTTTGCGAGTTCGAGCCCCGCGTTGGATCTGCTGCTGTCAGCGCAGAGGCCGCTTCAGATCCTCTGACTTTCTCTATCTGCCCCTGCCCCAATTGCACACTCTCTCTCTCAAAAATATGCAACGTTACAAAATTTTTAAAAAAACGATTTTTTTTTTATTTCCTCTTAGCAAGTAACTTTGGGTAGATAGAAAAACCTGAGATCCTGAAAGGGAAGAGAATTTCTGTGGAACTATAAAAGTAGAAATCTGGGAAAGGAAATGAGCTGACATGAGTGATGTAATCATTTTAGGTCCTCAAAAGAGAATTAGCCATCGTTTGTCACCATATTCTGAGGCACGTGTCTTACCTCACCCGCCTTAACCAAGTCCCATCTTTCTTTGCACATACCAGTGTTGATTAATGTGGAACTTAGACAGGTGTGTGTGTAAAATTATATACGTATATGACTTGTCCTTTAAAATTTAACAGAAGAGCATAGTTTAAAATGGCGTATTCACCTTAGTAAATAGCAGTTATCATATAAATGCACAAAATTATCATTAAGATACAGATTTAATTATGGTGTGGACGGATATGTTAGAGTCAATGTATCCTCACTAAATAATTGCCAGAAATAATAGAAAGGAATAAAGTGTGTTTCTATCCCTGTGTACAACCTACCTCTTCTACTGGCTTTTGGGACATCAGTTTCTCCAAGAGACCAAGCCCCATAAGTTTCTTGCCTCAGAACTTAGAAATCAAGTAGCCACCAACTATAAACGGTCAGAGCCGGAATCTACGTAATCTGACCCACACTTGGGACTGATCTCCTAAGAGACTATCCCCTGGTAGTTAAAGGGCCAGAAGAAAAGCTGTTCTCTCAAGACCTGGAGTCTGCCTTAATGATTTATCAAGGGTCCAGAACACTGCTGATCTTGAAGTTCAGAGTACTGTACTGTCAGCACTCAAAGGCTTGTGGCAAAAGTAAAGAAAAGCACTCTTTTGAGGAATAGAACATTACTCAGGACTCATGTTATTTATCTCCATTTTTCTTAAATACAGCATCTAGCATAGAAGCAAAGATAATCAGGAACAAACGGACCCGTGACAAAATGACCAAGAGTCAGAAAACAGAATAAACAACTAAAATCAAACTTGAAAACCCCAGCGATTATCTAGAAACCTTAAAAGCAAGGTGGCACGTTTGAAGAAAAAAAAACAATTTTTAGAAGAGAAAAATTGCAATAACAAGTTAAGAAACCAATGGATAAATTTAGTAGCAAATTAAACAGGGTGGACACGAATTGAAACATCTAAGGGCAAGTCAGAGAAAGTGTACAGAGAGGCAGAGAGCAGAGTTGGGGAGAAACGGGATGGTGTGGAATAACTAGCATGTGTTTAAATGGATTCTTAGGAAAAGGATTGTGGAAATGAGGCAGAAACAATATTTGAGTCATAGAAGGTGCAAATTAAAAACACCGGTTCCCAGATGTAAAGATTGCAACATATTCAATAAAAAATAATAGAAATAAACTCACAACTTATAAAATTTCAGAGAGCCAAATAGCAAATATCTTTAAAATGAGCCCCCCAACTCTGGTTATTTTCAAAGAACCAAGAGCATAAAGTTGTCATTTCGAGAGCAACAGTGGAAGTTATGAGACAGGTTAGTCGAAGCTTGATTAATAAATTCACCCAAATTCTTTAAAAAATTTTAATGTTTATTTATTTTTGAGAGAGAGAAAGAGAGAGAGAGGAGGGGCAAAGAAAGGGGGACCCAGAATCTGAAGCAGGCTCCAGGGTCTAAGCTGTCGGCACAGAGCCCAACACGGGGCTCGAATGCACAAACCACGAGATCATGAGCCGAATGAAGTTGGACACTTAACCGACTGAGCCACCCAGGTGCCCCTAAATTCACCCAAATTCTTAACACGGTAAACTCATAAAATTTTATTCCTTGCTCACCTCTGTTCAATTAGGACTGGATAGGACAGTGAATCTTACACAGATTCCACCTGGGATGCGTAGCCCAGTAATAGGGAACAGCAGGATTCTGCAAGATGGTTTGGAGAACTATGTGGGGAAGTGTCTTCCTTTACTTCCACTTAGATCACATTGGCCAGAATCTGGGTACATTATCCATACCTAATTACCAAGAAGTTGGAGACAGAGAGCACGTAATTTCATAATCCCTTGCTGTACCTCTAGTTACAGGGCACCCTTTTGTTAATGTCCCACCAAGAGAAAACAACCCCTTTGTGGAGAGAGGTGCAAAGTCACTGCCGGTCACCAAATTCTGCTTAAAGTTCAAGGTCTAGAAATAGTGTGTAATCCTAGCTTCAGAAAGTAAGAGAGTTGGGGCGTCTGGGTGGCTTGGTCGGTTAAGCGTCCGACTTCGGCTCAGGTCATGATCTCATGGTCCGTGAGTTCGAGCCCCGCGTCGGGCTCTGTGCTGACAGCTCAGAGCCTGGAGCCTGTTTCAGATTCTGTGTCTCCCTCTCTCTCTGCCCCTCCCCTGTTCATGCTCTGTCTCTCTCTGTCTCAAAAATAAATAAACGTTAAAAAAAATTTAAAAAAATAAAAAAAAAAAAGAAAGTAAGAGAGTTGAATAAAGCACCACTTACTTTTCCATAGCATTGTTGTAAGCCTGAGAATAACGGACTGACAGGATATCCTGCTGTGGTTGGGAGGGGGGCTGCCGATAATATTGTCCTCATCTTGCCTGTTTTTCTCTATAGCAGCTTTCAGCATTGTGTATATTCCTTCCCATCTTTCGTGATTTTATACCATGTCTGAGTAGGCATTTGGGATTAGGCCCATCTGAGGAAGCCATACGTCTTTCTTAGCTATCTCCTGCCAGTGGGAGGAAGGGTTCCTGCAGGATGTAGAAGATTAAAGTTTCAGAGGCTTTTAGATTTTTTTAAGTTTATTTATTTATTCTGAGAGAGAGAGAGTGAGCAGGGGAGGGGCAGAGAGAGAAGGAGAGACAGACTCCCAAGCAGGCTCCACACTGTCAGCACAAAGTCCTATGCGGAGCTCGAACTCACAAACCATGAGATCATGACCTGAGCCGAAACCAAGAGTGGGACGCTCATCTGGGCGATTGAGCCACCCAGATGCCTCTAAAGTTTCAGAGGCTTAAAAAAACAAAACAAAACAAAACAAAACAAAACCTAGGCTTGTGGGTGTTTTGACCATTTAATCCTCTCAAAGTATACATTGACTTTGATTTGTACAAGATCATTTGTTTCCATCTGCCAATAGGGATATCCAGATTTTCTGTTTCTTATTTGGAAAGTATGCTTCATTTCTTTCTTTTGTTTTTGGTTCTTTCTCTTTCTCCCTCTCTCTGTCCCTCTCTCCTTAAGTCAAGCCTACTCCACACTGATAATTCCGATCTTTTCTCTGCATTATTTTATTAAACTGGGTAATTTCTGTGGTTACAATATTTGGATTATGTTAAAACATTTTCCCCAAGTCATTGTACTCAACTGAGTAATTTGGCTCAGGCTCTGTCTTCCAGAGGCTTTTTAAATATTATCTTTTGTCTTGGGGTTTGTAACTTTAAGACCTCAATTACCAGGGATCTTCATATATCCATTCTTTTTGTTGTTGTTGTTGTTGTTGTCGTTTTACTTTGGCTTTCAATCTGGTCAAAAGCTTTGTAAACTCAAGCCTTCTCTCAACATGTTCATAAGGGCAGCCAAAGAAGCCAACATGTGGTTCCAAGCTCTAACCTTGGAGTGTCATCCCCCGGAGTCTAGGCTGAGCCAGCACCACCAATGTTACCGTAAGACCATCAATGTTACTGAGTAGGCCATCGAAACCACAACATGGGGGGCAGTTTAACTGAGTGTTCCGTCCTCCTGTAACATGGATCTCCAGCCGATCAACGTCCACCAGATTATCTAGTTCCTTACCCAGACTGAGAACACACGATACATTTCCTCCTTTGGCTACTTTTACTTAGCTTCTTTTTGTCCAAGATCACACGGTAAACCTGAATCTTGAGCTTGGGCGTAATTTCCACAAGTCAGCGTTGGTTTCCCCCACTGCTGTGAAAGTAGCACGTTCTATGAAACCTTTCATAAGCTGAAATGGCATAAAGCAAAGAAACGGTTACCATTAATTGATATGGAAACATTTTTGAGCCTTCCCAGACCCAAGAAATAAGCTCTCTTAAGATACCTTTCCTGATTCCTTAAGACACGTCTTGCTAATGGAGATACTAAATAAATTGACCTAAGGCATAGGTGCTCACAGAAACAGTTCAAATCAGGTAGCTTGAAGCTGAGACGTTGAGTGTCCTTCCTGGAGAGGGAGCTGGTGGAGTCCCTCTCACTGCTCAGGGGAGCACCGCCTCTGTGCTTCCTGCAAAACAAATGCTGAAGGCATTTTTGCTGTTTTCGGTTTTTTTTTATTGTTTTTAATGTTTATTTATTTTGGGGAGAGAGAGACAGAGTGTGAGTGGGGGAGGGGCAGAGAGAGAGGGAGACACAGAATCCCAGGCAGGTTCCAGGCTCCCGCTGTCAGCCCAGAGCCCAACGCGGGGCTCGAACCCGTGAACTGTGAGATCATGACCTGAGTGAGCCGCAGTCAGACGCTTAACCCACTGAGCCACCCAGGCGCCCCTCGCTTGTTTTCAGCTAGCAAAAACAGGTGCTGTCTGTTGTAGGTCTTATAAAACTGAAGTGGAGTAGCATGAACTTTTGAACAAGTGGGGGATCCGTGTAATAACTTAACCTGAGGGGGAAAAAAAATACATCCAAGTTCGCCTGGAAGTGAGATGCTCTGCACACGTGGAATCTCAGGATCACACAGCCCGAAATGAAGGTGGAAAGAGATAATAAGAATCATTCCAAGTCCAATGGGTAGATGACCAGTTCCATACTCTCTTCGTTTTCCGAGTTGCTTATATATTCCGATTCTTTACCGAGAAATACGAAAGTCTTTTGAGTCATGTGACACTTGAGGCCAAGTTGAAGTGATCAACAGGAAGGGCTGAGTTATAGAATATAAGAGGAAACTGACTCACTTCTATAAGCAGAAAAGTTATTTCCACAGTTCTCAACGTGAAAATTGCCCCCAGGCACATAATGAGCAATCAATAAATTCTAGCTGATTTTTTTTTGAAAGAAAAGAAAGCCACACTGCTTATTTAAAGCCCATATATAACACTAAGCCATCTGCACTGTTTTATTGCTCCCTGTGGCGGGAGAACTATCAGGGACTGCTAAAGAGATGTGTGTTTAGATAGAAACCTGAAGGCCACCGCATCGAAACATTTGAGTGTGTTTGCAGGTAAACTGATTAATGCATGTTTAATTTAGGCTCAATAGTAAATTAGAACTACCATCAGGACACACTCTGCTGAACTGAAAAATCAAGAGAAAAAGCTGTAACATTCCAGGGACCAACTTGTATTTGAAACGTGTCTAAACGGAGAGCTGTGTGTTTACAATGTGGACTCTTTGCGCGTCACTAAGACTTACTTATTAGAAATCCGTGTGAGTTACTGCTATCTTTTCTAAGATCTCCATCAGCACCCCAAATGATAAGGTTGCTAATAAATGTATCCTGTAAAAAAGAGATAGCTTTTTATATTTAAAATGTTGCCTATTTATTCCTAAATCCCCGAGAGCAAGAAGATAGAATTTAGTTTCCAGGAACGTCTCAAAATGCTTGATTGTTACGTTCACATTCCTGATGGCGCTGGTCATTTCTCTAAGGAGAAAAATATCATGTGCCAAAAAAACTTTTTGTGCTTATTGAAGGATGAACCAAATCAATCAATACGGTGTGATCGCTGGACCTCAGATGGGCTCTTCCATATACTGGGAACAATATGAAATTCTTACAGCTTTTGTGTGACGAGAATAGTCTGGATGCTTGACTAGACTATATTATAGCACAAATTTTCAAGAACATGCCTGACACTTCCCCCCCTAATGTTAATACACAAATGCCAAATTTAAGTAGATCCTTCATCATTGGATTGGCCTATCCTATAGAAGCTTGCTTATAGGCACAGTGCTAGAGGCTTCCCCTTAGACATGGAAGCAGCATAGGTGAGTCAGAGGAGCAGCAGCAGAAGAACAGTTTAGTCCAAAACTCATCTTTTCAAAGAGAAAAGTTGAGCCTAGTTAGACAGGTTTCCAAAACCTCATAATCAGTGGCAGAGTCGAGAGAGGCCTGATGATAGCCCTCCAACATCTACTCAGTTAGGGGCTTGCAGAGCCCAGAAGGACAGTGAAACCTCTCCCCAGACCTTCCCAAACTATCTGCTTATAATACAGGGATAAGCATTATTGGACAATGTAATCATCCTGCATGAATACAAGCTGATAGTAATCCTCACCATTAGGGGATCAATAAAAGTCTCAGAAGTATGAGTGTTAGAGGTATTGAATTCCTAACAGTATGACTCAGTGCCCCATTCTTTCTATTTAAAAAGTCCCATGTTTATATTATTGACCCTGCAAGCGTCAATTTTCTGAGATATTTGATGAGTAAATAGGAAATCCATTTACATGATTCAATGAATGAAACGTCTGTCAACTAAACAGATATCTTAGGAAGCACAACACATTCAGTGGCTCATTTAGACCTCTTGTTCTGCTTGAGATTGACTCCATTAAGCTGAAGACTAAACATAATTGGCCACAGATCTAACATGAAATGTAAAGATAAGCATTCTATTAGGCATCTGCTTTGCATGCACAGTTTTATGATGGACATTATTTTAAAGTAGGTTTCATTGGTTAATTTGAGTCATTTCAATGAAAATGGAAATGGAATAATACAAATTTTTAACAGACAGCAAAAGAATATTTTAACAAAGGGGCCATCTTCCAACAAAATTCAACATACGAACATTTAGGACAAGAGACAACCAATAAATGACTTCTCTTTCTCTGCTAGAAGGTAATTACATATAACTGAAAGGAATTAGGACTTATATGCACAGGCATATAACAGACTTGGAAAATGAGACAGAAACTATAAAACAAGGTATGGTGATTAGTCCAGTGGGAATGTTTTAGCATACAGTTATAACATATGGGTTTGTCTTTACAACATGCTCTAGCGTTGCACTTCAGAATAGATTGTTTTAGGGGCTCCTGGGTGGCTCAGTCGGTGAAGCATCCGACTTCGGCTCAAGTCATGATCTCACAGTTTATGAGTTCAAGCCCTGAAATCGGGCTCTGTGCTGACAGCTCAGAGCCTAGAGCCTGCTTCAGATTCTGTGTCTCCCTCTTGGTCTGTTCCTTCCCTGCTCACGCTCTCTCAAAGATAAATAAACATTAAAAAATTAAAAAAAAATAGATTGTTTTAGAAGTTTAATGAGAATGAAGTAAATTAGTTTAATCTGAGAAGATTTTCTAAGATAAATAATAAATAAATAAAAAGATAAATAATACCTTTTTTTTTTTTTTTACCCTTACCGTGTGCCCAGTTGTAGGACTTTAAGAAGTTTCTCACATTCGATTGACGTTGCAGACATGTTGACAATACAAGATGCCAAATCTACAGGTGAGGAAGGTGAGATACATAGCGCCTGTGGTCACAGTCAATAAGACAAAGACCTGGGGCTTGAGTCCAGGACCACTAAACTGCCAGGTTCAAGCACTTTTCCATGATGTGCAGAGAGGTAGTGGGTGAAGGAGAAAGAGACTGGTTAACTCCTCTGAGAGAAACTCTAGCCTGCAGATATGTAGGTATTAGCCCTGTGGACACAAAGACCAACTCGTTATTTAATAATTCACTGAGCAAATATGTAACGCACTCCTAGGATGTGTCAGATGCTTTTCTAGATGCTGAAAATATTTGTGAGAAAGAGGCATAGTCCTTATCAGCAGAGAGCTTACATTCTACTCACGGAGGCAGGTACTAGATAAATAAATATATATTAAAGTGTACATTCTAATGCGATGAGTGAGTAGATAAGAATCATTCAAAGTCCAGTGGGTAGATAACCAATTCCATAACCTCTTCATTTCCCAAGTTGATTAAATATTCTGATTCTTTACCAAGAAAAGTGAAAGTCTTTTGAGTCATGTATATAGAAAGGCTGAACAGAAAAAGCATCCTGAGGAGATAACATTGGAGCAAGGCATGAATGAAGGAAATGAGATAGTGAACCATGAAAACATCAAGGGGAAGAAAAATGTTCTAAGCAGAGGAACAAGTAATAAGACCCTGAGATAAAGGGGTAAAGGTAATACAAAATGATAACATATAATAAGAACACAGACCATGTATGACACTGAGTTTATGAAAAGAATTTGGATTTTGTTTGGCACAGTGTGAGGAACCATTGGAGGATAGAGAGTTGGGAGTCCCATGATCTTATGTATATTTTAAGAGTTTCAGTTGGAGAGCTATGAGAAAACTTAGTAGTAAATGGCTACAAATTACAGTGGGTCATCTGTTAGGGGGATGGGGTAGAGACCTCTCTTAAGGGGATTAGGCCAGTAAAAAAAAAAAAAAAAAAAAGGATGTATCAGTATTTCATTGTTTCTGTATGTAATATGAGGCTAGACAATAAAGATCAAAGTGGTGAGAAGTGGTCAGATTCAATATACTTTTATAAATTCAAATGTATTTTCTGATGAATTAAAAAAATTGGGGAAAACTCCATGTCTTGACCTAACCATTTGTCTTCTGATAAAAATAAAGCAACAACAACAACAAAAAACAAACATAGAGGAGGAACAGATTTGGGGGGAAGGAATGGTCCTCAAATGTGGGCATGTTAAATTTGAGATGCAGTTAGTTTTCCAAATGGAGACTTTGAATAGAAAGTTGGATGCATGACTCTGGCGTTCAGAAAGAAGTAAGAGCTGGGGATTTATCTTTGTGGGATTTGGTGAACTGATGTTATCTAAGCAATGATACTAAACTATTTCACTGATTTAAATACCAAGACTTGAGGCCTTATAACTCTTTGTTTTGGGAAAGACATGGAATATTCAGTCATGGAGAATTGGAAAGAGTGGCAAATGATGTAAAAGTGTGTGATGATTTGAATGTGTAAAGTAAGTGTTTGAAGAAGGGAGAGATCAATGGTGTCAAATGTTGCCGAGGGAACACATAACATGTAGGCTAAGAATTTACCATTGATTTTGGGAACATGGAATTGTGGCCACCAGAATTACCTTTCATAGTCCTAGTGGATATAAGGAGTAGAGGAATATGAACAATTCTTAACCTGAATTGTTCCAGAGGAAGGGCAGAAGTGCAAAGAAGCTGCATCCAACCGGGATAGAAGTATTCCCTCTCCCAGAAGAGCAACACCCTACTCAGGCCACTGGCAGAGGCCACTCCTGACCCCAAGTCAGCTGGTCAGAGCAAGTTACAAGTGCGATCATGGCAAAAAGGGTTGTGGTGTTTGCGATCAAAGACTGGGATTCTGAATTGAAGAATCGGGTCCAACGTTTAGTTGGTTGACTTACGAATTGTGTTACTCTTCACAATTTTCTTAACTTCCCTAAGTTTTATTTTCTTCTAAAACAAAATTGGAAAAATAGTTCTTACCGCATAAACTTGCTTTTAAGAGCTCAATGAATAGTATTTTGGTTATTGTTATCCCTGCGGCAAGAATAGCAGTAGATGAGACCCACCGAGGAAGCACCAACACACAGAGCATCCGCCCCCATGCACCAGTCTAATTTCTACTCTGACACTAGAGTAACTTTGACAAATTCAGATGTAATTTCTTGCAAATCACTCTTTGAAATTCCATGCTGGAAACATAAATACCAACGTCCGTAAAGTGGCCCGCTCAGCTTTTCCCATTCTCCTCTCATCTCACTTGGTAGTTTTGTGGACAACGTATTCCCACATGCTCTGGCACTCCAGACTGTGTGTTCTCCCTTTAATACCTGATCTGTGTAGGCTCCACATGTCATTTGTGTACTCTGTCCAGAATCTAAAAAGCCTATTCTCTGTGCATTTGTGGTATTCTAGCTCAAACATCACTGCCCATGGAAGAACTGTGCCCCTAATTGTGAAGGCTTATGAAGTGATGAGGAGTTGGCAGTAATGATATTCTGCTTCTAAAAGGGTATAGATGACATCTGGGTGATATGGGACCATGTAATTAGTTTGTAAGGGATTCTTTTTTTCTTCCTCTCATCCTCTTTCTCCCTCCCTCTATGCCTTCCTTCCTTCCTTCCTTCCTTCCATATCATAGGGTAAGTCATGTCCTCTTGAATTTTCTCCCCCAGTTTTGGCAGAAAATAAATATTTTTTAACATTTGAATTGGTAAATATTGCACATATAAAGCAAAGCCTACATTTTAAGATTTCAATCGCTAAAGAAGATGAAAGAAATTATCAACATTATCATTTTTTATTGCTTCCTTGTGTGACAAGTGAATGATGAGTTCCATAGTAAAATGGGCTCTAATTTACAAACCTGATCAATGAAAACGACCTATTTTGTTTTATTTTATTATTGAAAAATTGAAAAATTAGAGTATCACCCATAATCGCCCAAATGTACAGTTAAAAATTCAGATATGGAAATAAAATATAACTCCATAAAGTAATGCTATCTAAATAAAGGTGTATCTCATATGTGGATAAAATACATTTTTCATTGAGGGTTGAATACTATTGTGATTGGTGGTCATAGGATTAATACTAAAAACTGTTTGACGTATATAATTAATAAAACTTTGTGATAAGAGTGATTTCAGCAACTAATTGTCAGGCAAACTAGGGATTCCAAATAAAGATTTAACAAAAATAAACATCCATAGAGCACTTTGTCAAGAGATAAGATTAGAGAAGTAAGAAAATAGTTCCCAGTATGTTATAAAAATTACAATTTAAATGTTTTGTCATGTTATAAAGTTAAATTATCTAAGGGTATCTTATAAAAAGAAAACATTAAAAGTTTTTACCTCACCATTTAGAAATATGTCACATATGATTGATTCTGTCCCTAATCTACTAACATTCAAATGCCAATGGATTTTTATTGAGTTTTTTACTGAAGAAAAAATCTATTCCAATAACAATCTCTGAAAATTTACATCTTTGATTTAAATATAAAATTTTTACAGTGCATTAAAAGCATTTAGTAAGTCGTGTGGGTATATATAAAACTTATCTAAATATTATCTTAAAGAAAAGCTTAGAAAAATCTTGTGCCATCAGGGTGATGATTATTTTGCCACATAATTACCTTTCTGAAGATGAAATAAATGATATTTGAGCTGTATCATCATTTTAAGAAGTGTGTGGGGGAGAAGGGGATGTGTGTATGCACAAACTCTTAAAAGGAAATAATGCTGATTCACCTATATATTTTCTGAGGATTGAGAAGCTAGTAGTGTGAACCGGGTGCAGGAGGAAGTGAAACATAAATTGAAAAATTGAAGTTATTTCCACCTGGCCCTTGACATAAAAGGGTACTATTTTCACTGATATTGCTGAAATGCAAAGACGAAAATTAAAAAAGGCAAATCACTTGTAAAATATTGAGTTACATTTTCCTCTCGTCCAAGCCACCACTGGATGTTGAGGAAAGAGGCTGGGATATTATTAAATAACTTCCTGCTTTAGTTATTCAAATGCCACCTAATGTCTTGAAACAGCTAATTCAGCTGGCTAAACTCATTGGAATCAGAGAATGTTTTAAAAACTATGAAACTCTATTTTAACCTTACAGCAACTGAAAATTATGAAAATAAGCTTTAATGGTCCATCTCATGAGAACTACCCTAGCTTTATTTTTTAATGTGAATAATCATTAACACCCATTGTAAATGGTATCATGGCAATATAAACTTTAAAAAATTTAAATTCTTTGTAACGAGAATTTGGCTGTTTTAAATATGCTTCTCAAATAATTGAGGCTCCTGGCCTTGCAGTTCAATAATGTCCAGATAATACCACTAATGTATTTAAATGTGCAAAAATGTATCTCATGACTTTCTGCAGACCATCTTTTTAGTTCATGAATGTAAATGGCCTCATTAGCCAAGATTGCCATGGGCATAAAGCACCAACCAGGTCTTAAAAGTGCATCTTTAAATGCTTTAATAATTCTTGGGCACCTTTTGAGAATTTAATGTTTTCTTTTTAACTGTCATTCATGAAATTAACAAAAGAAAAAAAAGAAAATCACAGCATAGAAGGAACAAGGTAAAACTCAGAAATTCATGTTGGAATGTAAGCATGGTTCCTCTGTCTCCTAACCAGAGATACTGTTTAAAATTGTCTGAAAAGATTTGAGAGAGGTATGAAGAGCCTGGATTTTTGAAGTGATATCTCTAAGGGAACTCTGGAATAAAAAAGACAACTCAAAAAAATCCTCAGGGAAAGAGGAAAGTCGAAATGACAGAATTTTTACTACCCACTCCCCATCTGCCATAATCTTTTGTCATAACTTGTAATAAATAGATGTGTTTCTAATTGAGATTCTAGTGAACTCAAAGACAGCATGAGTGCACATTTGGTACGTAGAGGGAAGAGGCATAAAATCTTTTGAAAAATCTATACATTGTATGCTCAGCCAATGGTTAATTTATAAATCAGTTTAGTAGCCCCTCAATTTATTATGAGTTTGCATTTAAAAGGTATACAGCAGTGGTATTCCAAAGTTGAGGTGAGATTACCTGTTCCATCCAGCGTTAAGTATGTAGATCTCTTCACTCCTCTCCTCCAGTAATCCATTTTAATGGGTGTGGGGACCAGGCAATTTTACTGTTAATAAGACAGGACCATGGGCCTCATCCCTCAACTCTGTCATCTTCTACACATGGCTTATAGCTAACAGGTCATTATCAAATTAAAGGTTGTAAAGAAGCTTCTCGTATTTTTATAACAAACTATACACTCTTCAGGCAAATTATATTCTTATATGAATAAAGGGCCTCTCTCTAAGGCACGGGAAGTCACGACCTCTGTGGGGTCTAAGTCTTTGAAATAACTAGAAAGTTCTTGATGACAATGTTGAGTTACCCTGGACAATCTAATTATGAAGGACGTGCTCTCATCTGCTCTCTCTTCTGATACTCAGGGTGTTGAAGCCTGGAAGCCTAGAGAATGAGGCTGGAGAAACCAAGGCATTTTTGCCTGACCCCAAAGTCAATACTTCTTTCATCCCAGCACATGAAGGGCCATCCTGGGGCCCTCATTCATAGGTTGCATACTCAGTTGAGGGATTGTTTGCTTGACTCTATTTTCCAAAACTGAAAATAATTTATTAGTTCTTTTATGCCACCTTTCTAAGTGGCTACCCCATTTTCTTTATTCAATGTAGATGATACAGGGGCGCCTGGATGGCGCAGTCGGTTAAGCGTCCGACTTCAGCCAGGTCACGATCTCGCGGTCCGTGAGTTCGAGCCCTGCGTCAGGCTCTGGGCTGATGGCTCGGAGCCTGGAGCCTGTTTCCGATTCTGTGTCTCCCTCTCTCTCTGCCCCTCCCCCGTTCATGCTCTGTCTCTCTCTGTCCCAAAAATAAATAAAAAACGTTGAAAAAAAAAAAATTTTCAATGTAGATGATACAACTACAAGTTTTGTTTTTGTAAATAAAAGGTATTCAAAATGAAACACTTATTTGTAAGGGTAGTCAATGTTAGATTTGTTAAAGTCACTTTGGGGCGTCTCAAAGACACAGGATCACTGAATGGAGTAACATGTCATTTTCCTTAAGATTGTTGCAGGAGACAAGGGCAGGTTAATTGTTTGCAGTAGTTTTGAGGACTTTCCCACCTCTGAATTTCCCACATCACAATCCATCCATCTCTGTAGTACCTTCTACACCTCTCCTACCTGATAGAAGGAATCCTTTCTCCATCTTGGAGGCTCGAGTTCCCAAAAGCACTGTGGTTTGGGAAGGGGTTGCCAATTCTCTCTCCTCAGTCCATCCAACCCAGTAAGACAGAATG
Organism: Panthera tigris; assembly: GCF_018350195.1. Lineage (NCBI taxonomy): Eukaryota > Metazoa > Chordata > Mammalia > Carnivora > Felidae > Panthera > Panthera tigris. The sequence goes on along the minus strand of NC_056671.1, from coordinate 82,611,441 downwards.
ACATAGGGCTTAAAAGAAAGGGTCTAGAGACAGTCATGTAGGGAATAGAATTCAGGGTCTAGCAGTCACTAACCAAGAACACAGGCAAGTTGATTAATCCCTACAAGCCTCAGTCTCCTCATCTGTGAAAACAGATACATATAGAACTTACCTTCTTATTACCAAAATATGCTCTGCAAAATGTTATTTTGAAAATATTTTGTGGGATTTGGCTTATAGATAGTCTAGTAGATAATGGGATTATAAAAGTGGTGAAAATAGTGTGCCCATTCATAAAATGTTTGCTGCTTATTTGGAGATTCACGCAAGTCTATTAGAAGTTAACCATGTGGGGAGAGTTAAATCAGACGTTACAGGAAGGGTAAGAGAGAGATTCCTTGGAAGCTTATGGGTGGGGAACACTGATCTTCATGCTTATTGTGTATTTTGGGAAGCTGTGGTGGAAATGGAGGAGGGAAGACAGGAGAGGAGATGAGGAGAACCTTCTGGGAAGATCTTTGACAATATAATCGTTGTCTATGAAAGTGATTCTTTCTAGCCACGTCTCCCACTCAGTACCGCAGTATCAGTCTTAAAATGGAACCGAATTTGCTAAAAAGGAAATAACTGTGAATACCCTATCAAGAAGTGACTTAAATAGGTGGGTAAAATGTAAATACAAGATCGTTTACGTTAAGTTTACGTTCCATCTGTAGTGGAAAACTGCCAAGTTACTTTCCTCACAAAAACAATGTTCATGAATCTAATGATGAGTTTTGTTGAGCTAGAACTCTAACGTTCAATTTAAACCACTGGGGACCAAATAGTTTAAAGAATGTCACACCACACCTCCTCTCATCTCCATTCAACTGAGTCTGATTTATATGTTCACATGTTAGAATACATTGAAGTTGTTGGTTTACTAATAGTTCTTGCTATTACTTTCTTCCATTCAGGTAATATAATTTATTTTTATCCTTTTGCATTTCCTAGTACAGTACTTGACTGTAATAACTCTTAACAGAAGTTTGTTGATTTAATTAGTGGCAGTGTTAAGCTAAATTCATTTTAATGAAAAGCATGTCCTGAAGATCCTGGAGATTTGAATAATGCCTTTTCCCAAAGACGTCCATGCCCTAATTTTCTGAACCTTTAAATATGTTACATTACATAGCCAGAGGGACTTTGCAGATGCGATTATAAGGGTATATAGATCCTGACACAGGGAGATTATTCTGGACTATACTGGTGAATCCCAGATATGAGGAAGGGTACTTAACTATGGAATAAGGGGCAGAAGGAGAGAGTCAGAGGGAGATGTCGCTGTGGAGAAATGATTAGAGATGAAATGTTGCTGGGTTTTAAGATGCAGGGAAGGAGCCTCTACAAACTGGAAAAGGCAAGGGAATGGATTCTCCCCTGGAGATTCCAGAAAGATACCCAGCCCTGCTGAAAACTTGATTCTAGCCTGGTGCAGCCAGTGACAGGCTTCTAATCTGTAGCAATGTAAGATAACTTTCTGTTACCTTAAGCCAATAAATTGGAGACGATTTGTTATAGCATCAGTAGGAAACCAATATGTTTAGCTACTCTAATTGTACCGGAGGTGCATTGATTTTAACTAAACAGAAGGTCTAATATTAACTGTAACCATCTATATCTACAAGAATAGCGTGCATTCTTATGAACTCTAATGTAACTTTTAAGTCTCTGTTCTATAATTTTATTTTATTACCTATATTATAATTTTCAAATGAATGGCTGTTTTTTTAACCCAAGCATTTAAAAAATATTAACACTTGTCAAATAAAATTTTGACCTCTTTTTCTTAGAAATGACAGAAATACTGAAATAAATAAATTGCATTGATAACGTCCATTGCGATATCAGATGGCTTACAATATGCCCAACACTTTCAATAAAGATGGCATACAATTACTTATTACAATGTTATAATTAGATGAACCAGGTGGCAAATTATGCTAATTTGAAAATCAATCTTATTCTCTTCAATTTTGTATAATACTGAATAACACCGATACCATTACATCATTATTCAAGAGTATAACTCAACATGTGCACGGATATGTTTCATTGTGTGCTCACTTAGACATACTCTTGATAATTGCTTATTGGTTGAATTGCTATTTCTTAGTTATGCACTCATATATTTGTCACATATAACACAACTTTTACAAATCATTCATCACCCACCTAAACACGTTAGACAAACTGGAGAAATGGAACAGTACACAACACTCGCCCTCAAATCACAAAGCTTCACGATATAAATGATGTACTTGTGCCAAATTATATGTGAATTAATCTGAAGAGAAAATGAATAGTTGACATGATTTCTGTTTCCTGCATGCACCTCTCTCTCAAAAAATGAAATTACTTGAACCTACATGATACCTATGAAAAATAAAAATGTCATTAAGAATATTTGTAATGTATTTCTTCTAATAACCAGAAACGGTTACTAGAAGAATTTCTTATGATTCCATAAGAAGTCTCTACAATCCATGTCTCAGAATGCTGACGTGATTGATGCCTACCTTCCACTAGACTGTAGTCAATCTGAGAATTAAGATTAGATTGGATATGCTTAATGTTGAATACGCAACCCTGGTCTAGTAACTGACACAAGGCTAATAGGAACCAAATGAGAACTTTTTAAATAAATGAAAAAAATAATTAATGCATTGCAAAACAGGATGTTGAGAGGTTAGTGATTTTGAGAGAAACAGTTCCATTAAACTACCCTGAAATTCTGATTATTCACTACATGCAATTCTCTGTCATTTACCAAAATAATATGTTCATTTATTGCCTTCCCAAATAGTATTTTTCTTTCTTGTGGAATGTACTTTTGGGTGAAGATTTAGTTATATTTCATTAAAAAAAAAAAAAAAAACAAAACAAAACCTGAAGCAGAGTTGTTACATGACTTAGCCAAGCAAAACTCTAGGACTAGCACTCAGGTATTTCTGATTATAATAAAAATATATAGTTTCCTTTTAACTAGATTCATGTTTCAAAAACAGCCTGACTTAAATATTGACATGATATCTTTTGGCATTCTGGACTAGTACCCATTTTCTTTTATTTCTCTTGTGGGACATAATCAAGATCCTGTCATCTTAAGATCTCAAGAGCTGAAAGAGAATATAAAAATTGAATAGTTTAAGGTGACATATTCCAAGGCCATTAAAAAGTTTATATATTAACAAGCAATACAAAACCTAACACGGTGTCAGTTCAAGGTAGGGAAAGAAAAGAAATGTACTGAGTTTATCGACACGATGCCAACACCATAAATTCAATATGAGAGAAAGTTAACGATAGGCGATAGAAGGTCAAAAAGAAGAAAATATTAATGGCACAGATAAAAGTTAGACTTATGTTGAAATCTTAAGATTTGATACTTTAATAAACTTCATAAAGAAGATATACATTAAATTATATATCCAAAACCCTGAAAATATTACACAGTTCTATCTTAATCTGCTTTATTAAGATACAAATTACATAAAACAAAAATTTCAAATTCTCAGTGCGTAATTTGACTAATTTGAACAAACATAGACAGTAACGTAACCACCACCATGAAATTATACATTTTTATCACTCAGGAAAAGTTTGTGTCATTCTGCAGGCAATGTCCCTACTGGCCCCTGATAACTTTGGTCAACTGTATTTCCCTAGGCTTTTGTGTATTTTGCAAGTTCATATAAGTGGAACTATTTAACCGGTTTGATTGGTTCTACCAACTTCCTTGCCATATTTGAAACATATAGCTTTATGTAAAAATGCTTTAAAGTACATGGTATAATTAATTTAAAATCAGTTGCTTTGGTTTGGGCTCCAAAGGAAGGATTCCCAACTTTCTGCGGCCATGTCCCTCTCCCACCAAGAGGTAAGGCCATAGGATTTTTACTGTGACTTGTCCCTCTCCCACCAAGAGATAAGGCCATAGGATTTTTACTGTGACTTGTCCCTCTCCCACCAAGAGGTAAGGCCATAGGATTTTTACTGTGACTCTCCAGTTCTAATACAGAACCTAAAAGGGAAAACTCTAGTTCATTTCCATTCTTGACCACATCAACTCATGTGCTCTTTTTGGCTGATCTTCTTTAATCCCATTAAAATCTCTTTCCACCTATCCACAGAAGATGGACAAAATTATTTCCTCAAATCTGTTCCCCTGAGCATCTGACCCTCATCTGTCTTCCTCTTGGTCATATCCTCTGTAATAGCCCACAGATAAGTCTGTCAAGAACTGTGGAATGTCTAGAATTTTATCCTCCCTGCTAGTTGACAAGTTAGCCTGTCACATTTGCCTTGATCCTGGTAGAAGGTGTGAGACAAAGGGCTTTATTAGTTATGGTGGAGCAGATAGCAGGAACTTCAGGTTGTGTCACTCTTCCTTCCCCTTCAAAGTCCATGAGCCAATATAGGTTGGCCCTGGTAGGTGCTGTAGACATGGTGAATTGTGTTACCACTGAGGCACTGTGACCTTAGAAAACCTCAATTTTCTTTTTCTTTGTTTTTAATTTTTTTTTTTTTTTTGGTTTAAATTCAAGTTAGTTAACATACAGTGTAGTATTGGTTCCAGGAGTAGAACTCAGTGACTCATCACTTACATCTAACACCCTGTGCTCATCCCAACAAGTGTCCTCCTTAATACCCATCCCTCATTTAGCCCATTCCTCACCCACCTCCCCTCCAGCAGCCCTCAATTTGTTCTCTGAATTTAACAGTTTCTTACGGTTTGCCTCCTTCTCTGTTTTTATCTTATTTTCCCTTCCCTTCCCCTCTGTTCATCTGCTGTGTTTCTTCAATTCCACATATGAGTTCAATTGTATGATATTTGTCTTTCTCTGACTGACTTATTTTGTTTAGCATAATACACTCTGGTTCTACCCACATCATTGCAAATGGCAAGATTTCATTCTTTTTGATTGCCTAGTGATATTCCACTGTATATATAAACCACATCTTCTTTATTCATTCATCATGAGTCAGTGGACATTTGTGCTTTTTCTATAATTTGGCTTTTGTCGATAGAACGGCTATAAACATTGGGGTGCATGCACCCCTCTGAGTCAGCATTTGTGCATCCTTTGGATAAATATCTAGTAGTGCAGTTGCTCGGTTGTAAGGTAGGAACCTCCATACTGCTCTCCAACCTTTTTTGAGGAACCTCCATACTGTTCTTCAGAATGGCTGCACCAGTTTGCATTCCCACCAACAGTGTCAAAGTGTTCCCCTTTCTCTGCATCCTTGCCCACATCTGCTCTTGCCTGAGTTGTTAATTTTAGCCATTCTGACTGGTATCTCATTGTGGTTTTGATTTGTTATTTCCTTGATGATGAGTGATGTTGAGCATCTTTTAATGTATCTGTTTGCCATCTAGATGTCTTCTTTGGAAAAGTGTCTGTTCATGTCTTTTGCCCATTTCTTCACTGGATTATTTCTTTTTTGGGTGTTGGGTTTTATAAGTTCTTTATAGATTTTGGATACTAACCTTTTATCGATACGTCATTACAAATATCTTCCCCCATTCCGTCAGTTGCCTTCTAGTTTTGTTGATTGCTTCTTTCACTGTGCAGAAGCTTTTTATCTTGATGAGGTCCCAATACTTCATTTTTGCTTTTATTTCCCTAGCCTCTGGAAACATGTCTAATAAGTTGCTGTAGCCAAGATCAAAGTGTTTGCTGCCTCTTTTCTCCTCTAGGATTTTGATGCTTTCCTGTCTCACATTTGGATCATTCATTTGTTTTGAGTTTACAATTACACCAAAAACCGTAAGATACCTAGGAATAAACCTAACCAAAGAGGTAAAATACCTGCACTCAGAAAACTACAGAAAGTTTATGAAAGAAATCGAAGTCGCCAAAAAAATGGAAAAACATTCCATGCTCATGGGTTTGGAAGAACAAATATTGTTAAAATGTCGATACTACCCAAAGCAATCTACACATTCAATGTAATCCTTATCAAAGTAACACCAGCATTTTCACAGAGCTAGAACAAACAATCCTAAGTTTGTATGGAACCAGTAAATATCCTGAATAGCCAAAGTAACGTTGAAAAATGAAACCAAAGCTGGAGGCATCACACTTCCGGATTTCGAGCTGTATTACAAAGCTGTGATCATCAAGACAGTATGGCACTGGCACAAAAATAGACACATAGATCAATGGAACAGAATAGAGAACCCAGAAATGGCCCCACGGTGTATGGCCAACTGATCTTTGACAAAGCAGGAAAGAATATCCAATGGAAAAAAGTCTCTTCAGCGGATGGTGCTGGCGAAACTGGACAGTGACATGTAGAAGAATGAACCGGGACAACTTTCTTACACCATATGTATAGGAAACCCCAATTTTACAGAAACTAAATCCTTGCCCAGATAGCATATTGCCTCTAGTTTCCTAAACAGTAGCCACATCTGTCCTCTGCCCCCACAAGGATACACTATGTTTTGTACACATATATCCTTAAAAACACAACCTCGTACGGGAACTGCTGTAGGAAGAGCAGAAACATGAGAGACTCACAGAGAACTGCTTCTCAAAATCCCCAAATTTAGCACCTTCCTTAGTCTTTCAAACATGGTCCCCATTGATTTCTCCATCCTGGTCAACACCATCACCCAACCTAAAATATATGAGAATCCTACCAAAGTTGGCTATTTTTAAAAAACTCCAATATTGTTATTGCCTCATTCCTAGAAATTAAACTTGTCTTACAGTCTAAATACTTATCAAGATCACCTCCTCTTCTGAATCCTTATTGCATAGCCTAAATTCTTGTCCTTGTAATTATAGTCCTGGATGGTTGTGGTGATCTGGATTGGCGGTTCTCAAAGTGTGGCCACCAGACCAGCAGGCATGAGCATCACCAGAAAACTACAAAGACGCAAATTCCAGAGCCCTCTTTAGACCCATAGAATGTCTACAGGTGGTTTCCAGAACTTTGCTTTGCAAATCTTCCAGGTGCTATTGATGTATATCGAAGTCTAAGAGCTATTGCTCTCTATTATGTTATCTCTACTCTTAGCTTCCTAAATAAATTCTGTTACCAGAGTTGGCCAATAAAAATACAAATATGATATTACATTCCTTAAAAACTGTATAACATCTTTGGGACCCGAGTGGCTCAGTTGGTTGAGCGTCCGACTTTGGCTCAGGTTGTGGTCTCACGGTTTGTGAATTCAAGCCCCACACAGGTTTTGCTGCTGTCAGCATGGAGCCTGCTTCCGATACTCTGCCCCCTGCACCCGTCCCCAACTTGCAGTCTCTCAAAAATGAATAAAACATGGCCAAAAAAAGCCAACAACTTTATAACATCTTCATAACCAGAGGATAAAGTCCAAGACTCAGCTTAGGTAAGCTCCTTCCAGAAATCCTCTCTGGAAGCCTTAGCCTGTGGAAAAGCCTCCTCTACATCCTCAGAATGTCTTTATAATTTTTAATAAAACACTTTAGAGGTAGTCAGAGCTTAGGCTCAAGTTACGCTCACGTGGGACTGAATCTTTGCTTTACCTTGTATTAATTTTATATCTTTGATGAAGTGACATAGCCTCTTTAAAGAAGGTTTAACCTAGGGATGCCCGGGTGGCTCAGTGGGTCGAGCAACTGACTTCAGCTCAGGTCATGATCTCGCAGTTTATAACATCGAGCCCCGCATCAGGCTCTGGGCTGACAGCTCAGAGCCTGAGGCCTGCTTCGGATTCTGTGTCTTCCTCTCTGTCCCTCCCCTGCAATTTCTCTCTCTCTCTCAAAAATTAATAAAAATGTGAGAAAACAATTTTAAAGTAGGTTCCGCCTCTGTAAAGTTGGGACAGTAATGACATCTGCCTCAGGGTGAGTGTGAGTATGTAATTCAACAACAAAGATAAACCCTTAGGCCCAGTGCATTCTGCTTTGTACACATAAATTTGTGTTTTGTTACTTACGTATTCAGTAATTACTGTTTGTAATGGTATTTTTGTTACTATGACTAATCACTATTATGGCTGTTATTTCCACATTTAACATAGTACGTTGCAGGTATGTTTCCCTATCTGTGTTCTTCCTAGGCTGACCGATAACAGCAACCCTGACAAATAGTGTGTTTTCAATTAGTGTTTGTGAACTAAATTCAGTTACTGTATATCATCAACCAAACAGAAAAAATACAGTATGCAGGGTATAAGCAAAATAAATATGAGACCTATATAAATGGAAGCACATTCAGGTGAATAGGAATTCATATGTTTAAGTCATCATAAGTAACAACAAAATTACAAGTTTCCCTCACTATCCAAGAGTGGAACAATTTATGGAAATTTTGTGAAGCAAAAAAGCAACTGCTATTAAGTTATATATTTTTGAGCATTTGCACCCACCCTAATAATCACCCTTCAGCTTTCCTGGTGCCTTAGGACATGGGGGTGCAGAAAATAAATGGAGACAAAGCACAAATGCTTCTAGACACAGTTCCAAGTCCTGGAGGCTTGCTGCTGAGATGGTGGGTGTAGTTCCGGGGGAAGGCGCTGGGCGGCGCCATTCTCACTGCTCAAGATGTGTCTGGCCTTTAGAAGGGCGCCCTAGGGAACAAACGTTGAATGCTGTTCCCACCTTTCACCTTTCTTCTAAAAGAGAAACTCCTCCGTGGTTTTCTTGAGGATGGCGAAAACAGAAATTAATGTGGGTCTTTTGCAAAAGCAGCGTTGTGTAATGTGAACTCTCAAAAGTGAGGGATGGTTAAATTTCAGCTCGAATCCATTGGCCACTTATGTGCTACCCTTGAGAATACAAAGACTGATAAAACATAATTCTTCTCAAGAAGTTCAAGGCCTGTGAGGAAAGACATACATAAATAGATACATTACAGTGATGTATTACATAAGGATAAGTGCTATCGAAGTTGCACAAAAATAATTTGATAGGCTCATAGACATGCCAGGAAAAAGTTGAGGAAATGTTATATTTGAACTCATAAAATAAAGGTACCACATATTGAGGATATCAAAAATACAAACTGGCAGCGAAACGTATGGTTGAGTCTCTTTAAAGCCTCTTCTTTACTGACCAATAAAATTGGTGACAACAGCTTTCTGTTGCATGGAGAAGAAATAACTCACTCAAGAAATATTTCCCTTCCAATTGGGACTAAGGATTGATAAGATCTTGACAAATGCTGTGTTGGGAGGTTTGCCAAGAGATATTTCTAACCGAGTAGCACCTCCAAGAAGCAGGGCGTGCATACACATCAGAATCAGGGCAAGACCACGTCTGCCCTTCCAAAAGTAGAACTCATTAGCAGAGATGATGTCATGCTTCCCAAACTGGACCTATTTTAATGTTCTGCTAATCATCTCAGAGGTAACTGAGGCCATCAGACATCATGTGTGAAAAAAAATTATGACTAGGAGCATTGCATATTGCATTATCCACAAAAATGAATACAATGAATGTCCCCCATGAAGATTTTTAATCTTGTCATTTCAAATATTCATGAAAATAAAAGATTGGATTTTCTGAAAGCTTGAAAATTTACTTAGTATCTCAGCTTACATAAGACACTCTTTAAGACCTGAGAATTTCACCAAACATTGTCCTTGGAAATCACATGACAGAGTCATTGTAAACCACGTTAAAATGGTGAATTCTTCTCCTTAACACCTGAACTTTTAAGCATTCCACCGTGTAACAATTGCAGAGCGTTTAGCTTTGCATAAATTTTCAAGTTGAAATAGTCACTTATGGACGAGACTTATTTCATAGAAGAGAGCGGTTTTTCCAGCGTATTTTGTATTAAAGCCCTGCATCCTTCTAAAAGACGCTGTAGGGAAAAACTCCAGAGTGCCCCTAATATAGAACCATATCTGCTATTTTATATCACCTTTAATGACTACAAATTTTCTTATAAAACTAAATCTCAATTGTATTTGCAAAGAGTTTATAAGGACATACTGAAGATATTGGGACAACCAACTAGAGGCGGCCGTCCGACTCTACGTAGAGTAACTGATATGTGTTCCCCACAGACACCCTCCTATGTGGATTAGGACACATGCCTGCTAAAGTGAAGCTTTCAGGTTTTCTTGGATCGTCTTGCGCAACTAAATATGTTTCTGCATAACACTCCTGAATGCTTCGGGCCCTATATTATTCTGCTGCCTCTCTCCGATGATATGTTACCGTGATACATCCTCGCAGTGCACTGCTGTTCTGATGAGCTGTTCCTTCGGCATGCCATTGAGGCTGTCACACGGATGATGTATGAGAAAGGCATACTGATGATGTTTTCCGCAGAAGATGCTGCTGCCCGGGGAACAAAAGGGTTAGGAGAAGATTCAACATAATTACCCGATAAAAGTCAACCCGCACCCGGCATGCTAGGAAGTGCATTCATGGGTATGGTAAATCACTTCCCTTTAAAATGTAGTGTTTCTGGTACTGTTATCATAAGCCTCGTTCCCTGAGCTATAGATTGAGCTCATGTAAACATTTTGTTAGTGGAAACAAGCTTAAAGGGGCAAAATTAAAATTTACCTGAAACCCACATGTATAGATTAACACTATTCTTTTCAACTGTGGGATAATTTGTCAAAGGAGTTCCGTGGTTACTGGAAGTTTTGCATGTATCATAGAAAAAGGAAATAATTCCTCTTTGTAATAACCATGCAGGAAGATTTTCCTAGGAAAATGTCATTATCCTGATTAAACCCAGAAATGATATCAGGTTTACACTAAACCCTTACCATGTAACATTCAAATGTCAGAGTCACCACCAAAAATCATGCCTACTGAGATAGTATACCAGACAGTTCGTTTAATTTAAAAATAACCACCTGATCCTTATTAATCTTCCTAAGGAGAAAGAACATAAGAATTAAGGAAAAAACTATAGTTGCTTCAGGTTCTTGAGAGCTGAAAGATTGACTCTTTTCTATACCCAGTTCTCACACAGTGGATACTGAATAAATATTTGCTGATTTGAGATAAACTCCATAATTACCTGTCCCTTTAGGAGATCATCCCATGATGCAGTATGTTAACCAACCCAATCAAGTTAATGGGATGAGCAGAGAATATTGTAGAGGAGGAAAGGGATTTCTTGTTCTCGGTTTTAGGATCTTTCTTTAATTTTATTCTGAGGTCTTGTAAAGGAAGCTATGGGGAAAGACAGACTGTCATGCAAATGATTAATTACTATTTTGCTTATCTTTTCAATAAAAGTAAGTTGACAAGTTTAATATTTTTTCATAGTCTGCTTTTATTTGCTATGAAAATTCATCAAGTCTGGGAGATGTAGTTTAAAGAGAATTGTCAAAAGAATGTTTCTGAAGCTGGTATTTGCTAGAACTTTTAAAAAACGTAAGGTAGTCTCAAAAGAAGCCAGTAAAGTCATGTTTCGTGTTCCATGTATTTATTTATTTATCTAAACCTCCCATAAAGTTCTTAAATTAACTTTATCTGGAAAGTTGACAACTTAAAATATCTCATTCTGGTAGGGTTTTGGTAATCTCGTAATGCTTTGCTTAAAAATCGTTGTCTGTTCTCTGCCATGTAAAACTACCTACATCACCCTGACCTTCCTGGAGGTACAGCTAAACAGCAGATCACCTGTTGGAACAATTTTCTTTTATAACCATCCACTTTCTGGTAGAGGCCAACCAATGTTCAAAGTCAAATATTAACTCCCAGCTTGGGAACTAGAGACCCCTGGGGGTGATAGAGATGAGACGCCGTATGACGCAATATTGCCTTTCTGTTTGATTACTCAGTATTTTGTATCAGTAACGTTTTATGGGTCAGTTTATATAAGAGCAGCCCGAGACAAGACCAATTGCTTATACCTTTTCTGGAGTCTGGTCTTCATGCTTCAGATGTTTTGGTAAAAAAGTCCAAAAAATACAGGCTCAGAGGCTAAAGGACAAAACCTCTAGGAATTGAATGCAGTCTACTCTGACCCATCTTTCAATAAATAGTTTAGAAGGCTTTCTAAGTGTCAGGCACTGGGCTATAAACAATAACATGATCCAGGGGGTTGGTAAAAAGAGCTATGCTGTGTTGATGCAGTTTTATTCAATGAGAAAAGAACTAGAATTATTTTTTTCAGAATATCTCCTCGGTAAGAAAAGATACTAGACAATATCCAAAGAGATCAGTTGATGCCAGATTTCTTTGAGAAAAGCAATCTATCAAATATTATACTTGATAACATTTTGTGTGAAATACAATATAGAGTTTGTTCCATGCCATTCTTTATGTATGTGGACTGCTCAGATTGTACAAGAGTTGAAAATGATTCATTTTTTTTAACTCTGTTGACTTTCTTTACTTATAAGGAGCATATGTTAGAAAAAATGAAGGAAACAAATTTGAAACACGGAGGAAGAGGGACCACTTTTTATAATAACTGTTTGTAAACATAGTTCTCCGCTAAACTGTTTTTGCTTAGGATCAAACATATGTTCTTACTCCTAAATTCTCTTTACCAAGTCAACATCAAGAATCAAAGAAGTCTTGAGTAAATGGAGAAAGAAAATCTTTAGAAGTAAAATTATGAACCATCAACATTTATACATTCAGTATTCACTTTTAGTATAGTTTATAGATATCTACATATCTAACTTTGATGCATACGTCAGTTTAGACATTATACATATTTACGTTGTCACTCACATATCAGTGCTCAGTAAATGTGGATCTTTCTTTTTCTTAGAAAATGCAGAGTATCTACCTCATGTGGATACAGTTTAGAGAATGTAAAGTGCTATAGTCAAAAAGCATCCTCATAAGGGGACCCTGGGTGGCTCAGTTGGTTAAGTGGCTGACTTCAGCTCAGGTCATGACCTCATGGTTCGTGAGTTCGAGCCCCGCATCAGGCTCTGTGCTGACAGCTCAAAGCCTGGAGCCTGCTTCAGATTCTGTGTCTCCCTCTCTCTCTGCTCCTTCCCTGCTTGCGCCCTGTCTCTCTTTCTCAAAAACAAATATTTTTTTTCCAAAAAAAAGCATCTTCCTATGGGGAATTGGAGCAGGCTAGTCAAGTATTGATTAGCCCAGTGTAATGGAAAGAACATGTACTTTGGGTTCGGCTAGACCAAGTGTTAGTACCATTCCAACCACTTTTCAAAGTGTGAATTTTGTTAGTTTCTTAACATTTTTGGGTCTCACGACATGTCCAAGATAGAAGCAACACCTACATGAAAGGCTTGCTCTAGGCATACAGTGAGATAACTTTAGAAAGTAGAGTTCTAGCTGGAAGTAGGTACTCAAGGATGCTTGTTGCATCCGTAGCTCATTTAAGTTGGTTTTTTAGACAATTATCATATGCGTAGATAGGTGTCAGGGTATTCTGTTTTGAGACTTCATGTTAGGTTATTATTATCTTTAGTATTGTCAAAAATATATAGCTACTTTGTTTGCATAGCACAACTACGGAACTCTCTAGAACTCAGTGACAGTTTGGAGCACAATACCAAATGTAGGAGAGGTACATAGTCATAATTTGAGTCTATGGAATTGGAAAATGGCTAAAATAATGATTAACATTTGGTCTGTCCAAATCCGAAGGACATAGTCTTTCCATTATAGTAAGTGTATGTGTGTGTCTAATTTGCTTCTCTGTACTTTTCAAGACTGTTTCAACCTAGCAACCTACGTCAGGATCTAAGTGACTAGCTTTTATACACCAAAAAGTATTCCAGATATTATCAGCTTATTTATTGAGGTTCACAACCAATATGTGATTTAAGTAAAAGTCTCCTGGTGAAAACTAATGAAAGATTTTACACAACTTTTGCGATTATTAAATTCTGAAAACTCTGTTTTCATACGAAAATTGATTAAACATCATTTCTGCACAATATGGTGTGGTTTTTAGAGGGTATCATTTTTCCATATCATTACATTTAGCCTTATACATATGTGGTTCAGCAATTAAGCAAAGGCAAACATTGACAAAAATAATCCTAAACAGGTTGTAATCTAAAATAGAAATAATGAAAATTGAACAGTGCTAAAAGAATGTTATATTTAGCTAAAGTAGTAGATGATTAAAGTATTTTCAAATTATGAGGAAAAAATAGAGAACATAAACAGAAAATACCTTGTTATATTAAATCAGCTTTTATTTATTTTTTTAAGTTTTATTTATTTTATTATTAATTATTATTATTATTATTATTATTATTATTATTATTATTATTTTGAGACAGGGAGAGGGAGAGAGACGGAGAGAGGATGATAAGGAGAGAGAGAGAATCCCAAGCAGGCTCTGCACTGTCAGCACAGAGCCTGACAAGGGGCTTGAACTCAAGAACCACGAGGTCATGACCTGAGGCAAAATCAGGAGTTGGATACTTAACCGACCAAGTCACCCAGGTGCCCCAATCCAGCTTTTATATTCTAGCAATCCATCTAGAAGGGTGATGATAATAAATATCTTCAATTTTAATACCACAGTAAGAAATACCTTGATATTTGCGAATGTCACTAATACTGTTTTATATAATCTATATCTATCTCTGTGATCTACAACAATATAGATATCCATATAACTCCAAAAAATGTTTCTCATTCCTACTCTCCATCAATATTTTAGAAGGCATCCACTTCATAGGAGTCTTTTAGTGTGAAAAATCACAACTATACCATTGAACAGAGTTCAAGATTCACTAAAATGACAATTATTTTTCAGCCTGAATTCTTTTAAGGCTATCCTAACTTTATTATAAATGGCTTGATTGATGATTCCGGCTATATTACTTTGTTTTCCCTGACTCAGTATTCTGTTTTCATCAAATGAATCTTATTATAAATATCATGAGCCAGTAAGGTGCTAAGGTGATATGGTATCATTTATATAACAAGAGAACTTCATCTTTACCTATAATACAGTTTTTCCATGTGGATTTGGAGTATGATATTAGCAATTCGTAAGCTCCCAGAAAGGGATTTTTGGCCGATGTAAGAGTATATTATTTTGGTACAAGTCTTGTGCTCTGATTTATTTTTTCATTAAATAGTGACACCTTTGACACATGTTAGCTAATAAAAATCTCAACAGAATGTTTTGTTACAAATTTGTGTCTATGTTGTAGAAGGAACAGGAACTAAGGAAACTCAATCTAATTACCACCCCCCCCCCCCTGCCCCATGATGTGCTGCTTCATCCTCGAGCAGGGTTTACAAACAGGACTACTGTTGTAATTGTTTTTTTCATGTAGCATTTCCCCTCTGCACTTACACACAAGAAAGTCCACACAAATTTTGCCAAATCGTTCCCCTTGAAATATCCTTCCATAGCAGTTCCTGCCATCTGTCTAAAGCATTATGTTCTCTCTTTTCAACTAGGTCATTTTTTCTACACTTAAAAAAAAAAGGGGAGTGGATGGGAAACATGAAAGAGACAGGCTGAGCACCATTAATCAGGGTTTCGATTTAAATCAAAGAGGGAAACTAAGTGCACATAACCTGAAAATGGAGAAGATACATGCACATAGTTATCCGGAGTGAATCTTGGTTGTAGAAAGCAAAGATCCTGAACCAGGAGTCTGGAAATTTGATTGCAGTGCTGATCCTACCACTAAATAATATATGGTGTTTAGTAAATTATTTAATGGTCTTTGGCTTGAATTTCATTATATCCATAAAGGGGATACAGAGTTTATAACCTTTATTATCCCTTCCAACTCGAATGTTCTACATCAGTGGTATGACTTTATAAGAAAAAATAGAGGCAACTCATGTTTGTTTCAGTACAGTTTTAGATAGAAAGATTTTTCTGGCAACATGTAGATTAAACGCCTCATAACAAAAATAGTGAGTCAGCAGCTACAATACAATCTTGACTGCAGGGCAACAACCACTCAGAGGGACTAGGAGATACATCCGTTTAATACTCTGCAATTTGTTCGTCTTCAGAGCTATGTTTGTGAGCAAATCTATCTAATGCTTTGACCTTGCACTCTAATATGCTCCCAAGTCTCAGACAATCATTGAAACACGCAGCTATCATTTTTCCTTGTGTTTCTTTCTGTTTCAGGTTTTACTTTTTGTTTTTGTTTTTGTTGTTTTGGCTTTGACAAATAGTAAATCTGCCCATTTCATCCCACGTCGAACAGTCCACTATGCTCACAATTGCATCTGATGGAAACGACCATGCCAGTATGAGCAGTATGAGGCCAGTCATAAAACACACACACACACATTCATCAACATTTGGCAAAACACACAAATAAAAAGGAAGGAAGGATGGAAGGAAGGAAGGAAGGAAGGAAGGAAGGAAGGAAGGAAGGAAGAAACTAACTAGAAATAATCTATTTAGATCAGGGTTACTGAAGCAAAGACTTTATGGTGTTGAGATTCCAAAGGAGAAAGTGCCTCAGAGAGGTGAGCTGACTTCCTGAGGTAGATCTTTCCCTGGAGCAAATGATAAATCTTGGCATGGGGTAAGAGACAAAAACTTTGAGCTTTGCCACAGCAGATGGCTGTGACTGAGGACAGGGACGTTTTGTGATCACTGAAAGTTTGGAGAGACAAAAATTGGATTTTGGGGGTCTCTCAAAGATAAAATCTGTTTTCTCCACAAGATACTTACTGATTCCCGAAACCAAGCAGGGAAGAAGACTAAAACACTAAGCAAAAAGTCTGTGAAAAGCAGAGTTTAAAGAAGCTTCCTGTGATAATAAGGGAATGGTTAGAACCAAGGTATTTTGCCAAGTAGGGTTCTGATAAACACACAAGCTCTGTGTTGGGTGCCCTATGGGGATGCCCATAGCAGAGAGGAAAATCACACAAAGTTTTATCAAAGTTTACTACACCTGTGGA
Organism: Panthera tigris; assembly: GCF_018350195.1. Lineage (NCBI taxonomy): Eukaryota > Metazoa > Chordata > Mammalia > Carnivora > Felidae > Panthera > Panthera tigris. The sequence goes on along the minus strand of NC_056671.1, from coordinate 82,594,627 downwards.
TTTTAATCATGACAGTGATTTCTTTTTTCCCTCTTGGGTGATCTAATGCTTCTTTTTGACCAGCCCATAGGGAACAGGAAGACCTATTGAGGAACAATTCATGTGTCCAACCATGTCTCTACATATGTCTCTTCCTGCAAGGAATTCACTCTGGACTTAATATAACGTTTACAAAATGAGTACTCACAACACCAATATCCACTCCATATTCAGTCATGAAACCCGCATCAGTACATTCTGACCCAAAGTGTCCCCACCCACAAAGACAAAAGATAGTATAAGGCAGTATAGTTCATAAATGAAAAGCAGGGTATGTGGTAAATTTTTTAAAATGTCTACAGGCAAAGCGTTAGAATTAATAGGTAAACCTTACACGGAGTGAGATATAAAGTCAATAGAAAGCAAAACCCACTTATTAGAAACAAAGAAATAGTCAAATTTTTAACATTATGCTTTTTGGAAAAGCATGAAAATACTTTATACAGAAAAGTCCAAATCTAAGAACACTCCAGTTGTAATTGAAAGAAATTGAAGGGAATCTAAAGAAAAGGAAGGCTATTCCAATGTCCATACATTGGAAGCCGCAATATTATAAAGATGTTAATTTTCTCTAAATTATCTAAAGGTTCAAACCAATCCCAACCCCAATCCCAATCTCAACAGTATCTCCCCCGCCCCATCCTTTTTTTTGGTGTAAATTAACAAGCTCAATCTAAACTGATGTGGACAAAGCTCCAAAACCATTGAAGAGAATCCTGAGAAGACCAAAACTAGAGCACTTACACTACCATATGCCAAGGCTGATTATAAAATTATAGTCATTAAATGGTCAGTTAATTTTATGACTTTCCTGAAAAATGAACATTAACCCACCTTCACATCACACACATGCGCACACACACACAAGCAATCTACACCAAGTGTAGAATTATATGTGAAACATAAATGATGATAATAGAGATTTTACAGGCAAACATGGGAAAATCTCTTCACGTCCTTCAGATAGCAAAATTTTCTCAAGCAGAACATGAAATGTACTAACTGTAATGGGAAAAATATAAAATGTATTGCATTAAAATTAAGAACTTTGTTCTTCTAAAGTCACCATTAAATAAAGATCTAAACCACACAGTGGAAGAAAATATTTGAAAAATGCATATTCATCAGTGACTTAGGTGAATAAATAATTCCTAAATATCAACCCAAAAAAGATAAAATATTTGTCTTAAATTTAAAAAAAAATGTTTATTTTTGAGGGAGAGAGAAGGAATAGAAGATCCAAAGTGGGCTCTGTGCTGACACCAGACAGCCTGATGTGGAGGGCTCAGACTCACTAACCGTGAGATCATGACCTGAAGCCAAAGTTGGACTCTTAACCAACTGAGCCACCAGGTACCCCCAAAATAGTTGAAAAAAAATACAAATTTCACAAAAGAAAGTACCTAGAAGCCAATCGACACATTAAAAGATGTTCAAATAAATGATTGCCAGTGAAATATACACTGGAATTCTAATGTGATGCTACTATATATTCATCTGAAAGGATAAACGAAAAGAAGCAGAATATATCCCCTGTCAGCAAGCATAGATCACCTGTCGAAGCAACCAGGTCCCTCATACACTACTAGTAGAAATGCAAATTGTCCTAACCACTTTGGAAAACTAGCACCTTCTAAGAATCTGAAAGACATATTCCTTATGAACTAGCAACTCTCAAGACGCGAGGACATCCAAAAGAAGTGCATCAGTATGTTCTCCAAAGGACATTTTATAATTATATTCTTAGCACTACTCATGACAGCCGAATGAGAAAGAAATGTCTATAAATGGATGGCCAACATGTGACATAGTCACGCAATTAATACCGTGTTGCGAAGCAGAAATGAACTACCCTTAGCAACATGGACGGATCTCATAAACGTTAAGGCGAAGAAAGCCAAAACACAAATAGTACAAAGATTTTGTGATTCTATTTGTATCCCGTCCAAAACCAGACATGGTTGTCTATTGTGTTGGAAGTCAGAATAGCCCATTGCCCTGAGAATGGGGGCGGGGATCCTGGGGACCTGGTAACCTCCTGTTTTCTTTCTAGTTACCACGAATAGTGGAATGTGAGCGTGGTGAACAGTCATTGAGCTGTAACTCCCTCTTCTGCATATGCCTGTGCCAAAAATGCTTAGCTATTAAAAAAATCGAAAAGATCTAAAGGGTCATGTGTGTGCTGCAGCATGGGGGCTGAGGTAGCAGGCTGGGAAGCTGAATCTGAGCAGAGACGTTTCTGAGGGTTCTCCGGGGGTCTACACCCTTGGGTGTAGGAGGGGGATGAACTGGATTGGATGGAGGAACATGGTGAGCTGTGATGTGCAGTGAAGAACTCAGCAGCCCTGTGTGGGAGGGACTGAAAAGGCTGGAAGGTGACTCTCAGATGGTGGGGAATAAATCTTCATTCCAGGGGCTTGGGGAGGGGGGCACTCTGGGTGACAAGTCATAATAGCTACTGCAGAGAGAATTCCTTCTGAGGACTTGAAGAAAATAAAACGTGAAAGGGAAGCCGATCATTAAACAACATTAAACTAAGAAGGAGGTCTCCCATCTGACCATCCTAAATTCTCGGGGAAAGCCTTCCCTATAACGAACCCTAATCTCTCATGGGGCAGTTTGAAATTTGTTTAAATGTGGCATCTAAAAGCTGAATAGCTGCTGGAAAAGGAAAACTACTTCTCCCCTTTCGAAGCTAGCACTATAATCTACAGCCCAGCACAAAAGATTTTTAAATTGCTGAGCTAAACATTTCAATTTCACAAAGGCTTTTTCATTCTCTCTTAACTCGTAGAAACCTTTGAAAGAATTCAGCGGGGGGTAGCAAGCTTCTTTCGTTTGTCATATTTATCATAGTAAGAAATGAGACACATTAGAGAACAGAAAAATCACCTTCTTAGGCAATTTAGCGAGGTTGAGACTTAATATTTCCCCTTATTCTAAAATGGATATTTGGACATTTTTGTTGCAATGTATCATTTGGCAGTGATCAGAGACATGGATGAAACTGATGAAATGGCTGTTATGGTTTGTTTCCTTAAGGTCGATTCAGATGGTGAAGAATGCCTCAAATATTTACTTTTGAGTAAATGTGTGTATGCATATTAATTACTCTGCCTGTTATCATCATAAATCATCCTTTCCACTAATGACACATTCTTCACACTAATAAGTGAAAATTACAACAAACAAACTAATCTCTATCAGGAAAGCACTTGATGACTTAGTAAGTTAAATGAAGCCAAGCCCTATGTATATTTCTACAACTGTCTGGATTATTTTATTCCATATCCCAAAACCACCTACGTCTTAGACCACAGGGAAATTCTATTATTCTTAAATATCCTTATTTAAGGAAAGTGGGAAATACACTTTCACTTGTAAAAGGCCAGGCTATGGTGTAAGCAAATTAATCAAACCTGAATAAAACAGAACTTTGGTAAACTAAAGCGTTTCTACCTCCCTAGACTTAACCTGGCCAAAGTCATACCAGGTGATACCTTCCCTTCTTCTGAATTTGTACATATTCCTAGGAGTCAGGAATAGTTTTCCACATTTAAGAATCTTTCCATGTATGAAGGTGACGGTCATTAACTGAAAGCTTACACTTTGCCAGGTACCTTCCTAAGTTTTTATATCCCTCGACCATTAAATCCTCCCAAACTCCTATAGGGTAGGTTTCTCTTTTATCTCTGTTTTAAAGATAAACTCACCAAGAAGTAACAATACCTGGTTCAGGTGTCCTCACAAGCAGGGAGTCGTGGAGGGATTCGAACCCAGGCACCATCTGGGCAGCAGGGTCTCTGTACTTTGCTCGTGAACTACATTGCTTTTGCTTAAAAAGTACTTTGAAAAGTCGTCTTCAAATAATTCTTGATCAGCTGAATTTTTCCTTGATGGTATTTCCACATTAGTTCTGTAGAGTGAAAGACCTGTTCCCTGCTATTGGCGGTGACAGAGGAGACAACGCCGAGTCTCCCGCTGAGGGGGAGACTGGGGAGGGCACACCAGAGTCCTGGGATGCGTTCCACCAGGCTTCTCCAAGGCATGGAACCGGAGCTCTAACTGCGTCCCGTCTCAGGGTCATGATCACCATCAAGAGACATGTTGTTTTCAAACACATGATCTCTTGGTAGGTGAAGGTCTCACGACTTGTAATCACTTGTGTGATTAGATGCTCTTTAGTTCCCGTCCTGAAGGTGATAATACAGCTTGTACTTTTTACGTAACAACCGCTGCCTGCTGGTTTCCCCGGAGAAGGAAAGGAGAAGATCCCAGATGAGCTGGGGATTCAGCAGACTCCTTTCAAATGAGAAATTCAGAGCCTCATTTTCTTTTGTTCTCCCAAAGCACTCTGCAGCATGGTCCCCAGCATCCTAGGAATCACAGTTTTAAACAAGAAACCTATAAGAATTACTCTAAATGAAGACATAATATTTATTATGATTTTTTGGGGGGAAGGCAAGCAAGTATTATAAATTACACTTTTCCTTACTGTACTGTCTTGGCTTCATCATCATTGTCACTGATTTTCCTGGCTCGGGCACATGTAATGAAGAAAGAATAAGATCGCTCTCAAAATCAATATATGGTTCTCATACAAACATGCAGAGTAAATTGAGTTGGTCTAGACCGAGGGAAAATCGTGCCTTTCTAGAGGGCTGAATTTGCATGTTTAGGAAAATAATGAAAAATAAAAAGTCCATTTCATCTTCTTTCTTCTCCCAATTTAATTTGCAAGAAAAAAATAATTCTTAATATAAATCATCATGTTTTCCTTACTGCCCAGAATCTAACGAATCCCACAATCAAATTGTAAACACAGTCTGAAGAAAAAGGATAGTTTTCCAGCTTATTTATTCGCATTGTCCATGTATTTCTTTGTTGTCATTGTTTAATTTTTAGCTTCTTGCGAAATGTGAGTTCAAATAGGTTTTAGAAAGAGGTAAGGGATAAACAAAAAATACTTAGATTTTTTTTAATTGTTTTTTAACGTTTATTTATTCTTGAGACAGAGAGAGAGAGAGCATGAACAGGGGAGGAGCAGAGAGAGAGGGAGACACAGAATCTGAAATAGGCTCCAGGCTCTGAGCCATCAGCACAGAGCCCGATGCGGGGCTCAAACTCACAGACTGTGAGATCATGACCTGAGCCGAAGTCGGACGCTTAACCGACCAAGCCACCCAGGCGCCCAAAAAATACTTAGATTTAAGAAGCCGATAGGCAGAAAAGCTAAATAAAATACACTTTGGATATGAAAATTGTATTTGGGTATATAGAGAGATCATAATTACACAATATTTATGTTCATATTCTGGGAGCAAAACTTGTGCTACTTTAGTTGAGATGCAGGTGTAAATATAAATACGAAAACCATGCAACCCTGATTATGTCTGTTTTCCTTCCAATTATATTGTTCTGTGTTAGCCGCATATGCCACTTTTATGCTGAAAATACAGTCATTGTAGCTATCAAATAAATTTCAATAGATGCAGGTTATTGGAGAGAACAGATATGTTCCTTTATGTTAGGTTCACCATCACTGCTAATCAAAAAATAATGACTTTTGCTTATCGTACCAAAGAATCATTAATATAGTCAGTGGAAAAAAAAAAAAAACTTGAAATGTCATAAAGCTGGTAAAATGGAAAGCGGTGGAATCCATAGTAGGGCAGCACTGAGTGTGGGGGCCTTGCAAGCAGAGAGCAGAGAGGGCTCCTCGTGAGCTTGATCGTCCAAAGCTCTTTGGAGATTGAGACCAAGAATAAGCCTAGAAGGTGGCTCGAATTAAAGCACATGGGATCAGGAAATCTGTCAGCACGACTGCAGAAGTTGGAATGTCTAAGTTTTAAACAGTTCATGTGACAGCACAGTGAGGAAACCGGTGAGAACAGAGTCCCCCTTTGAGAAATGGCAATTATGTACACAAAAGTAAAACTTTGTCTTATTCCATGCTTGCATCTGGACCCAAACTTTTTCTCCATCTGTTTCTGGAGAGAGAGAGCCTCTTTAATCTCAAAGCCTAATTTTTTTTCCTCATGTGTTCTGTGCCTGTGAACAAGGGATGAATGTACTGTGCCTCAGTTTCCTCAGGTATAAAATAGGAATGGCAGCGTCTAATTCACAGGGATGCTGTGACATTCATATGCGTCACTTTATGCAGAAGTACTTGGCATCTTGCATATAGGAAAGTATCTTGCATATAGGAAGGTATCTTGCATATAGGAAGTATATCTTGCATATAGGAAGGTATCTTGCATATAGGAAGGTATCTTGCATATAGGAAGCCATGAGTAAACATCAGCCACTATTATGTCAATGCTAAGTAAGAAGCACCTTGAGCTCACATATATTTGCAAGTACGGCGACCCCTAGGAGTTCACTTTCACAGGTGTGCCTTTTCCACCTGGTCTTCAAATTTTGACTACTTTGAGCGTCTTGAATCAATAATATTCCATTATGTGATAGAGATCTGTCTGGATTGGATAGGTCATTTGAAAATATCTTCTTCCATTCAGCAGGTTGCCTTTTAGTTTTGTTGTTTTCTTCACTGTGCAGAAGCTTTTAATTTTGATGTAGTCCTAATCATTTATTTTCGTATTTCTTTCCCTTGCCTCAGGAGACATATCTAGAAAAATGTTGCAACAGCTGATAACAGAGAAATTGCTGTCTGTGCTCTCTTCTAGGATTTTTATGGTTTCAGGTCTCACAGTTAGGTCAGATGGACTTCAGTCCATCTTGAGTTTATTTTCTGTGTCTCATGAAAGAAAATGGTCCAGTTTCATTCTTTTGCATGTTGCTGTCCAGTTTTCCCAGCACAATTTGTTGAAGAGACTTTTTCCCATTGTATACTCATTCCTCCTTTGTCAAAGATTAATGGACCATATAATTGTGGGATTGTTTCTGGGTCTTCTCTTCTGTTCCATTTATCTATGTGTCTATTTCTGTGCCAATACCACGCTGTTTTGATTACTACAGCTTTGTAGTATATCTTGATGTCTGAAATTGGGATACATCCAGTTGTGTTTTTCCTTTTGAAGATTACTGTGGCTATTTTGGGTCTTTTGTGGTTTAAGATGGTTTGTTCTAGTTGTGTGAAAAGTGCTGTTGATATTTTGAGGGGGATCGCATTAAATCTGTAGGCTGCTTTGGATAGTAGAGACATTTTAACGATGTTTGTTATTCAAAACCATGTGCATGGAATGTCTTTCCGTTTCTTTTCATCCTCTTCAACTCCTTTCGTCCGTGTTTTATAGTTGTTGGAGTACAGGTTTTTTGCCTCTTTGGTTAAGTTTATTACTAGATATTTTATAGTTTTTGGTGTAATTGTAAACTGGATTGTTTTCTTTTTTAAAAAATGTTTAATGTTTTTTTTTTGAAAGAGAGAGACACACAGAGCATGGGTGAGGGAGGGGCAGAGAGAGAGAGAGACACAGGATCACAGAATCTGAATCAGTCTCCAGGATCTGAGCAGTCAGCACAGAATCCAACCTGGGGTTCGAAGTCATGAACCGTGAGATCCTGACCTGAGCTGAAGTCAGAACTTAATCCACTGAGCCACCCCTGCACTGTTTTCCTGATTTCTCTTTCGCTGCTTCATTATTAGTGTATAGGAATGCAACAGATTTCTGAACATTGATTTTGTACCCCATGACTTCAATACATTCATTTATCAATTCTAGTAGTTTTTCGGTTGAGTCTTTCGGGTTTTCTGTATATAGTATCATGTCATGTGCGAATAGTCGAAGTTGTACTTCTTCCCAACCAATCAGGATGTCTTTTACTTCTTTTGTCTGATTGCTGTGGCTAAGACTTCAAGTACTATGATGAATAAAAGTGGTGAGAGCGGACATCCTTGTCTTGATCCTGACCTTAGGAGGAAAGCTCTCAGTTCTCCCCATTGAGGATGATATTCCTGGAGGGTTTTTCATATATGCCCCTTATTATGCTGAGGTATGTTGCCTCTAGACCTGCTTTGTTGAGGGTTTTTCTTATCTTGAATGAGTCTTTTACTTTGTCAAATGCTTTTTTTTTTCTGCATCCGTGAGCATCTTATACCTTCAACACTATGCGTAAAGGTTATTCACCCATTATTGCTTAGCTGCAAATTGTCCTTCTGTGAAAATATCTGTGATTTATTTTGATGACAAAGACCCATGTTCTTCAAATACTACTGCATGTATTATATTTGGTCTTGAGGTTAGTTGAAATAAAGATGTAAGGCGATGTTTATTTAGTATCACTCACTGGTTTACTTGGACAGAATCTATGGTCCTTCCTTTGCCTATAAGGGCATTCCTGGTCTCCTTGTTGCTTTACTTCTCCCGCTTCATTTTTATTAAAGTGTCATTAAGCCCCTGCAAGGTTCCCAGTTCATCCTGCTTTGAGAACCCATAACACGTAGAGCCACTCGGCATAAGCAAAAGCTGTCATGGCCCATGCTTCAAAGTATGACACAGTGTTTGAGTGTGAAGGAGAGACAGGAAGTGGAGAACAGCACATATATCAGTGCAAATATTATTGTGCTGGAGAGGCACGTGATATCGTGAAGGCTGATAATAGAGAAGATTAACTTAATCATTTAAATAAATCCGTCAGGTAAACAAGACAGATATTATCAGCTCTTTTAAAGATAATGAATCATAGATTGAAAACATATGGTCTTACTAGAAATCAAAGCAATGCAAATTAAAATAATGAAATACTATTCTTCATATAATTAGCAGAATTGGCAGGTAATATTAAATGATGGAGAGGCAGGCATGTGACACTGTCTCCTGGACTTGGGAAGCAATTGATTGTGTCATGAACTTTCACAGTCTTTATAGATGTCTAGCAGCCTGTCAATGGTAGAAAATACATTTTGTGCAGGCATCATGTATATTTTTTAATGTTTATGTATTTTGAGGGAGAGAGGGAGCGAGGGAGAAGGAGAGAGAGAAAGAGAGACAGACAGACAAACACCACGAGCTGGGAAGGGGCAGAGAGAGAGGGTGAGAGAGAATACCAAGCAAGCTTCACACTCAGCATGGAGCCCGACGTGGGGCTGGATCCCACGACGGTGAGCTCATGACCTGAGCTGAAAGCAAGAGTTGGCTGCTTAACCAACGGAGCTACCCAGGCACCCCAAACATCCCGTCTTTCGGTGTTATTTACAATAGCACAACTTTAATAACTGAATTCAGTAACGAATAAATGATTAAGCAAATTGTGCTACACCCAAATGATAGTCGATTCACATTTCAATTTTAATGTTAACTAATGAAAATAGAAACCACTCATCATGTTAGGCAGAAAAAAAAATGTTGAAAATCTATATCCACAGTATAATATTCATTGTGTGTAATTACTAGAGACGAATATACCAAAATGATGGTGGTAGTTATCTCTAGGCAAAGAGATCATCCACGTCTTTTATTTTTCAGTTTCCATTTTCCATATTTCAAATTTTTGGTAACTAATGAATTATTTATAGACCATGACACAAACACCATATCATACACGTACTTGAAGTTCTTTATTAGGGAACACGTGATCAGAATACAGGCGGCGTGGATATAAATGGTGACCGCATCCACGAGGGAAGCCATGTTGAAAGGAGATCAATTCAGCCTGACAGATAAGCCCCAAGTCTATCAGCGGTTCCCATCTTTGATAGTTGGGTGGTCCTGGGTCATTAGCGTGAGGCTTAAAGATGCTGACAAGAGATACTGGAAACAAAGTTTTTGAATTATTAGTGAAACTCCAAGGGCAGAATCAAATGATTCAATGGAACTCGTAATCTTAGAAAAGACTAATAACGAATACTAAATTTTAATGAAGTCCACAGTATCACTGAAATGCATCATCTCATTTGCCGTTAACCTTTCTGATATGCTACTTGGAGGCCTTTAAATTCTTAGGACAGGGTGCCATTTAATACCAAGGACAAGCAACTGTTTCATTTACGTGAGCACACGTAATGGTAGAGGAAGAAAGGTGAGGGATATATGTGAAGAAACCTAGAAAATTCGGAGGAAATTATCAGCGGCAAAAAAGCAAGTGAGGGAGTACTTTTCACAGAACTTAGCATGCTCGTGATACTCCTGTACGTGTTTCAGATATAACACATCTTTTTGAAAAACAGTGCAATTTTTCAACTGAATAATTCTCTTACAGATATCTGACAAGCAACATGGTAATCAAATTGCACAAAAATCTCTTCACGTGTTTATTCAAATGAAAACAAAATCATTTAAAATCTCAGGAGAAGTCCTGCAAGGGGGGGCAATTCAGGTGTGAGGTCTGAGCTAGAATGCAAACTGTCAGAACCTGGCAGGGTTGAAAAGGGTGATTTTGCAACGTCTCCTCTAACACATCTCATGGCAACAGAATACTGTGACTGTCAAAGTTACACGCCACAGCCCCGGTCCAGGATGAGCCAGGTGGCCTAGGAGCATGCTAGGTGAATCAAAAACACAGGGCACTAGTCCACACAGAAGTACGAGTTTTGAGTGGATTTTATTTTTAGCTTTGTAGTTATTGTAACGGTCCTGAGATTCCAGAGACAACGCTCCAGTTGAGAGGAAAATCGGTGCACTAATAATCCTCTGCTCTCTGGGACTCTCAGTCCTTCCCCAGCCAGGGCATCCGATCCATCCTGGGGCCGGGTGCTTTGCTGAGTCCTGGGGACTCCGTCCAATGCCTGCTTCCTTAAGCAAGGTGATTTGTGGTCTTTCACCGTTGTAACAACTTCCCACAAGAGCAGGGCTTGAAAACAACACAGATATGTTACCTCACAGCTTGTGTGGGTCAGAAGTCTGGTGACCTCGAGCGGATCCTCTATTTAGCATCTCACAAAGCCTGAAATCAAGGAGTTGGCAAGATCGGGATCCTCACTGGAGTCGGTGGGACAGCATCTGCTATCAAGTTCGTTTAGGCTCCAGGGAGGATCCTGTCCTTGCTGACCTTCATAATGCTTGCTAGTCTTTGCTCTTAGAAATTGTCCCCATCCGCTGTGGAGGAGCTCCATCCAGGAGTGGGGGACAAGACCTTCTTATGCTTCAAATCTCTCTGATTTCTCCTTTTGCCCCATCTCTCTGACTTGAACCAGAGGAAAGTCTTTCTCTCTCTCTCTCTTTCTCTTTCTCTCTCTCTCTCTCTTTTTTAGGACTTCTATGATTATCCATGATAATCTCACTATTGGAAGTATGTAAGCTTCATTGCCTATGCAAAATTGTTTTTGTCATTTAAGGTGATGTATTCAGAGGTTCCAGAGATTAGGACACAGATACCTTCAGAGGGCCATTCTGTTTACAGCACTAAGATACTGGATGGGTGTCAGAGAACTTATTATTGACGTTCTTGTGTGTGTGTGTGTGTGCACGCGCACTCAATTTACAAATAATTAAATAATTAGAATGGATTGAGGGAATTCAACCAGTCTTATAATGTTTTGAAACTCTTCAGAATAGCTTTAATTGCTTGGTCATTTATGATTTACCACACAAATTATAAATCCCTCAAATCCATCAGAGCCACGGGATTTCAGAGAAAACTTACTACATTTGCTCTGTTTCGTTTATCAGGAGGCTGACGAAACTAACAAGCTGATGAGAATTATTCAACCCAGAGTAGCTGCTTTTTGGTCATTAAATTCAAGAAGCCAGGCGTATGTTAATAACCGATATTTTATTAATTTCTCTCTACCACAGAACACAAAATCTTTTCCAGATTAGTCAAATATATTAAAGGAAGGGCTGACATGGATCCAGTTTGTAAAGATTGTCTACTTTTGATCATAGAGACCATTTCTGTAATGCCTGACCAAGGGCCCTGACTCCCTACATCATTCGTGTTGGGCCATGTGTGCTAGACCATATGGTTTATGTGCTGTCATGGGAAGGTGTGCCTCTCTCTCTGGATCTGACCCCCTACCCGGAATCTTAAGACCTTCTTACCGAGTGTCTTAGCATCAGTTCAGCCTTGCTTTGACCTCTCCTGTGTTCTAACAGTAATTGAATCCCTGCTTTTTTTTTTTCTCTTTGAAGAAGCTATGCCTTCAAATTAAGTTTTGAAAGACTAGCATTTCAGAATGGTTTCTCATGTTAGCATCCTGCCCATGTTAATTTCCTATTATTACTTTATCATATGACCACAAATGTAGTGACTTACAACAATACGAAATTATTTTCTTTTAATTCTGGATATTAGAAGTTCAAAATGTGTTCCGCTGGGCAAAGATCAAATTGTTAGCGGGGCTAGATACCTTTCTAGAAACTCTAGGTGAAAATCCTATCTTTTCCAGGCTTGAGTGGCAACCCATATTCCCTTCCTCATGGACTTCAAAGCTAGCAAAGTCCGGTGATGTGAATCTTTCTTAGAGCACATCACTCTGATGCCTGCCACTGTCTCCATCTTTCACATTGAAGAACTCTTGTGATTATACTGGACCCATCAGTATAATCTAGAATAATCTCCCTATTTTAAGGTCAGCTAGTCAGACACTTCAATTTCATCTACTGCCTCAACTCCCCATGGTCATATAACCTAACACATTTATAGGTGTTGGGGATTTGAACATGGGCATCTTTGGGAGACCATTATTCAGCCTTCCATACAAGTGTTAGGACACTTTATGGTAACAAATTTATCTGAAGATATCACCATGAATAAGATAATTGCCTGTAATAAAAACTGTGTTTTCAAAGAAGAAAAAATAGGTAAAATTTATGTTAAAAATCCATCACAATTCAATACTTTGTCTATAACCATCCCTTAACCTTTGCTTCACTGGGCTTTTCTTTCTAGGGTAGACCAGCATCCTTTTATACCTCCAAGTTATCCAGCTCAGTTTCCTCCCACACACTTGAGGGAACAGACATTTATCCACTCATAAACTTTGTAAATATATATTTTTGTAAAAATATCAAAACCTGGCAGTTTTTTATATTACTCAAAATGATTAAAATTGAGCAACTCTTTTGGGATTTTCCTTATCTTCCAAATTCCAGATAGATTCCTTTCTCTGTCATTATCTTTTAAACACCTAACCATCAGGATGTTACAATGATCCTCTCTCACATATGCCTGAAGCTATTTTAACTCATTCTCTCAAAGGAGGCAAAAAAAGACCTTTAAGAACGCAGACCACTCTTTTTCATTGTCTAGTAGGGTAAGAAATCAGTCATAATAACGTTTTATACATTGTATTTAGGATAGGAGGATTGGTTTACAATGACCTTAGAAATAGGAATAGAAAAGATTCATATTTGAGCTGTAATTCACATATGTACTAAAATCTAATTATTAAAGTATAAGCCCAGCGTACCATTCATAAAAACATGAGTGAGTATACATTGCACAATCAGCAAAAACCGAAGACACTAGTTTTTATAATTACATTTAACCAATGGTAATTATCATTTAAAAAGCAAAAGTAGGACATTTTAATAAACACCTCAAGACTGTAGTTACAGTGCACTGATAGGAGTTCCTAAAATTTCCAGGGTCTGCTCTCTACCTATCCATCCATCCATCCATCCATCCATCCATCCATCCATCTGCAGTGAGAGTCACACACCTGCTAATACTTGTATGGGAACCAAAACTGATAGAAGAATGCTGATTTAGAATACTCAGTAAACATATATAGTAAACATATATTTAAACACTCCACAATTATGAACACCTAATATAATTGACCTTTAAAAACTCATTTGCTTTAGATTTAGTAAAGATTTAGTTACAGGTGAAAGTGGATTTTTGTGAGGCGCCTGGGTGGCCTAGTCGGTTGGGTGTCTGACTTCAGCTCAGGTCCTGACCTCGTGGTTTGTGTGTTTGAGCCCTGCGTTGGGCTCTGTGCCGACAGCCTGGGGCCTGGAGCCTGCTTCGAAGTCTGTGTTTCCCTCTTTCTCTGCCCCTCCCCCACTCACGTTCTGTTGCTCTCTCTCCTTCAAAAATAAACATTTGAAAAATTTTAAACATTTTGTTATTTAAAATTTTTATTTAAAATGTATTGTTATTTAAAATTGTGATTTAAGATGTATTGTTATTTAAAATTTTTATTTAAAATGTATTATTTAAAATTTTTTAAATTTAAAAACAATCTTTTAAAGTGAATTTTTGTGAATATATTCAAAACAAAAAGGATCAATTCATATTTTGGGCCACTTAATGGCATAGTAACAGAATATCCATTGCCAGTGGTATGCGTGAAAACTTGCTCTCTGAAGTGTAAAAGCACTGACTTGTACCATTTCGTTATTCCCATGGTAAAATGCGCTTTTGCCAGGTCCGAATTTCTGCTAGCCACATGACATCACTGAACAGAGGACTAAAAAGACATGCACGGAATCTGCTCTCCTGAGCTGGTCGGAGCCAGCCTGTAGCCAGGTATCACGCACTGAAAACATTGTTCTGTAGTCAGTGTGTATCTATCATAATCAAATCCCAGTGTCAGACAGACTGGATTAATGGTGCAGCTCTCGCCTACGATATCAATTAAACACCCTCTGGAAACCAGTTAACTCACCTATTCAATGAGGATAATAATACCTTCTTAATATATTTGTTGTGCAGATTCAATTACGTAACATATGTGAAGCCTACTATCCACTGAATACATTAACAGCGTCATCATCATTGTTGCAGATCTGTTCTAGAGAATCCTAGACTGTGCGACCTCATTGCTAGCATATCAAAGACAAGTCCTGTAGAATATGATGCTCCCAACCAAAGAGCACGACGTACAAAAAATTCATGCGGCTTCAAGACTAACACAACATGCACACCTACAGATACAGTCCAGCCCCTTCACAAAAACCACTCTACATGTGCATTTCATAGCTAATTTTAACACACAGAGAGAGAAAATGATGATAAATGTAAGAACATGGCTATTTATAAACACCTTGTCTCTACACAGTTTGAATTGTTACTCTAAAATATAGGGAAGTTTTACTTAGCAAAGACATTTAGAGTAAATGCTTCAGAAATGATTTCCTCCCAGCCACAAAAAGAAAAAAAGTCGTGAAGTATTTTCAAAACCATCTTTTAATACAAAGAACCTCAAAGAAACATACTATTGTGCTTGAAAAAAAAAAAAAAACCTTATAGTCTGTATTTCACAAAGTTGACTAACTTCTTTGCCTGAGAGTAAATGGCATTTTCATATAAAAGTTAAGTGTGACATCTATAAAAATGTTTAAATTTCAAATGATCCCAACTTGAAATCTGGATGCCATCCATATAATTATAATATATACAGATATATAACATTTATTATTAATCTGTATGGAATATAAATGTATATTAATCTAGATATATGTAGTTATATGAATATATAGATATATGTACAGATATGTGTACTTATAATCTGGCTGCTATAATATAATATGCCATATTGAAATATAATAAGTGTAAGAGAAACAGATACTTATTTGTGTATTGGTGAGGCATGCAAGGCTGTGTTCTGTTTTTCTGAAATCTCCCTATGTGGGTCTAGATTCATTTCTTTTCCCAAAAATTTTAATACATGACTTGTAAGGTTTCTTTCACTCAAGAAGGGTTAGACCTGGTACTGATTAGTTGAATAAAGCTTAATATCAAGCCATTAATAATTTTTCCAATACTCTTAATTGCAGAAAATGTGTATTTGTATGTACATGTACCTGTCACAATCCAAATCTATTCCATTTCAAATCTGACAAATAATGAGTTCAGATGCTGTTTTGATTGCAATGAATACATTTAATTGTCCTTGATTCCTGAATTTTATTTTATGTGAATTGTTTTAAGTTTATTTATTTTGAGGGAGGAAGAGAGAGAGAGAGAGAGAGAGAGAGAGCATATGAGCTAGGGAGGGGGAGAGAGAGAGAGGGAGAGAAAAAATACCAAGCAGGCTCTGGGCTGTCAGTACAGAGCTCAACATGGGGCTTGATCTCATGAATTGTGAGATCATGACCTGAGCTAAAATCAAGGGTTGGATGCTTACCCGACTGAACCACCCAGATGCCCAGATTCCTGAATTTTAAATAGTATGTAGTCAGAGCTAAAGATATCTAGCAATTCACTTAAAAATGTATTTGGTCCCAAATTTGAATAGTGATTCCTGGAACTACAGGTGATAATAATAATAATAATAATAATACCAACAACAGCAACAATAGCAAAATAATCTTTATTACTTGCTGTATGTAAACACTATGTCAAATACTTATTATCTTGAAATCCTATAATTTAGTGGTTATTGTTGTGAAAACAACCACAAAGCAGGGTGAAGTAATTTTTCAGTGGTGACACAGACAACAAGTGACAGGGCTGTTTCAATCCTCAGGTGTGTGTAACTTCAACATAAATAATAGAAAACACTGAGCTGGGTTGTCTCTCATTTCTGTTATACAATCTGGAAGATTCACATCATGTGTTAATACTCGCCTGTTCTAAACTATCCTTTAAGCACCGATCACATACTTATTTAGTGACTTTGGCAGTCTCTGCTCTTTTGAGGCTTAGAACTAAGTAGAAAGTAGACACAAGTTAAGAAACAACCAAAATTCCGAATGATGAGAGAGAAAGTCAGGTTGAAGTGGGATCATGTTTATCAGATTTGTAAGTTTGTTCAGCCGCCTCCCAAAGAAAGTGACTTTCCGGTTCAGTTTTGAAAGAGAAGTAGAAATGAAGCAACGCAGTAATGGTAAGGGATCTTCGGTAAACAAAATCGGAGCTAAAGAGCAGAAATGTATGAGATGAGATCGCCTGACTCGTTCCTAGACTGTTTCTGCCACGAATTATAAAAACAGAAAACACACTAGAGATTTCGGGTAAAGTATTTAATATAAAGAGTCGCTAATTACAAAACGTTCGGACTGAGTGAGCTTCCAAAAGGACAAGGGAGACTTCCAGGGATTTTAGAAAAGTAGAATGTTGTAATCTTTGCCAGAGCCCAACCCCAGGGATTTCAGGTGAGGCAGCGCAGAAGTAGATACCTACGAGAGCCAGCGTAGTCACTATGAAATCCGTCTGCTTTAGTCACTGTGAAATCTCGACCTGGTGTCTGCTGAATTTCACCCACGTGCCAGCCGATGTCAGGGGAACATTGGTGGTTCCGGTTTCTGTTCCACTATCCCAATCTTTCGCCAGTGCCTTACATTGACAGTTTCTCTACTGGACCACTGCTGGCAGTGGTGTCTGAGAAATGTAGTTCCTAGCTCCTGAGTTACAGAAGAAGGGCTAATTACCAGTGTCAGGATAATTCTGAGTAACAGCAGACAGCCTCCAGCACGGGAGTCAAGGGTATACCTGTGGGGCAGCGCTGGGAGAAGAGGTGGACAAATCGCCAGAGCTGTCCACCTGATGGGCACGATATATTAAGGAGGTGAATTTTATTTCACTGCAGAAACTATAAAAACCCTCTGAAGGATTTTTAGCAGGAAATTGGCACTATATGATCAGATCTACGTTAAAAACATAATTATAGGGCATCTAGGTGGCTCAGTTATTCAGCGCCCACTCTTGATTTCAGCTCAGGTCATGATTCCAGGGTCATGGGTTCCAGCCCTACATCCGGCTCCACCTTGAGGCTGGCGAGTTTCTCTCCCTCTCTCCCTCCCTCTCCCCTGCTCACCTGTTCTCTCTCTCTCTTTCTGAAATAAAAAATAAAAAAAATAAAAAAATAATTATGGAAGATTTCAGGATGAATTGGCTGGGCTGGGGTGTGGGGAAAGGGAAGCAGATAGGAATATTGGTAAAGATGCTATTCTAACAATTGAATAGGTACAAAAACTAAATTATCATTAATGGTAATAGAGAAAAGGTAATATATCCCAGGTCTTATCAAGGAAAGAATGTGCCTGGCCTAGGGATTGGTGGATGAAGACAGGAGCCTAGCGTTCAGGCTGTGTGTTGGATTGAGGTGTGTTTGCTACGTCTCTCGCGGAGGTAATCAGGCTGAAGGCCCTGTGGCTACCTGGGGCATGTTCTTCTCTTGACTGACCACGTGAGCCATGCAAGGCTTCCTCAACCTCTGTCTGGAGCCAGTCGCTCACATTACATTGGCTAAATGGCATCACGTGACTATGGCTTTAATTAATAGTTGAGTCACATAGGCTTCTCCTTTTTCATGAAAAGCACTGCAAAATCAGAGCAGAGTTATGGTCTCTAATTCTACCAAAACTGAGTGTTCAGAAAAATGATTTGACAAAGCACTACCAGTTTGCTCTATCAAATGGCTACACCAGGGGCGCCTGGGTGGCCCAGTTGGCTGGGTGGCCAACTTCGGCTTAGGTCGTGGTATCACGGTCCCTGAGTTTGAGCCCCGCATCAGGCTCTGTGCTGACAGCTCAGAGCCTGGAGCCTGCTTCGGATTCTGCGTCTCCCTCTCTCTCTGCCCACCCCCAACTGGTCCTCTGTCTCTCTCAAAAAAATAAGTAAACATTAGAAAAAAAATGTAAATGGCTACACCATTCCCATGGCCACCAGCAGTGCTGTGGCCCCCGCTTCCCTGCATTTCCAGCAATACTTGGCCCATCTGTCATGTTTTTTTACAATCGGAAGGGTATGGGGTTGAAATCTGTATGTTTCAGCAAGCATGTGTTGATTGAAAATTAGTTGCGATGACTTTTATGTTTTGTTTGAATCATTTAGAGTTTGCCATTTATAAATTTAGGTTTTGACCCTTTTCTTGCGAATTTCCGGGACTTTTTTTTTTTTTTTTTTGGATTCTAAATATTAGCTGTTCCTTTACCTTCCACGTGCACACGGCATCTTCTAAGCAGCTCTTGACATTTTAACCTTGTCTATCCTATCCTTTGAAACAGAACTCTTTGATTTTGATATAATCAAATTCATTACTTTTTAGCTTTATGTTATAGGGTGATTTTCTTTGTTTTTATCTTGTTTAGCAGTCCCATGTAATGTAGGGCACAAGGACATTCTTCAAGTAATATTACCTGTATGATAATACTTGTCACATTTAGATTTCTAATCCATGTGGAGTCCAAAGTAAGAGTTAAGTTTTCATTTTCTCTTTGTGACAAACCAGTTTTCCCCCAGCACTTACTAGTTCATTCTCAGCATTTGATTTGGGGCTACTTTGTCATAAAGTAAGTTATGGTAAAGTTGTATTTTCAAGTCATATCATGACTTTTCTGATTAAAACCTACAAAGCTTTTCTGTACATTTTAAAAATTTTTTAACATTTTTACTCATTTTTGGAGACAGAAAGAGATATAGTGTGAGTGGGGGAGGGCCAGACAGAGAGGGAGACACGGAATCTGAAGCAGGCTGCAGGCTCTGTGCTGTCAGCACAGAGCTCCACGCGGGGTTCGAACTCACGGACCGTGAGATCATGACCTGGGCCGAAGTTGGCTGCTTAACCAACTGAGCCACCCAGGGGCTCCTTTCATATACTTTAAATGACCAATTCTTTAACCTGTAACTTAGTCTTTACATATTCTGAAAACATCTACTTAGTTTGTACTATGCATCAGAATTCAATACTCTCTCTGCCTTCATTCTTCTACTTGGCAGGTAGGACTTCATTGACCGGGTCATGACAAATGTCATGAAAGAGGAGAACCAGACTGCCATCAGAGTGTGATGGGGTGCTTCTGGGGGTCTGGGGTCAGGAAAGGCCACCCTGTGGGAATGGCATTTTACCTGAGAAGGCTAAGTAGAAGTAGGATGTGGGCAAATGAGGGACAGAAGTTCAGGAAGCAGATTTCAAGCTGATGAAACACTGTTGTGAAGGCCTCAGAGGGCACGACGGTTGTGGGCTGCTTCTCTAACACAGGTAAAACAACGAAAATGGCGGAAAGTCTCTTACTGTATGGAAGCGAAGGGTATCTTCTTTCCTTCTGGGCTCTGATCGTAGAAATTCAGGGGGACTTTACATCTCTGGCTCCCGTGGCTCATGAGGTGTCACCCTTTCTCATTTCAAACAAAAATGCATCACGACTGGAGTCAAGTACTTGGATTATGCCGAGTAATAATCTTATATTTTCTCAATACCTGGGTGTCTATTTATAGGTCCCTTGCATAGGTAAATCCATATTTATTTTGCCATTTAATTTTCCACAGAGCGTTTAAAACATTAGTTTTAAATACTAAACTATAGAACTATAGAATTATAAAAACAAACTTATAAAAAACAAATTCTAATGTTGAATTACCTTGAAAAGAAGCTCAAACATGAGTAATATTTAGCCCTTAATAAATTCCTGTGGTAATAATAAATAGATTAAATGAAACAATGATAATTCAGAGATTGCGGAACATATATAATGTTAACAAATAATTTATTCCAGGCCCAGAGATAAGCTACAACTTGTTATAAATCATTGTATGCTTTAACACACTATGTTTATACTTCAGATTCTAAAGAGAAATATCTAGATAACAGTCAACCACATGCATCCCCTTAGCACAGCCTTCACTTTTCTCCATTTCTGTCTTCTGTTCTCAGTAATAAATTGATTGCTGCTCAGTTCAGCCACAGAATAGAGCACCAAGGGACCATGAGTACAAAGCGATGTTAGAAGGTCAGCATGAATCACAACAACTAATTTGGACTTCCATGCATGAAAAAAGATAAAAGAGACAACCTATTCATAATTTTCATATTATTCCAGAGTGGAGAACTAACAGATATAGACAAACTATTGATGTCATGCCAAGCATTTATTTTTCCAACCCATGAAAGTTGATATAAGCATAAGTTCTCATTTTATGTTGTTATGGCAGTCTTTGGAGAATGCACACAAAATGTGCTGCCAACCCATACACAGGAGAATTGAACTTGCGCCTTCAGAGGGAGAGAAGATAGGAAATGTGGCAATTGGCCAGAATCAAGGGCACGTAAGGTTAGAAATAGAAATACAGAATTGGGGTTTTAGAGACTTCAGCATTTGACAACGTTTAGACGACCTAATTTTGAAACAAGAGACTAAAGGGAAGAAACCATCCACTGCCATTATTTATACATCACACTTCAAGGAATAGAGAAAAGTTAGTAGCAAAAAGAATATTTGAGCTAAAGTCAAACATGAAAACCAGAGGGCTTGCACTAGGGGTAGGATGAGGGCTGAAAGAATGCTATTTGTTTTTTCTTTTCAAACAGAAGCGGTCACCCTGCAATATAAATGAGTAAGAGAAGCAATTAGCATAAAGAATTTTCAACTGTTGTTAAATGATCATAGTATTTGAAGGAGTCATAAAGTTTCAATCATTATATACGGCTCTTACATATTTTCAGTGCACTTCATGGTCATTAACTAGCAATTAGCAGCTAAAGTTTCTTACTCGAGGGAAATCGATGAAAATATGTTGTTTGGCCTCCTTACCATATGAAATCTCCTATGTAACTTAGCTTGTAGTTGATTTAATTCCTTGTTTTTCTCAGTATCCAGTGAAAGTCTAAACCTTTATGATTTGTACTGGTGTATTTACAGAAAGATTTAAAACATCCTTAAGAAGTTAGTGTTCAAACATTATTAAATATTTAATACTAAAGGGATGTTAAAAGTTCACATCTGTTCTGTGCACATAGCACTAAAGAACACAGCGAAAACTCATTAAGACTGCAGAACCTAAGCACCACCACAAGTAAGAGAATCAGAAATTAAAATCATTGT
Organism: Panthera tigris; assembly: GCF_018350195.1. Lineage (NCBI taxonomy): Eukaryota > Metazoa > Chordata > Mammalia > Carnivora > Felidae > Panthera > Panthera tigris. The sequence continues at coordinate 82,572,977 of NC_056671.1, read as the reverse complement.
AGCAGGGAAAACAATGACTAATGAAAATGCACTGATCATTGCCTTGCAAGTAAACTGCTTTTACTGACAACCACATAAACTCACCACAGGAGGTAGTGGGGGTAGAAAAGGAGAGACACCAACATGAACACGAAATCTCACGGCATCCATTTCAAGTATTACGCTGATTTACAGACAATGAAACTGATACCGAGAGATTCATTTAGTAGTCCAACAGAATAGTGAATGTCAGAACAATGATTCCAAGTTGCTCTGATTCGAAATGGACTCCTCGCCCTCTCGGTCTTCCGTTGGCACTATATCACCTCTGCCACTTTGTTACACGCATGAGGAGTGCTAACGCTGGGTCATGCTCTAAGGATTCTGTCCCCTGAAAACCATGGCATGTCTCCAAGCTTCTCTAATGTAAGCTTCCAAACAAATGTCCTCCAAGATGAGTGGAGTGATGGAATAAAAAAGAAAAACAAAATTATACTGCTGTTGAAAATTTTCCTTTGTGGCAAAGGATACGTGATTTTCCTATGCTGCCTGTGTTGTTTATACAGACAGGAACGCAGAGGCACATTCACATGGAAAACGGGAGGGTATATAGTGCTTCGGAAATGATTAGGCAACTCCCATGCGTAATTCACATCTATTAATTCTTGGAGTCTCTCAAACATGGCTTAATTCTTATTATCGTCCCTGTCGATTCATGCTCGTGCCATGTATCCGAGGGGATCCGCTGATGGATTGATCAGAGCTCCAATTTCTATAGCTATCGTTTCTCAGCATATTGAAAGCTACTAAGTCTTGGAATCAACTGTAGTAACATTACCATTTTATTACAGTATATTGAATTGGATTCTTTGAGATTATTGTTTTCTAAATGAAGGAATAAATATAAACTATATCTGATAGGTAAAGAAAAGATCATTAACTTGTTAAAATAACTCTGACATAAGATATTATCTTAAAATAAAAAATTTATAGAATGATTAACTTTGTCACTTTCACTGGGAAACTTTTTTTTTTTTAATCTTATTTAGGGTACATTTAATAATAACAAATCCATGTATTTTAAATTGAACAGTTTCGTTATTACAGTTATTTCTATGTTAATATTGAAATACGCTCAATACAGGTTGATAAGAAGGTTAAATAATCGATTTTACGAAGAAATATAGTTATTGGTCCACTCTTTTGCTTAAAATGTTCAGAAACAACTATTCAAACTTATTTTGCAAGATGTGATATTTACTATATCCTCAGTGCCTATCCTACATCCTACATTTCACATCATAGAGTTTCATGTTTATAAAGACACATTTCTACCATATCTTTACGTTGCTTTGATACAAGGAGTTTTGTGTGCACCATCAGTTACATAGACTCATAAGGCTAATATCTGAATTAAATCAGTTAATAAATAGACACTTCCCGTGGTACTTCATTTTATGGCAGTCTCAAAATTGTTGAGTTTCAAAGTAAGATTGTGTATAGTGGTAGTTCTCAAACTTTGGCTTGCTGAGAATCACCTGGAAGGCTTGTGGAAAGATAGTTAGGCCTTGCTCCAAGTTTCTGAAACATTAGGTCTGGAACAAGGCGCAGGGTGAGAGGGTTTGAAGCAAGTATTTGCATCCCTAATAAGTCCCAGAAGAAGACCTTGCTTCTGCTGAATGACCTTACTTTGAGAACCACTACAGTAGACAAGCCACTGAAGGTATTTAGCCTCACGAGTTTCTGTAAAATATTTCACAACAAAATTTACCAAGCCTATCATAGTAAAGCCATTGTGAACCCATATTAGAAAATATGATTTTAATTAAATTAAAATTTACAATGGAATGATTCCCCAAACCTTCACCATCAGGTGAAGACATGTTGTGATATGAACATATCGGCTATTTCTTTCAGCTGACCAGTCACATTTGAGGGGACCACACAGATGAGTCTTTTCTGGCCATGTGTTGACTTTCAGGTCTAATTTGTTCTAAGCTGGACCTAATTTGTTTTAAGCAGTGAGGCTAAAACATTGGGATGCATGAAACCCAAAAGTGCAAGTGGTATTCTACTCAACGTTTAGTCAGTATGACGAAAGAAAGAAAGAAAGAAAGAAAGAAAGAAAGAAAGAAAGAAAGAAAGAAAAAAGAAAGAATAAATAAGAAAGACAAAACAAAAATCACAATTATTCATTTACTTCTGCTCTCTCTGAGATTTTTCTTTAATCTTATAACCTGACAGATTTTGGTCTTCTGTGACCTGTTGTATGAGTCTCTCACATCAGCTAACTTCTTGATTGGGAGATAAAACTGGCAGAACACAGAGAATAGATAAGACACAGGGGTTCAGCTGGCCATTCCCTCACATGTGTTTGACTATAATCAATATGGTAGGACTTGATGAAATAAGACTGTCTCAGCTTATCTTTGTTACAACGGGAGGAGGTGAAGGTAGATTTGAACAAAATATACTTGAATCGTTAAGGGAAAATATTAATGTGGTAAGTTTATTACTTTAAGGCGAACTTCTATAATTAATTCTTGTTTACAATTTTGGGGTTAGCAAATTAAAGGGAAAAAAACCCTGCTAAAATCATTATTCAACAAAAGGATGAATGAAAAAAAAACTAAAAATTTCCGTCGACCAAATAAATGGCAAATTATGAGTTAATTATCGGGGAACTAGACCCAAAACAGAGAGATAGTGTTTAAGGCCCAGAACATACCTAATATGTAGCTGATCAGTATCATGGGAAATATAATTTAGTCTTAACGTGTAATCAGGAAGCTTCTGGTTTTCTTTTACAACTCTGTCCCTCTATTCCTGTTACTTGTGCAGATGGCTTCTATAATTTGAGGTTGTAGCTATGAATTCATGTCACCAGAATCACCCAGCTCCCTTTTTATATAGTCCTACAGTGTGAAAACGTTTCAGCACAATGAATATTACAGTGATGAGGGAAGCAACCCCAACGTAGGTATTTGGCACTTCCTAGATGTGTGTTGTTCCATAAGCGGATTAGCAACAGATACTAATTATTAATTCCCAGTCATTTGCCTGGGCCAAGTGGGAATACATTTGATGGTACAAAACACCAAACTGTTCAACTGTAGTAGTTAGAGGAGTAACCAGTGACTTGAAACAAAGGCTAATGATAGTTCTGAAAATAGATCCAAAGCTAGCAGCTGGGGAAATGTGTGCAGATACAGTAAAAATATATACTATAACAACCCCAGCAGTATTAGAGAGTAAATTCCACATCTTTAGTAGCAGAGAAATTCAGATAAGTGTAGAAACCCCAGATGAATTTATATAGTTATCTCAAGTATAGGAAAATGAATAAACATGATAAAAATAGAATTCCATGTACAGAAGAGTATGGCTCTTGGAGCCCCTTGATGGCAGGACTGACAAGCATGGAAGGGAGAAAGAAACTACTGAAATATTTACTTAGACATAAATGACTGCTATGTGGGTAAAATATACACGGATTCGTTGCAAGAAGGCTAAAACATTTAATTGTGCAGATAAGAACTTCTTCTTTGGTCAAGATACAACTAGATTTACTCTCCCACCTGAAACAATTTCGGAACCAGACAAAACCTATAAAGCAACAGCTTTCGTAACATTAGCCATCAGAGAATGTACAGTGATCTCTGAGAGACAGAAAACAAATTAGGTGAGTCATACAGTTTTCCCAGACATTTCACCCAAAAAGATACAGAGATAGCAAAAGAGCACATGAAAAATACTCAAGGTCATTGGTGATGAGCTAAGTGCAGATGAAAACTACAATGAATTCCTACTATGTGTCTCTTGAAATGTGTGAAGCCAAAAAGACTGACCATACCAGGTATTGTTAAGGGTAGGGAACGCCTGTGATGTTCTTACATTACTGGTGGCAATGCAAAATGGTAAAACTATACGTGAAACAGTCGGCGAATTCTTATAAATGAACACATCCATCCACCACATGACAGAGACAGTCGACTGTTGGAGAAAATGAAAGCATATGTCCATACAAAGACATGTACTCAAATATTCATAGCAGCTTTGTTTGCAGTAGCCAAAATCTGGAAGCAATTTATATGTCCACCCACAGGATTGCGGTATATCAGTGCAATGAGATAATGCTCAGGAATAAAAAGAAAGTATCATACATACATACAATGATGTGGTATTTAAATGTTTATACCTAATGAAAGAAGCTTGATAAGAAAATATGGGTTTCCATTCATATGCAATTCTAGAAATGCAAACTAATCTACAGAAATTAAAAGACGTACAGTTGCCTGTAGATGGTGGGCACAAAAAGTCAGAAGAACAAAATTACAAAAGGGAACAGAGAAATTTGGGGTGCTGATGGATATTTTCATTTTCTTGATTATGGTGATAAATTCACACACACACAAGAAGGGTGTGTGTGAAGATATATCGTATACTTTATTTACTGGATATTGCAGCTCAATTATATCTTAAAGGTGTAAAAAATGTAGACCTGTAAAATAATAAGTAATTTTCATACATAAGACGTTGCAGATATGACTTTTCTTTTTACGATATGGACCTATTTCTATCGGGAAGAGTAAACTTTTCTGGTAGGAGGGGCAGGTGGTAGGAATACACAGAGTGATAACCATAGTTCAGAATGCAAGAACCTTTGTTTCTGCAGAACTCCAAAGAGTTGTCCGCCCGGTGACCTACATCTTTGGATTCACAAAACTGAATCTTAACTTTATGACTGAGAATGTGGACATAAGTTTTCAAAAACAAATGATACAACTTGATGACTTTGGCAGGAAAAAGAGTTATAAATAACTGGGAAGTTAATAAGAAAGTCAGATCAAAGTTGTCCTTCAGTTGTTCTGGAATGACAAACTGTGAGACCCCACCTGTGTGAAAAAAGGGAAGATATGACTGGGAAGTTACAGTGTCCCGTGCTTGCCAAGTTCATCTCTGCACTGGTGAGAGTACAAAGTTCATCTTGAAACTGGTGGTTTCAAGCGATTGTATTAAAGGCGTAATTGTTGGCCATCTCTGTGCCCCTTGTTGTACAGCGTTATTCACTGGTAGTTTTATTTCTCTATTCAGAACAGCATCCCACTCTTTGAAATGTTGATAAAAAATCTATTATTGCTCTTAGAAATATCTTGTGGTATATTGGACAGTGGGAGAAAATAATTCTTTCCTCAGATGATTTGATTACCACTGAAAATTACTTTAAAGTGTCTGCAAGGATAATAACTAATAAGACCAATTAATAGCATGCTTTTTATTAATTGAAAGAGAATGATGCTCTTCAGGAATTCATAATATCTTGGTTAAAACATCTAGGGGTAAATATATCATCTTGAACCCAAAAAGCTGAAGTCAATTGGGATATACATAGAGGGTTTGTAAATCAATCGAATTTGGATCAAATGAAAAAAGACAAAACCCACAGAGTTTAAAATTTAAAACTCCACACACAGCAAAATGTATAAAATTAATAGCAATCTTAAAGGAGCTGTAGAGATTAAAGTACCCATTATGCTTGGCCATCCTTGGCTTGTGTCTAATAAGATGTCATTATTTTAATAGTCTCATTATATTGACCCACTGTCTTTTAAATTCTGCCCTAGGTAAAATTGCAAAAAAGGATGCAATTGTGCATTAAAGGGTCTAGCATACAACCTTTATAAATTATAGGTAGAATTAAGTGAGAAATATATCAAATATTAGAAAAAGGACAGGAAACAAAACATAGATTGTTTTACAAAAGACATCAATATTACTAAGGAATTACGGTGTTTGCAACTTTATTTTTTTTAAGTGTATTTATTTATTTTGAGAGAGAGTGAGAGCAGGGGAGGGGCAGAGAGAGAGGGGGAGAAAAGGAATCCCAAGCAGGTTCTGCACTGTCAGTGCAGAGCCCAAATATGGGGCTTGAACCCACAAACCGTGAGATCATGACCTGAGCTGAAATCAAGAGTCAGATGCTTAATGGACTGAGCCACCCAGACACCCCTTGACCTAAAAATATTTATATTGCAGAGTAAATAAAGCCAGTTTCTCAGTTCCCCAAACAATAATAGCAAAAAGTTATAATCGTTTTCATTAAGAAGAGGCAATACAACCCCTTGACATGAACAGTGATCGTTTTAAATCCATGGGAATGACTGCAGATCAGGCTTTCTCGGCTTATGCTTCCTAAGACACCGGACTCTCAACAAAACCGTGTCTGGTTTAGTTAATTAATGATTACTTAATATTGTTCTGCATATAAAATTTAAAAAAAAAAGTAGAACAAACTTTGGAGATAACTGGGCGTTGCAAACCTTTTGTGCATATCTTATGAATAATGAATGAAGTAATCAAAAAAAGCAAAGAAAGAGGCCCACTCTCCTTTGCCCAGTTAATACCCTTGACATCTCTTTTCTAGTTAGTGTACTTCAGAGTAAAAATGTGGATTTCCCCAAGAGTAGATTGAATTCTGTGGCACTCTAAACAGAAGAACGCCCAGTAGCTAATGTTGGATTGGCCATTTGGTATGAAAAATGGTCAGTAATCCTTTTAACTTTTATTCCAGAGCAGTTGACTCATTGTTAGTTTCTAAGATTTCTTTCTCGATAAACACAGATCAACATTTGGCTGTTTCCTCTTTCAACATGGTGGTGCTCTGTTTTCGTAGTGTATTGATCCCAATGCTCCGTCTTACCAAAGTTTGCACTATTGTTATTTATTTTCACATTTAGTATAGTGTACCTTGAATCAATATGACCAATCCTTTCCCCTCTACATATACCGCGTGAATCAAGTGTGAATTCATCCTCTGTATATGACTACTTTCACCCAAGTGTTAAAAAGATGCGTCCTAGCTCACAACTGTGACTGATTTTGTTCTCCAGTTTGCATGACGTAACTTTGGTGTGGGTCCTTTAGTGCCCTTTGACAACCCTGTCAATAACTCATTTCTACTGGTTTACAAATTGTATTTCTATGTTCCATTGTGGTTATGGGGCATGCCACTTTGACTGCACCTTGGTAATTTGGTCTACTTTTCTAACTTTTGATGTTAACGAATTCCATGAAGGAGGGGTATATTCTTCTTCTGAGGAAAAGTTACTGATTTATCCAAAAATCTGTAAATAATGTTGAAGTATTAATAGTTCATCTCATGCTATTTGAATGAAGTTTCATATCTGATACTTCTGTGGGAACTGGAGCTCTATGAATTCATAGGCCAAAACAATGTAATTTTTATATCCTACTTATCCTTCTCTTTAGCCGCTTGTGTGAATGATCATCTCCACAGTCGGCTGTCCAAGAACATACAGATTTACATTCTGTATTCATACCAGGACACCAGGTCCTGATTATATCTGTTAATAAATTTAAGTTGTAGTCTTTGTGTTACTAAAATCACTGAATTTATACCTCAATAACCCACTTTTTCACTAATAATCCAACTAACAAATTTAGGATTTAATATAATACAATAGTAACAATGAAAACTGTGTGTTGAACAAAATAAAAAATGCCACAAAAAAGATACAAAATTGACAAAACCTCTTCTGTTACTTGGATATTACCCAAAACCAGATCAAGAAGGTAGGTTATATAGCATAAGTAATTATTATTATAAATGTGATAGGGTTTCCACAAAACGTATAATAAACCTTTGATTTCAATATGTGAAATAAACGTAAATTTTTGTTTCAAACCTTTTGTCCCCTACAAAGTCACAAAACTGCCCAGGGACCAGCAGGTTTTGAGAAATGTTGCACTAGGCACCTGCTGACTCAATATGAGAAACTCATCTTCTAAAAGTAAACCTTACAATAATTTTTTAAAATTCATTTTAGAGAAAAGATGATAATAATGCACCTGCATTCTCAAGATATATTCAACCAATATTCCAAAAAGAGTTTTCTACATATGTGTGTGTGTGTCTATATACACACATATAAAAAATTCCAAAGCCTGAATCACAGGATTTAGAAATACTGACTCTTCTCTTTCAATGCTTCAGTTTTCATCTCCCTTCCATGACGATAAGTATATTCAAGGCAAGTGCAAGAATTGTGGATGCCTGTTCACCTGCTAGTTTGGAAAATCCTTTACATTTGCAAATCCATTATTTTTGGAAGTCAAGAGCATATACCCTAAAGCACTACTCACACAAACTTCCAGAGAGGAAGGAAGGAGTTTTTCTGAATAAATAAATAATTGCTATTGAGGGCTGCTAATATGTCCACCATGGGCTATAAGCATTTTAAATGTATTAACACACTGATGCTAATAATGGTACGAGGTCATTAAATAGGAACATTTAGTCATTAAAAGCACCAGGCAATAAGAAACCTCCCAGGAATAACAGATTTTGACAGTTGAACTTCTAATCTCCATTAACTAGTTTTGTTTGTTGTTTAGCTGTTGCCAATTTTTAATCCTGTTTTCTGAGATCTGAACCTTCAGTCTCCCTTAGGGAAGCTGGTTTCTTATCTTTTAGATATGCATTCCCCTCCACTTGTAAAATTCTGTCTTTAAAGTCCTATTTAGTTACAGCCAGTGACCAAGATGGCCTTTTAAGAGTTCTCAGCTTCGCTAAACTTTCCACAGGCTTCTTCTGGACTCTAGGCATCACCTTGCTCAGAGTATTTACATTAGAAAACTTTTAATTGTTCTTCTTACTTAAGATGTAAGGTTTTTTGTGTTTTTTTTTTAATTTTTTTAACGTTTATTTATTTTTGAGACAGAGAGAGACAGAGCATGAACAGGGGAGGGGCAGAGAGAGAGGGAGACACAGAATCTGAAACAGGCTCCAGGCTCTGAGCAGTCAGCACAGAGCCCGCCGCGGGGCTCGAACTCACGGACTGTGAGATCATGACCTGAGCCGAAGTCGGCCACTCAACCGACTGAGCCATCCAGGCACCCCGAGATGTAAGTTTTTAAAAACCTCTTGATCATTTTACAACCCAGGACATTTTTCCCCCCCTCAAGAACCTGGACCATCCTTTGAAAAATAAGCATCCCTATCTTCCAGTATCTGTCTGAGCCTAGTAATCTAAATTTGGAGGCACTTTGCTCCAAGTTATAAAAATCACCTGCTGTTATGAAAAGAGGGAAGAGTTTACTTTTTCTTAAGTAGTTGCTAAGGCCAATGAGCAAACACAAATGTCCTTTCTTATCCTGATCCTGGCCCTTAATATCTTTTTTTGACCTTTGTTTCAGGGAGGTTGAGCTCAGAGGAAGTTCTGACCTGTCTCCCTATCTCACTAGGCTTGAATACAGTCTCCCTTTCCTGTTTAACTACCAGTGCGATTTTTGTTTGAAACAGTGTCTTCTAATAAGGAGGTTGCACACGCTTGGTACTTTTAATTTTGAAAGCATTGTCAATGCACACTCTAAAATGCGACTTTCGCCCAGCTTTGTATTTGAATGGGAAAAGTTCTTTGAAAGGACTGACCTTTAAGTGTTACATTACTTGCCCAGAGACAAGATGAAACAATGGCGGCTATTTGTGGATCTCTTCACATGTGTTAACTAGAACTGTTGAGCCTAAAGTCAGTGGTAAATTTCAGCGCCTTGTATTGCTCTATCATTTGGGAGAGCTGCCTCGGCAGGAAAATCAGTACCTTTAAGGGGGCCAGAACTTAGCTTTGGAGAAGCAGTAGAGGGTATTCTGTGAACTATTTGGGGGAAATGATTTCTAGAATTTTGCCTTTCATGTATGAGTAATAATTTTAAAGAAAGAGGAGATTAATACTTGAACAAGTAGACTTTGAGAAAAGCAGGGGCGCCTGGGTGGCTCAGTCGGTTAAGCGGCCGACTTCGGCTCAGGTCATGATCTCGCGGTTTGTGAGATCAAGCCCCGCGTCGGGCTCTGTGCTGACAGCTCAGAGCCTGGAGCCTGTTTCAGATTCTGTGTCTCCCTCTCTCTCTGACCCTCCCCCGTTCATGCTCTGTCTCTCTCTGTCTCAAAAATAAATAAACGTTAAAAAAAATTAAAAAAAAAAAAAAAGAAAAGAAAAGCAGATTGCCGTGTATAATGTGAGGCAATATGACATCATGTGATAACAACTCATCAAGTCACTTGAAGGCCTTAGTAGAAACCAGCCTGATCTCTCCTGAGGAAGAGGGACTCTTCCAAGAGAGGGCCTTCAGATTTGAACTACAACATCCTGTCTCTCTGGTCTACCCTAAGTAATTTAGACATGACAGTCTTCACAGTCATGTGAGCCAACTCCTCAGGGAGAGAGAGAGGGAGAGAGGGAAAGAATTCTCCATAGTATCCTATTTTCCTTGAGAATCGTGACTAATATAGGGCATTAGGATTTTATATTATATTATATTATATTATATTATATTATATTATATATGATATAGGACATATGATATATGATATATGATATTTATTATATTATATTTATTATATTATATTATATTATATTATATTTCTTTATCTGAAATCCAAATTTTAAGTGTCCTGTATTTTTTCTGGCTGACCTAGTTTATAAGAAAGTTCTAGGAAGGGTAAGAGACCACGTGTGATAGACTGATTTTATTAACGTCTCCAATTCTTTGTTCTTCAGTGACCTTTATCGTGTGATTTTGAGGCTTCTTTCATAAGGACAGAGAATATTGCTCCCTTCGTCTGACTCTCTTTGACCAATAGAATATGGTGGAAAATCATGGACTTGTATTGGAGAGCATAGCCTGTGTTTCTGACTCATCTCTTGTGCTTCATATATCACCGTGAAAACATGCTGGAGGGTGAGGGAGAGGAGGTGTCAAGCTGAATCCACCAGGTTGTCCCTGGTGAGGGCAGACTAGATTATCGATCTGCTGCCTAACCTTCCACATGGGAGCAATCTCACATAAGATCAAGGGGAGATGCCTAACCAAATCCCACTGACCCCAGACTTACTCCCAATGAACACTTCTATTCAGATGCTAGAAAAATTATGTGATTGTTTCATGTATAAGATCATTGTAACAATAGTCATTTAGGCACGAGTGTATACAATAATTTGATCCCTTAATAAGGCTGTGGGCATCATTCTATACATAACAAATCATTATGGACACAGAGATTAATAAATGGAAGGGACTGCCACTTAGGAAGATTTTGTGGTATTCCTGATAAAATAATGAGGACCCCGTGTAGACTTTGAAATTGTAAAACATCCCTGAGTAAAACGGAATGTGGCGTCAGAGTACATATGAGGCAAAGTAAAATTAAAAGTTGAAAGTGAAGAAAGGATTTCTGCTTTGCTGACTGGATGGATATGATATTATTAATGGAATTGTGACAAATCAAAATAATAAGCTTGTAGCACAAATTCTTATGAAAGAATATATTTCCTTTGACATTTTGAATTTGAAGTTTATTGCGGCATCTGGTTTTAAAAATTAACGGGTGAGTTCAAAGTGTGTGTCAAGATCTCAGGATAGAGAATGAGATGGAGACATAGATTTGAAACATCTTCATATAGATGTAAAAAATAAGATCCTGGAAAGAGAAGGGAAGAGATTTCTGGAAGACCACTGAGGAACATTTTATTTAAAGAGGTGAGGAGGGGCACATGTGTGGCTCAGTCAGTTGAGTGTCAGACTCTTTATTTTGGCTCAGTTTATGATCCCAGGGTCATGGGGTCAAGTGCCACGTTGGGTTCCATGTTGAGTGCGGAGCCTGCTTAAGATTCTGTCTCCCTCTCTCTCTAAAAACAAAAGGCAAGGAAATGAAGGTGAGACAGAAGGAGAGTCCTAGAAAGAACAGTGAATTAAAAAAAGCGGTTGAGTTGGCAAATAGGAATATGAGAAATGTTCCAAAGCCTACATCACCTGGGAAATGCAAATTAGAAACTATACACACCTAGTTGAATGGCCAAACTGGAGAACACTGATAAGACCAAACACTGACAAGAATGTTTTTGTTATATCTTGATGAATTGATATTTCTTATCATTACAAGTGTCTATCTCTCCTAAGACTCATTACTTTGAAGTCTGCATTTGCTGATATTGATGTAAACATACAAGTTGGTAAGCAGAAAGTGTACATGATGTACCTTTTTCTATATTATTAATTTCATTCTATATTTTTATACTGTGCATTGTTTATACACAGCATAGAGTTGTTTCTTCATGTTTCAAAGCCCAGGATGAAAATCTCTGCCTTTTATTGAATTGTTTTTTCTATTTACATCTAATATAATTTTGATGTTATTTGGTTGAAGTCAACAACGTTAATGTTTGTTTCCACACGTTACTTCTCTTCTTTGTTTTTCTATTATATCTTTCTCACCTTCCCTTGACTTATTCATTATTTTTAGCATTCCATTTCTTTCATATTTGGGTTTTTTAGTCATATCTATTATAATAGTTTTCAGTTATGCTAGCTTAATAATATTCAACTTTAATTTGCCAGATTACTTAATTTTAAAATTTAATTACTTCACACTTTATTCATTGTGCTCCTTTTGTTTTTCAACAAAGAATTCTCTTTAGTTTCATTTACCTATTTGCACCTTCAAATAGCGACTTTTCACATATTTTCTATAGTGTATAACTGTTATCTGCAGGATGATTTTTCTGATATAAGCTGTTCCACTACTACCAGAAATGGAAGTCCTCATTTAATTTTATACCTAGTAGAATTACTGGGCTTAGAATTTCCAGAATAAATAACACAGAAAATATATCAATATCTATGTTGTTAGGACTACTCCACAGAGGTTTTCTTTGTTTTTGTTGTTGTTGTTTGTTTGTTTTTTGTTTTTTAATTTCACATTATGATGTTTATTCTAGATCTGAGATACACTGCTTTGATACTCAAGATTGAATGAATCTTTAATCAATCATTCAGAATGTTTACTCAAATTATAATAGTAGCCTTACCTTTTCTTCTGCTAGTTTGTTCAAAATAATAAATTTCAGGGGTATGCTACTTGCAATTCTTCATGTTTACTGAGTAGAAGAGAAGAAAAGGCATCTTCTTTTCCTTCAAGGAAGTTTGCTACATAGTTGAGTAAGTCAAAAAGGTTAAACTAACCTTCAGATTTTTTAACCTAGCAAGAAAATGTACAAGGAGAGTACACATTTATTGGTCACAAGGTGGAGCAAAGGGGATAATTTCTATTTTAAACACACCATTCTGTCTTCTCTTGCTCTAAATTAAAGTAGCTTTTAAACTAGGACTCTTGAAAACCACTCAGTAGTTAGAATTTTGGTACAATAATTTGGATCCATGCAAAAGGTATACTGAAAAAAAAACCATTTTGAGTTGAAATAACAACTTCAACGCTTTTACATGAATTCATAGAAAATCCCCAAGAGCACAGAATCAGACTTTCACACTTTGATATATTTGCTTTTCTTTGCTCGGTGGGTATGTGTGTATCAGTGTATATGTGTGTTTGGAAACAGTGTGGTGTAGTCTATAACCTTTCTGGATTTTTCAGATAATTGTAACAATTATCTTCATAAAAACAAACAAAAAAACATAAGAATAGTATTCAATACATTTACTGTGCATTTATTTTTCATACTATGTCTGGTTAGTTAAATGTTACGATTATCAGAGAGCTAAAGGATTTGCATGGACAAATGAATTTAAAATATTTCATCCAGGATTGAAATATACTTGGTAGATATAGCCCTAATCTTAAAACCCAGTTTTCCACTCTAAATAATGGACTGGGTACTTGTGAACTATACTTTTTCCTGATGTTCATTGCCATTCTCTAGGATGCTCTGTCTTTCTTCCACATGATTATCTGGTTTATTCGTAATATTGCACCATCAAAATGCAAGGACAGATTCAGAGCACGATATGTATCATGCATCTAACTCAGTTCCCTTTTAACACATTTTATACCATGAATATCAAACTTATTTCAAATTAACTTAGCTCTTCACTGACTAGAGTGTGAAAATCTCATGTAAAAGGTGAAAGAGCACAAGACAGAGCCAAAGAATCATGGGTTATATGAACCACCATATATTTTCTAGTTGCTAAGGAGTTAGGCAGCCTTGTGAAACCAGCTATTGTGCTTGAACTTGTCTCTCTTCACCCCTCTGTGTATTTTATGTTTATTTTGGAAGCTCAAAAGAGCTGTATTTATTTGCTTGTAGAATACAATTTATATTTTAGTCTCCTGTGTTCAATTTTACATTTTCCAGAGTGCACTAAGTGCAATAAATCTAAGTTAGCAGTTTTCCAACAAATACAGGCAATTGTCAACACAACATCCTATTTCTGAGCTGTTCAGAGGTTATAGCACAGACTCTAGAATCATGACACTGGGACTATATGAACACCTTATTCAAAATGTCTCTGTTGCTTGCAAATGATAAATAATTAAAATTAAATCATTTTATTTCAGCTTTAACTATAACTCTTGAAAAACAGAACATTTAGAAATTGAATACTAAAGACTAAGGATACCTGCGAAAATATTGATGGAAATATCTTAATACATTTTCAGGTGGTTTTATTATATGAATTCTTGAATTACATCCTGTTGCTCTGCAAAAAATAATAAGCATGCTACTTGAAATAGTATGCATTTTATAGAGAAAGGAACTCTAAAAGTGAGCCATAAACACAGCCTCAAAACAGATTTGAGAAATAAAAATAAAGGAGTTTCTTTCATATTAATGTACAGAAGTAACTAGAAGGGCAAGTATTCCTCTAAGATCTTTTTAGTGTGATGCACAAGTTTATCTCTAAAGATCTCAAAAATTCTTAAATAATAAAATGAATTTCATGGAAAGCTATTCTACAAATCACTTTGCTACAAATAAAAAATGGTAAGATATCTTAAAGGACATTTTTAAAAAAATATTCTTTACATAATGCCCTTTACACTCATGTGACCAGGTTCAGTATAACATTTACTGTGAGTTTGCTTTATTTTCCATGAAATATAATTTAATTATTTTAGCAATTTTCAAAGGGATAATAATCTCTTGCCTTGCAAAATTTCCCGTGTTTGTTATTTAGAATCGACTCTAGGAATCCAGTTTAAGTATAATGGCATAATACATTATACACACACACATACACATATACACCTAAGGAGATGGATACTTGACATCTAGCTATTTTTCTTTCATGAGTAATTCTGGCGGTGCTTAAAACATTAAAAAACTTTCTATCCCAGTGCTTGGCATAGTTTGATAAGCAAAAAATACATTGGCTCATTATCTGTAGCTTAAAAAATTAAACTAATTCTCAATATTAAATATTTGAAAGAACTTAAATTGCCTTTTATTTCCTTGTTCAGGTGATATTTCTCATTTTTAATTCGTTTTTTCAGAAAGGTAATTTTGTGTAGTTTAGAAAAGTATTTTTTTCCCTTGAGGACAAAATCCCAAGGTTGCAAACCCCCAGAGGGTTTAAAATTATTAAATATTTTCATTTTCTTTTTAAATTTTTAAATGTTTTTATTTATTTTTTTTATTTTTGAAGGAGAGAGAGAGAGAGCATGAGCAGGGGAGGAGCAGAGAGAGAGGGAGACACAGAATTCGAAGCAAGCTCCAGGCTCTATGCTGTGAGCACAGAGCCTGATGCAGGGCTTGACCCCACGACCCACGAGATCATGACCTGAGCCAAAGTCGGACGCTCAACCGACTGAGCCACCCAAGCGCCCCTAAATATTCTCTTTATTCCCTTATTTGAAACTTGTTATCTAATTAAGTTATATTTCTTCTATACATACAAAAATAGATGAGTGAATAATTACCAACAACTTTGAAATAATGTCTTCTGAATACGTTTGCCATCATCTCTAGCCTTGGCAGAGGAATAGGTATGGAAGAACAAAAGCAAGACATTGTTCAACCTTTTATTTGTTCTTAGAAGAAAAGGAATGTTCTAATTTTCATACAATTCATAAATCCTTACAGTGTCCTTGAATGTAAAATGCAATGTAATATCACACAAAGTAACTTTTATTTCTCTGTGGGTATGGCCTGTAAAGCAAGACAAAATTCTTTGAGGTGAAAAAAGCTTTGAACAGCCTTTTTTAAAGTAAAAAGAGCTCCATCACTAATACTTCCCATCGAATGTATCTCCAAAGAGAGTAGATCAGTGCAGCCAAATACCTGTTGTATTTTAATAGAAACTTATTTCTCCTAGGTGGACCCCACATCTTCCTGTGAAGCTTCTAGGCAGTTCTGAGGCTCTATTCTTTCTTTGACTTAATGCTTCACTTCTGACATAGGCAGACTTGGTCACTTTATTGCTAGCCCCAAATACTTAATAAAATTACCACATAATGTTTTACTTCAAGACTTTGTAGATATTTGGAGTGCCAGGATCAATAATATCCCTCCGAGAAATATTTTCTTTTGGAATTCTGATTATTTGAATTTTATAGATGTGAGCGATGATTTTCGTTCAGTAGTCCTGATTTCCTAGAATCTGTGAACACGTATTCTTTTTAAACAAATCTTTAACCATATAAAAACAAATATTTAAGCGTGAAAACCATTAAATAAATATCTTAACAATTCAAATGTTAATATTGAAAGTAGAGCAGTCTAATAGTAATGAGTAATAATTTAGGCTTTCACATCGGGGCTGTCCTTTGATATCTCAGGATAATCCTTAAGAACATGTCCGTTAAGTGGACACATTCAAAATAAGATCATCTGTTATTAAAGGGCTTTATTTTGGTGGTGGGTGTAGAGAGTTGTTGGACAATATAATTGTCCCACAATTATGTCCCATCATAGGATCTCTCTCTCTTTCTAATAGAAATAAAGTAGGTAAGAATGCATTTTTCACCTTATTGTCAGCCAAGTTATTAATTGTTACTGTATTTATAATTGGTTGCTTTATATCTGGAACTGCAATTTTCTCCAACTTTTAAAACATGTTTCTATTAATACTCTTCTAGACATAATTTAGAAAATGATGCAAGAATGCTTGAGCCCATGGAAAGAGCGCTTTCATTCACGAATGGCCTCAGAGTTGATGTACAATGATGTAAGTCATTCGAGTTGTCAGCCAGTGCCCAGACCGCAAAGATTGTCTAAAGAAGCACCGGAAATAATCATTTCAGCAAATAGGCCATGAAGATAGGTTCTTTCTATTGGTTCACCCATTTGACTTTATTTTTTTAAAGCAACTCAGTAATAAACGATGTACGATTTCAGTTTGATAAGATTATTTAGCAAACACAGTGCCTGCTGTTGTTCTAAGTATTTTATAAGTATTAACAAATTTAATTCTGTTAACATCCGTATAAAGTAGATTCTATTGCTAAGCCTACTACATAGATGAAAATTTTGAGCCACAGAGGCAAGTCTCTTGTCCAGACTCACTCAGATAATTGGCCCAATCCAGGAATTTACATATAGAAGCTTTGCCTAGTGATACTACACTGTCCCTCCTAATGACTACTTCTGAAAACTCCACCTCAAGATGTGTGTGTGCATGTGTGTGTGTGCGTGTGTGTGTGTGCGCGCATGCGTGTGTGTTAACAGCTTGATAACCCTAGTAAATCAGCAATTAGAAAGTTATTATCTACCTTTGTTTAAAAACTGTATTGAGTATGTTGGGATTTGGGAAGGTAGGGACAATTTATTTGATTTCTGGTCATAATCAGTAAATTCAAGGGTGCTGAGCTCTTTCTGCTGTCAGAGGTCCTGCTCTGTTTCTCTAATTCTTTCACTCTTCTTTCTCCCTAGAAGTCTGCTTCTTACCTTTTTTCTCCTTCATCATCAAGATGTCTTTCCACCTGATCACGTTCTGCTGATGACTGCTCTCTAGTTCACCAAGAAAAACAAAAACAATTAGGAGAGAACTTTGACATGATCCCACTACCACATTAAGCTACCTATGTTGGTAGCAATATGCCCTATCTTCTTTCATAATATGAGTTATGGACTATCTTTTTCTCTATCCAACCAAGGCCAACCTTTAGGCACTAGATCCCTTCGTCTCTCACCTCAGAGATATCATGTGTAAATTATACACATGGAGAATACATTCAAAGGCTAAGAGATAGTTTACGCTTCTTCAGAGAAAAAAATACTTAACAATATTAATAGTGTTGATTACATATAACATTATAATTATATGGTATCTTTGCCATCCATTAAAACATATAAAGTATAGGATCTTCCTATTTTACTAACATTACTTGTTAGAGAATAGTCTTTCAACTCGATCATCTGCTTAAATTCAATAATTTAAATTTCTTAAAAATATTTCAGTGTAGAAAATGCTTCACTCACACCCTATGCCTCTATCAGAGTTTTTAACAACAAATAATTGAACACCTACTTAACAGTGGCTCAAACTATTAGGCCATTTATTATTTGCTTAAGTACAATGAATGATAAATAGACCATTTAAAAAATCACTTCATAATGTTTGTTACAAGTTATAATTCCACAGTTAACATTTTCTAAAGAAAATTTCTAATCTTAATATATAGATTTCCACCAAGTGAATCTATCCCAATCCAATTAGGTACTCTGTCATTCATATCATAGAAAAATGATAACTTTTGTTGCAATCTTTACAGACACTTATTTGAAAAAACTAACGGGTTTCTGGGAAAATTAACTAATGCCTACTTATATTCTATTGGTTGAATATAAATACCTTATAAAGCATTTTTTAGCAGTTTATAACAAAGAATATACTGGTATATGAGAAAAAAAAACAGTGATTAGTAGAAGTTTGGCAATCACCATAGAAACGACTTCTAAGTCTAAATTATATGTATTAGCATTTCCATGTGAAAATCTCATACTGTGTTTTGCCTTTTATTTTAATTTTACTTGGGCAGTAAGGTAATGCCACCTCTGTTTAATATTCTGTTTCTACTGTACTCAAAAGTTCCATTTGCCATACACAAAATACGTAAACATGATATCACTTTGTGGTCTGGCAGAGGCTAAATTGGCTTTCATGTTATAGTCTCATAAAAATATAGTTTGAGGGGTTCCTGGATGGCTCAGTTCGTTGTGTGTTCAACTCTTGGTTTCAGCTCAGGTCATGATCCCAGGGTCATGGGATTGAGGCCCGCTTTGGGCTCTGTGCTCAGTGTAGAGACTGCTTAAGATTCTCGTTCTTTCTCCCTGTACCCCTCTTACATGCTTGTGTGGTCGCTTTCTCTCTCTCTCTCAAAAAAAAAAAAAAAAAAAAAAATATATATATATATATATATATATATATATATATATATCTTCTAACTGTGAAAATAGATGTATTGCATATATATCACTTTATTTTTCTTGAATCTGGAATATCCTCTAGCTTTTAAAAATTTATTGATCTTGATATTTTTTGAAACCTACACACTCACTGCTTCAGAGGTTATTTCTCAATTTGGGTCTACATCATGCATTTCCTGATTAGAAACACATTATCCATTAGGAATACCACAGAAGTGATGTTGTGTCCTTCTCAGTGCATAATGTCAAGAGGCATTTGGGAACGGTTTGTCCTAATGTTTGTGATCAGATCATTAGCTGATTAAGACAGTGTCTGCCAGATTTCTCCACTGTAAAGTTATTATTTTTCCTTTGTAGTTAATATTTTGTGGAAGAAACCTGGAGAGTATGTAAATAATATGCTTATTATCAAACATTACACCCTAATTTTAGTATCCATAGATAACTTCCTAACTTTATCTCTTCACCGTGTATTGGTTGTCATTCAATTGCAAGGAAGTACTTTTATTTATTCCTAATTTAATTTGTTTTATTATGGAAGTATAATTGGCATACAATGTTATATTAGTTTCAGGTGTGTAGTATTCATTCAATGATTCTATACATTACTCAATGTTTACCACAAGAAATGTAAACATTGTTATATTATTTTTTTAATTTTTTTTAACGTTTTATTTATTTTTGAGACAGGGAGAGACAGAGCATGAACAGGGGAGGGTCAGAGAGAGGGAGACACAGAATCTGAAACAGGCTCCAGGCTCTGAGCTGTCAGCACAGAGCCCGACGCGAGGCTTGAACTCACAGAGCGCGAGATCATGACCTGAGCCGAAGTCGGCCACTTAACCGACTGAGGTACCCAGGCGCCCCAACATTGTTATATTATTGATTACATTCCCTATGATTAGTGATATTGAGCAACTTTTCATCTGTCACCATCTGTAAGTCTTCTTTGAGAAAATGTCTATTCAAGTCCTCTTTTTTACTTTCTTTTGGTGTTGAATTGTAGAAGTTCTCTATATATTTTGGATATCATACATCACTTGAAAATATCTCCTCCCATTCACTAGGTTGCCTTTTTGTGGTGTTGATGGTTTCCTTTGCTGTGCAAAAGATTTTTTTTTCATTTTGGTGTGATTCACATAGTTTATTTTTGCTTTTGTTCCTCTTGCCTAAGGAGCTAGATCCATAAATATGTTGTTAAGACCCATTTCCAGAAGATTACTGCTTACGTTCTCTTTTAGGAGTTTTGTGGTTTCAGGTCCCACAATTAGCTGTTTAATCTATTTGAGTTTATTGTTGTGTATGACGTCAGAAAGTGGTCCAGTTTCCTCTTTTTTGCAGGTAACTGTCCAGTTTTCCCAACACCATTTATGGAAAAGACTATCTTTCCCCCATTGTATAGCCTTTTCTCATTTGTCATACATTAATTGACCATATAGGCATGGGTTACTTTCTGGCCTCTCTAACCTGTTCCACTGATCTGTGTGTCTATCTTTGTGTCAGTATCATACTGTTTGCCTACTATAGGTTTGTAGTATATATTGAAATCTGGGATTGTGATACTTCCAACTTTGTCCTTCTTTTTCAAGATTGCTGTGTATATTAAAGGCTCTTTGTGTTTCCACACACATTTTAAGATTATGCTAGTTCTGTGAAAAAAGAACTAGCATTTTGGCATTTTGATAGGGATTGCAATGAATCTGTAGATTGCTTTTGGTAGCATGAACATTAAACAAAATTATATCCCTAATTTAATTCTGTATTAATTTATACTAACACGAATTCATGGATTTTATTTAGTAGCTTATAATCCATATTATTAGAACTTAGCTCATTTTGATATTCAAATTCTGGAAGACGATTTGAAGTGCTTTAAAATCACTGATAATTATAAAACTTTCTTACCCAATGTAGAGAGCAGTTGGATCCACCGATATTTTTAACATGAACATGTAAAGAACTTTATCGGCTGTTGTCCGTGGCAGAGAATCGGACAGAGCTACGAGGTTGCACACTCATATGGTAGCTCTTGGCATTTCAGAAGAGGGTATCCCAAAACGTAAAGGTTCCACTTCCAGAAATGCTGATGAGGTGTACATCATTAAGCCCGCAAGGATAAATTTTCTTAATGATTTAGTAATTCAGGAATCATATCCAGAGAAAATTGTCTAGCAGGTGTGCAGTAATAATGTCTAACTCAGCTGTTGTCTCACCAGAACCTGTTTTACAGTAGAAGCTCAATGAGCACTTCTAAAATTAAGAAGAAATGTTTAGATTTGGGAAAGCCGAATTGAAAAGGGAGGAGGGATTTTGACATAACTTAAGACTAATTTGAGTTACAGTTTTCAATTAATACTCTACTTTTGACCAGCATTTTTTGCATCTCTCCTTAACAGTGTTAGAATAGGTTCAAGAACTATAGGCATATTTTCCTATTTGTGTGTGTGTGTGTGTGTGTGTGTGTGTGTTTATTTTAATGTTTATTCATTTATTTATTTATTTTTTTGAGAGAGAGTGTGAGTGGGAGAGGGGCAGAGAGAGAGAGAGAGAGAGAGAATCCGAAGCAGGCTCCAGGCTCTGAGCTGTCAGCACAGAGCCTGATGCAGGGCTTGAACTTATCAGCCATGAAATCGTGACTTGAGCTGAAGTCAGACGCGTAACCAACTGAGCCACCCAGGGGCCCCTATTTGCTTGTAGAGCAATAGTTTTCAAGAGGATTTCAATTACAAACATGTGATAAGACTATTTTGTAGCAAAGCTATCTCTTGCCTATTAATGTTAGTAGCATTTGTTTTTAAGTCAGTGTGGTCAGTACTGGATGTTCATTTTTAAGGCAGAGTTTCTTATTCTAACCCCTATCTATAACACTTAAATCTCCAGTGTTAAGCTTTACAACTGCCCAAATGTCTATCGGGAATTCCTTTGCAGTCCTGTTGTGTTTGCGTATACACCCCTGTCGTGAAATAATATTGAAAACTTAACAAAGATCTGCCTACATAAATGTGACTATACACCCATTTCACATACTTTCTCACCTAAACACTTCAGAGCTAAAGAATCATGTTTTTATAGATTTACTCCCTCTGGCCACATGTTAACCTAGAGGGAAGCAATAAGTTTTAGTCACCTATAATTACGTACTGTTGGATGCACAATAAATATACATATACATTGGTGAAATGATAGTATTGTGATATTAAGCTTCAAATTATGAGCAATTGTAATAGTGTTAAGGAAGAATGGTCTTAGCCTCATTCAGGTGTCTGGTCCATCCCATGAAGTTTTTGGAACATTGGCGAACTCATCGAAACTCTTTGAGTTACATTTTCCTTGTAGGTGAAATGGTGATAATAATACACATCCTCAGAAAATAGATGTGCAGTGATGGTAAAATTTACTTCATATAAATAAGTTTCTTAAGGAGCATTTATGTGATTTAAGCCTCTCCTGATATAATTATGTATAACGAAAGTAATACTCCACAATACATATTAAAAATAAGAAATACTCTTGGGGAACTTGGGTGGTTCAGTCAGTTAAGCGTCCGACTTCGGCTCAGGTCACGATCTCACAGCTTGTGAGTTCGAGCCCCACGTCACACTCTGCACTGACAGCTCAGAGCCTGGAGCCTGCTTCGGATTCCGTGTCTCCCTCTCTCTCTGCCCCTAACCTACTCACATTCTGTCTCTCTCTCTCTCAAAAATAAACATTAAACAAATTTTTAAAATAAGAAATACTCTCATTTTTTAAAAAATTTTATACACTATTGCACTAATTATCTTCAATTTAGAGGCTAGATATTAGCCTAAGTTTCAGACTAAGGAAAATGAATATGACCCATTTTTAGGCTTATACAAAAGAGACTTTTCTTTGGTCCCTTTCATATGATCATAGGCATACGTACATTCCACCGCCCCATCAGGACCTAAAAGACTAAGTTTCATTAATTTCTTCTGTCTGCTGAGGGAAATAAGTGGCCTCGAGTACAAAGGTTAAGGGATCTCTGGCATAAAACCCTGGACTTGTTACCTTCTTATGAGACTAAGTCCTAGTAACACCACACCCACCTCTGACCCTCTTTTGATGCTCAATAGAAAAGACAAAAATAGTAGCAGTGATTTTTACGTGAACCTAGCACTGACAGAATCCACTTGGTTCCCAAATTGTGAAATGGCAAAGCACGGTTCAATTGTATTTATAAAATTTATAAATGAATACATCTGTGACAGGGCCAAACTAGTAACTGACATATCACCAGAGAGTTGAAGAATGACTTAATCCACACCCGGCTGTGTTTCTGGCTGTAGGACACATTAATAAAAGGATTTTTGGATGCTAAGGGGGGCAGGAAAGAGTACCTGGAAGGATCATAATGACCATTTTCATTTATGTCACTTATATCCTTATTACGTTGCATCTTTTCTGTCCAAATCTAAACAAACTCCCTGTATCAGAGGAAAGACTTAACGTTTCACTTTGATCTTCAGTAACCACAGATGAAATCATCTGGACTCCCTAGAGAGAGGAGACAAATTAAAACACAGAGCTTAATTTTAATTTATCTAGCTTTAACTCACATTGCTTAGGCATCCTGCTCACTTTTCATAGGTATGCCCCAAGTTTTGATGAGGGTGCACAATTTATTTTCACTGGAATTGAGGCTTCATTTATAACAATATTTGTTAAGTGGACCACCAAGCTGAATAAATGAAGCTGTGAACCACAAAGAGTGTATAGCTTGTTGTAGAGTCAGGGGCACAGGAAGCCTCTGGCAAAGTGAAACCATCATTTGAAGATGGGAGTCCAAAAAGGCAATTGAACATCGTGTTGAAATTCTGAGTAACAGAGATCACCATGGGTCAAGGGATGCTGGACCTCCACATTTTATCCTTATCCCTCTTGCGTTTATAGATCACATCTTTTTGTCCTCTCACTATGCCACAGCCTAGGTCATTTCTTCCAACCTATTTTTTAGTTTACTGAGTCTCTCTTGTGCAGTGTTAAATGGTACAGGTACCCCATCTGCTTTCTAGCTTCAAGATTGAATTATTAATTTAGAGATGGACGCTTGGGTTCCTTTGCAAGTATACCTCCATGATTGGCAATGTCTTTATTCATGTGTTATTCTCCCTTTTATTTCCCAAAACATTTTATATATGGCTCGCTTTTTGTTTTTGATAATTACAGTATCTGAAGTTCTTGGGGGTTTCTGTGAAACCTCTCATTCATGCGTCTGGTGATTTTCATTGTTCATTCATATTTGGCTAACAACAATCTGGAACGAAGGGCACAGTTGGCCTCGAGTGATATTAACACCTTCGTGGGTGCTGGCTTCATTGTAGGTGTCTTGCTACCTTCTCCAAGCTCAGCACTGGGTGACAGCTGTCTGCAGGGCAACTTCAGCGTTCATGTTTGCTTACAGTTCATCTTCAATGTATTCAGCTTTTTCTTTTTATTTTTTTTCTTTTTGTGAAAGTATAAGGCTTTTCAGGATTTTCCTTACACTCCTGAGAGCCAACAATGCCGTAAAAAGTATAGAAATCTGCAGAGAGGGTGCCCCCCAGAATATCTAGTTTGCCATACTGCTACAATCTGGTACATTCTTAGGTCGATGGACCCCCTCAGAGAGATAATAGGGGATGAATAGAGTTGAAATGTTAGATTACTGACAATATCAGTATTTGTTTTCTTGCTACTTTTAAACATACAATTTAATGTCATTTCCCCAATTAGAGATTTAAAAAAAGATTTTTTTAATAAAGAAGTCTTACACTCTTTGCAAGGAATCTAAAGGTTAATTAAGATTGGCGAGTCTGATTTTGAAATGAGTTTCAACTGTCTTCTTACCCTCACAAACCAGAACACGTTTTTTTTTGTTTGTGTTTTTGTTTTTTTTGAAGGTCTGCAACAGTAGAAAATATAACGGGCAAAATATTTTTTCTCTTATTTTCTCTACCACTTACTTTTCACATTTTCTTGGATAAGTTATAATTATTCTGGGTTTCAATTTTTCTCCATTATAAAAAGGATAACGATGCCTTCCTTGGGCGATTCACAGGCTTAGAAGCAAGTTGAAACCACATGTTACATTAGATCTTTCTGAAACTTAAAATGACATATCTCTGGAACACTTTTATTAACAAGATTTCACATAAAAATCAGTCACTTAGAAGAAAACATCAAACTTTAACTACAACAGAATTCATTTTATGTACCAGGAAGTCAAGACGTAAAAATTAGAAGCCAGCTTGGGATTACCATCACTGTTGAGGAGCAGGACTAAACAGTGAGCCACTGCAGACACAGATGTTTGTCAGGAATTTGGGAAATTGTTTTATTCGGCGATCAATTAATTTGCAACACAGCTTCTTAATATTTTTAAACCCAGCAAAGCACACATCAAGAAATCGTGGCAATAAACTGAACTCTCATAATGCCACTGCCTGGTTTCCCAAATTGATTCATATTCATTGGGCGTTTTGTATACAGCAATTCACTTGTATAGTTACGAAACTGTACTTTCCTTTATCTACTAAAAAAATCTCAAGTACTTAGTACTCAAGCAGACTATCTGCCTGAAAGGCAGTGCTTGATTTGAACAAAAATCATCTCTTCAGGTTGTGACATACATCAGACTTCAAGTTTTTGCATGATGTCTCATTGCCCAGGCTAAATGGAACTACATTTTCAGGATGGATTTTTGTGGTTAATTGAATTAGCATTTTTAAAACTAGGTTATATCCATTTATTCAACCGACTCTTACGTAAGTCAAAACATTGCAGAAAAAGCGTTCAATTTTTTTTCATATAATTATAATAAAGCCTCATGAATAGTCATTAATAGTTTCATTGAAAGTTATCTTGTATATTTTACTTACATGAATTGCTCATTTCTCTTTTTATAAAAAAAAAAAAACTGGAATCTAAGAACAGCTTTACAAATGTACAGTATCATTTTTCAGCATTCCCACATAATTTAATTACGGAGATTGCATCTAGCAGTCATAATTACCTTGAGAGAATGTTAAAAGCCATTTACTCCATTTAGCAGGTAACATTTAGATTGTGTTGGGGGGGCATGTGTGTATGCTCATATATAATGTTAAATATGTATATGCAATTTGAAACATAATATACATTAAATTTGTCTAGTGAGTTTTTTTCCTTTTTATTTTTTGCCTTATAAAATCATTGCAGATAAATTGCAATTTCTACATACCTGTTTTATAAAACTGATTACTTTTGAAATATTGATCATATTTGATGTATATGCCAGATCTTGATGTTAAAAAAATAGTGTCTACGCACAAGCAAAATACAGCTTGAAACAGTAGTGGAGCATATCATTTTTATGGCTTATAAAAATAAAAACGATTAGCAAAATTTCATGAATTAATGCAATAAAAATGCAAGAGTTAATGTCCTTGAGTATGAGTATGCCATACTTCTCAACACTCTCAGTAATTCCATAGCTATTAATGCGTATGTTTAGAATGGTTGTTCATACGAGCTTCAAATAACCAGATAACTAATATCTAAAGTTGAGGAGAAAGTTTATTAGCACTCATTTTATGAGTAGATTATCACTGACAAAGCAATAGTATCCTATGCATGTTACTTTTTAATCTCTGATGGCTTCTTTGTTTATAAAAGGCTAAAATAAGCAAGCTTCTGTAAGATATTGGAAGTGGTTTTAGGTCATCAAAACAAGAGCACAGGATAGTTTTCATGTAGTCAATATTATGGTACCTTAGTTCTTTGAAGTGTATAAATTATTAATTATACATATGTCGCTCATGACTGACAAAACCTTTGGGTTCCCTAGAACCACACTGTATTTCCTCTGGATGTTCTAGAAGATGGTGTACTTCTCTGTTCCCGTATATTTGTGATCTGTAATGAGGCTGGGATCAGTGGAAGGCCTTCGTCTTTCACTCCGTCATGATCACGAGTAGGGAATATTGTTATTTATTTGTAATCCCCTGCCCATACGGCTATCCTTAATTCTTATTAGTGACTGAATTGGTTTGAATTATACCTCAACCTTTAAAGATCTTACAAAAATGATTGTTTTTGAGGAGTGGCTTTAATCAATTATGCCAATTTTCTCTGAAAATGCTTTCCCAATTTAGGATACTAATTGCATACTTTTTTTTTTTTTTTTCCATTAATGCATGTTTCCAAAAACAGACATTATCTGTATTTACTACGTAACAATACATATAATCAACCTTATCATATAATTTCCATAATTTTCCATAATAAAGCCGTACATTTTTTTGTTTTTACAGCATTTTACAGTTTACACAGCACTTTCAATTAATCAGCTCACAAGCCTTTGAGACAGGATAGTAATTAACTCAATTTTAATCATGAAGATATAAAGGTTCAGAGAATTAGAATGGCATCCAGGGCATAGCAGAAATGTGCTAGAACTGCCTTCTGACCCAGATTTTATAACCACAGACCAGGGTTACTTCGTAGTACAACACACTGATACTCAAGGCCAAAGCTCAGTGACATTCCACAATAAATAATTCAAACTCCATAGTCTGTGTTAACAATGAGATCACATCTACACAATAAAAAGAAAGTGAGCCAATTATTTAGATAGTTCAGCTAAATGCTTTCCCCTTAATACCAAAATCCTTCTCAAGTTAAAATTTTAAAGCGAATAAAATATTGCTCCCTTCAGTCAATATCAGATATTCTAATCTTATGGCTTATTAAGAATTTGCCAAATGACAGTAATATGTTGGCATTAACAAGGTAATGTTAGACCAGTTTTCTAAGATTGCTTCAGACATTCTTTCCGATGCCCCACCCCCTCCAATCTCAAACACCCGCGCACGCGCACGTACACACACTCACGTTACCTTTTACAGTTCACCTCTGAGCCTGTACAAGATAGCATAACAAAAAAAGTGTCAGAATGCCACACGCTTGAAAAATTACCCCTGGAAATGGACTTTACAATGGCTGCCAAATCAGCATCAAGTCTCGCTTTTCTCAAGGGCTTATCCCCATCTCTGAAACAATTTCAATTACACTCAACACGTAAATGCAATTACTCCTTCTTTTGCTCTTTGGGTTGTACCGATGAGGAGTCAGCTCACGCAACTGCATTTGTTTTGCCTGCCAAGCTTTCCACACACCATCGTATATACATAAAATATACATTACGAATACTTTTTTAAAAACTGCATAATGAAGACCAGATAACCAACACAGACTAACAGAAAATGAAATTCATTCCCTGCTAATTGTCATATACACTGTGCCGCCAGCCATCCTGGACTGGAAAGAGTTAAAAGTTGAAGCTCTCTTTTAATCAACTTTAATGAGCTCATCTGTAAATAAACCTTTCAATAGTGATTTAAAAACAATGAGGTTAATTAAAACAGTTTGTCAGTCGACTTCAAATCAAAATTGAAAATTGGAGATTGATATTTACAGCTAGTGCTTAAAAACTGTAAAATATTTAGATGGTTTTTGCCTTTTGCAACATATTTCTACTTATTTTAAGCTCCCTCGGATTTTAGATTTGGATGTAACTATTTGCACGTAAGTTCTTTGGACATGTGGCCCGTGACACAAATAATACTCGTATCTTGCATAACTACACTTTTTACATGACAATAATTGCTGGATCCTGCTCACCATCCAGTGTAGTAAATGTAATGGTGCATGAAGTTAAAATAATTTAAAACATTCTCAGAGGGTGGAGTGAAAAGGCAGCTATTGTTACCTGAACATGATTACTTCCTGCCTGTGTTTGGCAGCTACCTGACCTCAACCGAGCCTCCGGTGAGCTTCTTGTCAAAGGAAAGTTTAACAGCTTCATCTAAGTAATTGCTTATAGAAGGATCTACTCATTGCCTCCACAGAGCTGATCTTTTCTGTTTCTCCTTCTTAATTTGGGTCTGCAGTTGACCTTAGAGTATTGCTTTAACAGCGAAACTGACCTGTGAATCCAGAATGATAATTCAGACTTGATCTGCAAAAGCCCCACTCCCTTGATAAGATTTAGTTTTCGTATTCTTTACGCTGACTTAAAATATGCCGTGATAATTCAGAATTGGGGCTTGGACATATCTCCTTGACATAAACAGTAACAAGTAAAATGCAAATATATTTTTTAAGTTTATTTATTTTGAGAGAGAGAGAGAGAAAGAGCATGAGTGGGAGGTCAGAGACAGAGGAGGAGACAGAATCCCAAGCAGAGAATCCCATGCTCTGCATGGAGCCCGACGTGGGGTTCCCATCCCATAACCACGAGATCACAACCTGAGGCCATATCAGAAGTCAGATGTTTCACCCACTGAGCCACCCAGGCACCCCATAAAATACAAAAATTTTTAAGAAATTGAATTGTTCAAAAATATGCATTACTTGGTGTGCTTTGAGTTTCTAATGGTGCCCCTATATGGACAAATGGAAAATATTTAAATTTATGGACTTTCCAGACCACTGTCTGCACTTGAAATTATCAAGCCATTGCTTCCTATAATGAAGTGGGTCCTATTTGTAGCTCCAAGGATTATTATTTAATACTCCATTCATACTATATTTAGGATCATAAAGTTGCCTTTATAAAGCAATTTAATCAGTGAAATGTTGGTGAACATTTAATAAGTGGCTCTTCAGGAAAAAAAAATTTTTTTGCTTATTTCCATGGTGGTCTAAATCTTACTACATGGTTAACTTCAACCCACCAAATGATATCACCAGAAGGGGGATGGCGAAGAGACGTACGTCATTGGTTCTTGGGAGCCGGTTCTGGCTGGTTCTAATACACCACTGAATTTTAGTGACTAGATAATAGGGATCTACTTAAATGCTTCTGGAGAATCTCCTGACTCGGTTTAACATGGATTTTTTTTTTTAATCAATTATTACAGGGTCTGGTTTTAAAACCCAGCCTCTCAAGTGTTATGGAGATAATCATATATGGCACTGGATTTCGGAAGGGGGAAAAAAAACCCAAAAAACTAAAATAACAAACTCACCCCTGTTACCGGTAAGCTTAGATAGAAAGCCTCATATAAATTTCATCTAAATTAAGGACACACTCTCAGCCATCTCAAGTAGTTTTTTAACAATCCCACTGAATCAAGTTTAGTATCTGTCTTGATGTCATTGTCCACGCATAAAAGAGCAAGGGGGTATAGGCAAGAATTTCAAATCTTTATTTAAATTTAAGCTTTTCTTTTCCCAATCTGTGATCAGCAAATATGAAAAAAAAAAATAAAAAGATGTTTATATATATATATATATATATATATATATATATATACTTAAAAACAAGACAAAGGTGAATGATGTGATTATTCTTTTCTAAAATACACTCAAACCTCCATTTAGTGATCTGTGCAACAGTTTTGACATCATCATCCAAATGCACTAAACGATTTTGTCTTCCTGCAGACAACAGGGGATTATTACAAAACTGTCTTTTCAGCACCTTGCTGATTTAACGCCTACATAGTTCTTGCACCACACTCTGCTTTTATTGACTTGGGTACGTGTACTATGTATTTTTTTTTTTATTTGAAACACTTACATAGGGGACTAAAAGTCATGAACAGAATCTTTTACTGTTATGAGTTTTTCACATACATGTATATTAATACAGCAAGAAGCATATCTATCTAGTCCCACAACAATGTTTACAAACCTGTATTCAAATGAAAGGACTGAGTGCAGATGGTCAGCTTGACGGACTTATTTCTTTTGTGATGAGGCTGAAGGCCACCTTCACCTACTTTATTTCTAAGGATGAATCATGAGTCTACAGAATCCTGGTTTCTCCTCACGTCATCAAAATATGAATATTCTGATTCCAGTGTTTGTCTTTCAGAAAGAAGCACTTTTAAAATGCAATTTCCTCTACAGGGTCCGCTATCTGTAGATTGATTAGGAACCCAATAAATTATTCTGAAAGAGAGAAATGAAAGAAAAAAGTCCATTCTTATTTCAATATATGCACATTGAGCTAGTACTATTCTAGGAAAAAGTGATAGGTGGAAATATTATTTTAGTCATAGAATTCGTATTCTAAGAATCCCATCCTAAACACACATGATCACTTGAAATGGTCTCCTCATCTTGGCACCCTCTAAACCAGTATGGACCTTCTACATTGCTTGGTTAGTTCTTGAGGAAGGTGTGTGCGTCAGAATTTAAAGACGGATTTTGAAAATTGTAACATCACATTAAGGTAGTGTTAAAAAACAAACAAACAAAAATAAACAGTCTTTTAGTCAATACGGTTACAGCCAAAAAGGTTGGGGAAAACAAATTCTTAAAAGTCTTTGGAGCATAGAGAACTTGTGACCTTGAAAAATAAATCTTGCATCCAAAACAAATCTCAATTCTGAAATCTTTCCAAAATACAAATATTTTTATTCCACTGTTTGGTACATTCTAATGGCTCAGATGAACATCTTGTATGTCCTTGTAGCTGGGATCCTCTCTGAGATGTGAAAAGGGCTCAACTGCTCTATTTTCTTCTCCATATCCATGCTTCATTCCCTTCATTTAGCTCAGCCTGGAGAAAAATCAGCATGTTCTGACGAGCTTAGTTCTATGAGGCAGTCAGATGGACCTGAATTTCGTGGAGATTGGAGCTCCAAAATAAATAGAACACCATGTATGAAATAAAAAAAAAGAAAAGATAGTCTCCTGTATAAATCAGAAGAGATAATAAAAATCAATGAATAGACAGCAACTTTTTTTCATACCTCCACAAGCAGCTCAAAAGGAATGATTTACCTTTTTTTTTTTTTCTTATTTGGAACCCTTCGTAATTTATTTGCTAAACAACGGTTTATGTTGCCTGAAACCAAATTTTATCGGTTTGTATTGGAGGACCGGGGAGGATTTTCTAAGAATTTATATACTGCTAAATAAAATATATTTGCTAACCAGCAGCAGTAAACTTGCGCTGGATCCTGTAATCTAGCAAGCGAAAAGCATCACCGCAAATTATACTGGTCCCGAGTTTTGAGTCGCGAGAAGTTCTAGGACATTTCAATGGCACATCGTGTGTCGTTCTTCTCACTGGCAGTACCGTGAAGGTTTGTACAGGGCACGCTTGGGTCACGGACAACACAGGGCACTACTTGCTCATAGAGGTTAGGTGCTTTGCAGGTATCTGAGAGTTGCTATCTATTCACAAACCACTGAGCGTTTCGTTTTATCAAAAAGCCTTCGAATGCTCAGAGTCTGTGGTCAGTGCAGTCCCTTGGGTAAGTCTAATGGAGATACACTTCACCAAGGCCAACGCCCAAACAGTTAAAAATGGAGAAATATGTACAACCGTTCTCTCTAGTAAGTCGAGTTCTTGTTTTCTGTATGTAGTGGGTTGTTTTGTCTCTTTGTTTTGCCTTGTTTCGTTTTTGCTTTTGTTTCTTTATTTTTTTCTCCAGTACATTTCAGATTAAGGTTCCGGGGCTATGAGTACAAACTCTCGGGGCCGGTGCCGTACATATCTGCGAGTCGTTTAAAGCGAGGCCCCCAGTCACTTAGGTAGTCGTAATTCTGATCAGAGTTCGAGCTGATGGAATCTAAGGAGCTGAGCGATTCAGCCACTGAGCCGTTTCCTTCGAACGCATACGTCTGCAAGGAGTCATAGGGGGGAGCACAGGGGTCCACGTCAGCTTCTTTCAGCCTCTCCCAAATAAATTCTCGAAAGATGACGTTGTCTGGGATGCTTTTAAAAGTCGGTCGACTCAAGAACTGAATTTCTGGAGTCACATCCCTTCGGGTCTTGGTATCTCTGATGACATTGAGGTTCCTCAGTGCGGCCATGTCAAAAGCTTCTGTGTCTTCCTCTCCCCCACCTTCATCGTCGTATCTCACAATATTTTCTCGGATGTCTCTCTCCTCATCGAAAATGAGAGGCTCTTTTTTCCGTCTTCTCATGGTGACGATGAGGAGGATCAACACTAAAACGAGACAGGAAAGGAGCAGGTTTCAGTAAATGGCCAACTGCCCCTTCATCATGGTGAAATCAGGCCTATGATCCCGACTTACAGATTTTCTGCTCTTTAAAGCGAAATGAGTTGGCCACCTACGTGCATGGGAATTCACAGCGGCAGACGTGCTAAAATTGCTAAAATGCGTTTAAAATAAGGACACTTTTAGACATCAAGAAACCCTTTTCCACACCTGTTCGGAATTGATGTCTCCCGCTTTAAGGCAACCTGCAAAATATTTGATAGAGCAAATTGAAGGGCCAGTTCAGGAGAACTATAATGATTTCAAAGCTATGCAACACAAAGTGATTTTTTTTTGAACTCTTTAATTGCTGGAAAGGCAAAATGACTTTCATAAATGTTTTAGGTCTAATTTAACAACGGCAATTTCAGAAGGAAATGGATTTTAGCATTTGGTCAGGTTCTTTGAAGAAATGCCTAGTACTTGTCTAAGAAATTCCGCTGTTAAATAAAATCCAGTATGTCAGACCATATATGAAGATTAAAAAAGCTTTTCTCTAGTAAACTGAGTCTCACTTTCAGGATGAAATACTGAACTTGGTCTTTAAGCGTTAGACCTGGAAAGAGATTATAGCTTGTGAGATTTTCAGCTTAGCCAAAAAGAGATTTATCAGAATAAGTAATAAAGCACATGGTTATACTGGAAAGCAAAGGACAACAGATACACTGGCTGTTACTGGTTTTAAACCACCTGAATATACTCCTTGTATTTTCAATAAGTACATGCTACTAAGAAAGATTCTGCTCTGCTCAGGCTACGAGTGACAGAATGCTAGCTGGATTGGGAACATAACAGATTTCCTCGGTACTTGATTTAGTTAGAGTGAAAAAAAAAAGTATTCTTGAATTTTGGAGTTCAAAATATATAAATTAAAGAATTAAATTACCTTTCTATTACATCAGCCAATTTTTGTTTCTTGAAGATCTAAAAGGCCCAAAGTAACCATTACTCTCAGCCTATTTAAAAAAAGACATTTGAAATATTTATATTTACAATATCTTAAGAGGTCTTAGTTTGGCATTAAGAATACATTTGAAAATAAAAAAGAATAAATAAAACCAAGGAGGACATCACTGTAATTCAGAGTGATTAAAAGCAATGACTAGGTGAGACCTAGTCCATCCTGTCTCAATCTGCTTTAACAAAGTTCTAAGCACTTACTTTTAAATAAGTCCTTTTCTGTTGTAACGTGGTGGCATGGGCCTTGAATAAAAGCCCAGCCTTTTCACATATTAGTTAGCTGGGTGATCTTGGGCCAGTACTCAAATTTACTGAGTCTAGCCACATGTGATAATTATAGGCAAATGGTCCCAGGGTAGAGACTGGGAGGGGGTGGGGGTAGGAGGCAGGGGAGGGAATGTAAATAGAGTTAGCAGAATGCCAGGTACTTGTTTGTGTGCAAAAGTGAAGTTTTCATTGTTATCTTCTGGTCAACTAAGAACATCAACTGAAAATTTCTCCTCTGACCGAGGAGAAATAATGAAGTTAGGTACAAAGTAGAAGGTGCAGCAAATCTATGGCAAGGCACGTGCACTAAAGATTAAATGAGAGACAGAAAAGGCAGTAGAGCAAAAAAGGAAGGTCTACAAACAAGGTCTACCGTTTGACCCTCAGAATAGCTCTCTGGGGCATGTTATGTTCTTGTCTGACAGCTGTCTTAGGCATCTGAAACAACCTGCCTGTGGTCATGAAATAAATGCAATAGGTAGGAATGATGTGTTCTCTAGTTCCATCTGCCTCAAAGCTGGTGCACTTTCTAGAACACTAGGAGCTTAGTACTTCCATAGACGGTAATTCAGACACAAGCCAAGAGCTCAAGTGACCATTTGCTAGTTCCGAGAAAGGCACACCAGTACCTTTTAACACATACGAGTAAATAACTTTAGATTTCTGTATAAATTTAGCTTCTGAAACTTTTTTACATAGTTCCCCTACACCCAAATATAGGTAATTGAAACATAAAGAAAGAGGGGCCATATCATATCACTGGAGAAGTCAGATTAAGACAGAGAATGGAAAGTGAGTATCCGAGAGAGCCATGATTGGGGGACAGGTGAAGGGAGGGACAGGAGAAATCTCTAAGACATGTCGGAAGGAAACAGGCAGAGCAAATATCCAACCGAATGCAGAGGATGGAAGAAATGGATGGGCATAAGAGTGAATGAGGCTATGAAGAGGGTAAGAATTAGGTGATAATTAGATGCACTTTTAATTTAAATCAGTATTTAGGCAAAATATTTCAAAATTCTCAATTCTCTTCATATAATGAACCTTGTCATTTATATATATGGTATATGATATATAATGTTTTATGTTATATACATATGTTATATAGATTTATACGTTATATATAAATAACATAAAGCCACCATTTCTTATATTCTGCTGTAAATGTATTTTTTTAAGTTTATTTATTTTGAGAGAGAAAGAGAGAGAAAACAGGCAAGCGGGAGTGGGGGAGGGATAGAGAAAGAGAAACCCAAGCAGGCTCTGTACTGTCAGCACAGAATCTAATGTGGGGCTCGAACTCACGTACTATGAGATCATGACCTGAGCTGAAGTCAGACGCCCAATCGACTGAGCCACCAGGCACCCCTGTAAATGTTGTTTTGTTTTTTCTGCTGATAAACTTACTTTTGGATGCTCAAGTGTAGTGTTCAGTAAAAGTGAAACATGACAGAACCCACGGAATCTGTCAGCTCGTAGGTTCAGTACCTGTTAAGGATATTAGTATCTTATAGAGTTTATTTCATTTCTCAGTCTTGCCTCAAGCTGGGAAAAAAAAATGAAGTGTTTTAGAAGGTTAGAGAATTTAACATTTCAATGACTTAGGAGAATATTAATTTCTAACTACATGAGCACATATAAAAAATAAAATTTAACCTTTACGTAGAACAAGTATTAACTGCTCTTCAGGGTCTATGGAGATAATCCCTGCGTTAAAAAGAATATTTTCTGCTTAAGTAAGCACAAGATTATATAGTTTAGGAGGTTTTCCTCATCTGTCTTTTCTGTCATATGAAGGATACTTCTGAGTGCAGGCATAAAGAAAGATTTAGTCTAGACACGTGGAAGTTATAATGGGTCTGTGGCTCATGAATTTATATATGTTTAACCAATGTGCATTAACCATTTCTTGTAGGCATTAGGTAGGATGATATAATGTTGAGCACAGAAGTAGACACAATAAGTTTTCTCAAGGAACTTATAATTGAATGGGAAGGCAGATATCCATCAAATAATGAGACGACTAAATGTCAATGTAGAACTGGGATAATGATTGCAAAAGAGGGAAACATGATCTTTCCAAGATCCACAGAAGAAACAGACCCATGCAAGGCAGATTTAAGTGAGGGTCACTGAAGGCTGGGGTTGGGGTGACGGTGGAGGGGTGATATGGAAGGTTACTCTTGGTACAAGCGAGCAGTCAGCAAAGGTCGGAAGTCAACAAAGCTGTGGAGCAAAGAAAGGTGGAGATGACCAATGCGGTCTGAGGCTGGTATGGTATGATCACATTAGTTTTTCAAAAACAATATAATTCAGATTGGACTGAGGATAGGAAGAAGGGCAGCGTAGATGTTAGCAAAGCAATTACAGTGCTGTTGCAGCAGCAAAAGCAGACTGTTAACTAAAATTTCTGGTTTTAGAATTCAGTTTTATAACATTCAACATTTTCTGAGTATCCCGGTACGTCGGCTGGGGTGCTGGGTTTTGGCAAAATCCTGATAAGGGAGGATCCCTGCATCCACGCAGCTCCAACTTGGTAGCTGTATCTTTACAAAGAGAAATACAGTATAAATCATAATGCAGTTCACTGTGGGAAAGTGCAGACACCCACCAGTGCAAAGAAGCATACCTACGAGAACAGCACCGTCCTCCCACATTGAAAGAAAGAAAAGGGAAGATGGACAAAAATACAGAAGTGTAAAATACACAGCATCCTATAAACTAGCGGGCTCCTACAGTCTCAACGTCACCGTGGTCTGTGCCAGATATTCATTTTCACTTAATCATCTTGGCAGCATTTCAGTGGAACCAGCCACGCTTCCTAGAGGTCAACCGTAGCGTTACTGGCCCCTGTGATTAAGAGGCCCCCTCTCTACTACACTTGCATCATCAAGTGTCTTGTTTTCTGAAAGACGGCAGACGCTTGAAAAGTCATCCAGATTAGCTCTTGAAACGCTTACAGGGTATTCTCAGCTACTGAGTTCAACACCTAGTGGTCATCCCCGAATCCCCTGCACGGGATGTTCTAAGCTTGCAAACACCAGAATTCTCAACATCCAGTGTTGGTCCCCAGGACCTGGCAGAACGCTGCTGATGTGGTACAAGTTCTACCACAGCTTGATAAGCCTACTTATATTAAAGGAAAACCATTTCCCTGAATGTATTTAGTTATTTTTTAGCATATTTCAAATTTTGAGCCAAGGTCATTTTAAAGCACCCAGTCGTGCAAACTACCATCAAATCAGTTCTTTTCCATCTGAGACCTCGATGAAAGGTTCTTTTTGTACATCAAAGTGGAAGTCTTTGTACTGTTCGGCATCACTTTGTAAAGTTTAACCTGTTGTTTAGAGACTATCACCGAAGGTTAAAACCTCAATTACTTTTAATTCCTTTTTTTTTTCCACTGGGCAATTGATTTTCCACAACTGTAATCCCTATACCGTCAGTGAGTTTATTCCCCACAGTTGTATTTTAAGCACAAAAAGCAGTATCTGATAGTAAATATGCAGTCAATAAGTCTTGTTAAATTAATAAAGTAGGGGTTGGAGAGAGATGCAAATGGATCTCGGCATTATGAAGTTCAGTATTTTGTATACAAATAACTATTACGCAATAGATTATACAGCAAAGTAACATATGCTAGGTAAATACGTATGGAAAGGTGTACTTTGCCCACGATGTTCAGAGAAGTCTCACAAAAGAGAAAACATGATTTAAGACTTGAAGGATAAACCACCATCACTTAGAAACACTACTTTCTCTACGGATCTCTCTGAATCATCAGAATTTCTTATTAGTCAATAAAATTGTCTAAATCCTCGCTTGCTAACACAGCAGCCACTAGCTGCCTGTGGCTTTGAGCATTTGAAGTTTGGCTGTTCCTATCTGAAACACGGATTGAGATGTGCTTTCGTGTAAAATGCACGTGTGACACTCAAGACATTGTTAAAGTGAAAAAAAAAAACATATTTTGGTAACACGTTAAAATTATACTAGTTTGTTAATAGCTCATTCAATTTGTTGTTAGCATTTATTTTAGGTGTTTCTTGTTATTTTTACTAATGAGGCTACTCCCTGAAAGTTTAAATTGACGTAGTTCACACTTGTGAACCATAACCTATGTCTTCGGACAAAATAAAGATTCAAAAATACTAGAAAAATCTTAATTGCGTACGATCTTGACGTACGCTACTCTAAAACTTTATGGCCAAATGATGCATTGAACAGCAAAACAGCTCTTGCACTACAATTATTACTGTGTCTATTAGGTGTAACTGAAAAGTGACTACTTTAAATGGAAAATCTGCTAGTATAATCTATATCCACATTCACTAATTTGTAAATGCTTATTCTATCCATGTGCGAGTAGAACTTAGCCCTTCGATAACTACTTTTTAACTCTTCACTGTCTTTTGATCCTCTCGATTTGCACCACTATTACTGAAAATCTGTTACATGTTCTCTATTTGGCACTAATTACGTTTCATGAATTTTCATTTAATTTGGTGGCTTCAGATCAGAAACAACCATGACAGAGAAACATCTTAGTTCTTTTCAGCATCACTTCCAAGTTCCCACCACTTTTTCCATGCCTGGAACTCCCCCAGAGCTCCATACTCCCACCACAAAAAAATAGGTCATTGACAGTTTGCTAAGCAATGATTTATCTTCAATGGCACTCAATTTTATTGACTTTTTTTTTTATAAAAGCAGCCTATTTCATATTTCCACATTCTTATATCCTAATTGCTCTGAAACCAGAGAAATCTGAATTTTTCTGTTATCT
The DNA here is from genome assembly GCF_018350195.1 of Panthera tigris. Lineage (NCBI taxonomy): Eukaryota > Metazoa > Chordata > Mammalia > Carnivora > Felidae > Panthera > Panthera tigris. The sequence continues at coordinate 82,533,803 of NC_056671.1, read as the reverse complement.
CCAAGACTAAGGTTACCAATGACCTTGACGGTTGCCCAATCCAGTGGGCACTAGTCAGCTCTATGTTTACATGGCATATCTATCATATTTGAAGTAGAACTTCAATGCAGAAACATGATATGGGTGAGTTTTTTGTTTTAATACAATGTTACAGAAATTCTTATAGTTAAAAAAAATCTTTTTTTACTCTCTCCTCTCAAATCATGGTTTGTTGGTAGCTGATCTTCTCTAGGGTAATACTTATGGTAAATCTTCCTCAAATTCTGTACTTGGCTTCTTCCCTTTTCATCCAATACTCTTTCTACATGAGCTCAGTGAAACCCAAGAATTCGACTACTTTCTATATATGGCAATTGGTGAGTTCTCTGACATATAAACCTCCCATCTGTCTCTCTAAATGAATCAGATCATATTCATAAATGACCGCTTGTGATTTTTATGAATGAAAATGTATGGGTTGCTTGGACTATGGTAAATACTTCTTATATGGCAATTATAATGTTTTAATGTTACCATCACTTAGCTTACACCTTTCTGTACAAATGTCTCTCTTCAGGTTTAAACCCATTTACTTTAATCTGTTTCATATTTTGTGCTCTTTTCTCAGAAAGATCCCCGAACCCCAAACTAGAAACTTCCAGGTCACCTTTGCCTTGAATTTCACTTCCTCCCTGTATTTACCTCTTGCTCATTCCACCACTGTAATGAACCAATTATTATATAGTGTAACTCCTGGAATGTACCTCAAATCCTGTCCCTAAATCCACATTTACACTGAATCCCTGCCCCTATTGACTGAATATGTGGGCTTATATAAAATATTTTACTTAGCCCTGCCTCAGTTTCCTCCTCTCCAAAATGGAGATAATAGAATCAACTCATAAAAATTATCTTATAGTAACTTTACAAAGATTACGTTTATAAAGTCTTAAAAATATATACAGTAAGCACAATAATAGGTGATATGTGTTAAACTACTATAACAAAGTCTTATGCAACATAATGCCTGTATCTCTGGGTCTTGCTAAAATTTGAGTCCTATAACTTGCACACTAAAAGCAAAAGCAAATTTTACTTGTACTCATGTGATTTTGCTAACTCCCTATTTATTTAGTTATTTGCTATCTATACTATTCTATTTATTGGATGGTAAAATAGAGACACCAGAACGATTCTCGAGAAGCTTAACATAAGTGGCAAAGACAGGAAAGTGAACAGGACGTGTTAAATACTATTCACAAATTCATCCCTAAAGGAATTTCCTCCTACCTTTGCTCTATTAGGCCCTGGGAATACACTGGATTAAAAGAAAGGTTAAGATCAGTACTCTCAAGGTGTTCTTAAATTTGAGCAAAGCAAATAAACAGATGTACCAATTGTGATAACTGATCTAAAAGAAATACACAGGTTTCATGACAAGGAATCGCAGGTGTTTGTATAGCTTGCCCGGGGCACCCCCTGCTCCGGCTTCAACTCTCGGGTCATGGTGCCCCAAGCATGGCACGCCCAGGGATCCCCCCAGCTCACATCTGCTCTAGCTTCAGCCATCCCACTAAGGCAGCCCCGACATGACGTGACCAAGGATCCCCAGTTTCCCAGAAAATCAAAAACTAAAGTTCACCACCACTAAAACAGACTTCCAAAGAAAGTTAAAATGTCTTCCTTAAGGCATGCCTGAGTGGCTCAGTCAGTTAAGCATCCAATTCTTGATTTTGGCTCAGGTCACGATCTCACGGTTTGTGGGACTGAGCCCCATATTGGGCTGCTGACAGTGTGGAGCCTGCTTGGGATTCTCTCTCTCCTACTCTCTCTGCTGCTCCCTCACTCACACTCTCTTTCTCAAAATACGCATTAAAAGAAAGGAATTAAAAACAAATTTAAGTGGAAAAGGCCATAACTAAATATTAGAAAATATATGAAAGAAAAAAATCTCACCAACGAAGGCAAATAATACAGGTAGTGAATCAGCCACTTAAAAATCTAATATGAAAATTAAAAAAAAAAATGGATGTAAAATATGTTATCAGCAACATAAAATGTGTGTGTGTTGGGGGGGAGTACAAATGTACTTTTATTTTTATTAATATTTTTTAAAGTTTATTTGAAAGAGCGAGAGAGTGCATGAGCAGGGGAGGGGAAGAGAAAGAGGGAGAGAGAGAGAATCCCAAGGTTCCACACTGTCAGCACAAAGCCCAGTGAGGGACTCCATCCCACCAATCATGAGATCATGACCTGAGCTGAAATCAAGAGTTGGATGCTTCCCTGAGCCACCCAGGGCCCTCAAATGTCATACTTCTGGAATGCATTGGAAATTAAGCAACTATCAGCTTAAAATAGACTGCTATAACACTGGTGTATGTGAAACACATGGTAACCAAAACCAAACCTATAAAAGAACAAACAGCTACAACAGGGGTGCCTGGATGGCTCAGGCAGTTGAGCGTCCAACTTTGGCTCAGGTCACGATCTCGTGGTTCGTGAGTTCGAGCCCCATGTCGGGCTTCCTGCTGTCAGCGCAAGCCCACTTAGTGCCTCTGTCCCCATCTCTCTCTGCCCCTCACTTGTTCATGTTCTCTCTCTCAAAATAACTAAACATTAAAAAAAAAAGATTCTCTTTATCCCTCTCTGCCCCTCTCCCCACTCTCTCAAATAAATAAATAGATAAAAAATAAAATAAAAATGGGTAGAAAACTTGAATAATTTTCTCAAATGACCTACAGATAGCCAGCAGGCACACTAAAAGATGCTTAACATCACTAATCACCAGGAAAATGACATTCAAAACCATAATAAGACGACCTCACACCTGTCAGATTGGCAACTGTCAAAAAAACAAAAAACAAAAAACAAAAAATTGTTGGTAAGGATGTAGAGAAAAACAAACAAACTTTATACACTGCGAGTGGGAGTGCAAACTGGTGCGGCCATTACGGAAAACAGTCTGGAGGTTCCTCAAAAAGTTAAAACCACCGGAAGATGGAGCAAATCCACTTCTGGGTCTTTATCCGAAGGAAATGAAAACACCAATTCAAAGAGACACATGTCTTGAGGAACCTCCACATTGGAAGTGTTCTCTCGCACAGGAAAAAAAATACACACACACACACACAATGGAATGTTCAGCCATAAAAAGAATTACATCCTAAATGGAAACAGACTCGGTGGGAACAAAATGTTGGTTATGAGTGGGAAGCGACTGGGAGGTGGACAAAATAGGTGAATGAGACTAAGTGGTACAAATAACCCTTCAGTTAGAAATTAAGGCGTGGAAATGTACAGGGGATGCAGTCAATAATTTTGTAACAACTCTACGGTGATATACAGCAACTACGTTTATCATGGGGTTCACTTCATAGAAACGTATCAAATCACTATAATGTACACTTTAATAGGCCACTGTAGGTCAAGTATACTTCAATTAAAAAAAAAAAAAAGAATCTGGTTGTGAATGGCTCTTAATTTAATCAGTAGGTGAGGACAGTCCCCCTGAGAAGGTAACACTGAGTCTGGACATAAAGGGGCGTGTGAGCCCAGCAGGCGAAGGGATTCGGGAAGAATTTCTCAGTAACAGGGTGCCATGTTTGAAATGGATGGAAAGGCAGCTGTGCATCTCTTCCTACAGGCTGAGTGAAGGCTTAGCCTGATACCTTCAAGAGGCAAGCAGGTGTCAGAACATGTCTTGCTTTGTGGGCCATGAGAACCATTTGGGTTTTATGTAGGTACATTTGATGCTTCTGAAATGTTTCAGGCAAAGAAATAATTTATGTTTAAAAAAGTGAAATGATAGGAAAAATACAGGGGTACTAGTGCAGTCTGGTGATCAAAGGCGGATGTCATTGCAAGTGACATCTAAGCTAAGATCTAAGGGATGAGAAAATTCAACTTGTCATTTTGTCTGGATCTATGTGCTGTAGAATAAGAGATATATGCAGATGCTCAGTAATAGGCGGCTAGAATTTGAACTTGTACTTATGAACCCACTCTATTATTTATAGTCACAAAGAATAAATGAAGATTTATATGTGATAAAATCCCAGCATGTGATTGAGGTAAATTAGCTATCAACTATAGCATTTTTAACTAAAATTTGAACTGAATTTTAACAACAAATGCAGTATCCTTGAAATGTCTGCTGCAATATTTTCTCTGTCTTTAGACAGATTTGGAAAATCATATATTCGGATTTATTTTTTCTTGAGCCCTTATAGATCTTGGGATTACTACACTGAAAATAGAATTTAAATATTTTAAATGTGTGCCATATCCACTTTATAGAAAAAAATAGGCTGGATTTGGGGAAAAAATGCCTTAAAATCATATCTTTTTTTAAATTTTTTTTTAACGTTTATTTATTTTTGAGACAGAGAGAGACAGAGCATGAACGGGGGAGGGTCAGAGAGATGGAGACACAGAATCTGAAACAGGCTCCAGGCTCTTAGCTGTCAGCACAGAGCCTGACGCGGGGCTCGAACTCATGGACCGCGAGATCATGACCTGAGCCGAAGTCGGCCGCTTAACCGACTGAGCCACCCAGGCGCCCCTAAAATCATATCATCTAAGGAAATGGGAAAATCTGGGTCCAATGGAGATACTACTTACGGATAAAGACAAAAGTAAATCAAACATTCTTTTCCACTAATGAGTACATTAAAATCGTCCATGGTCTAATTCAACAGGAGGGTATGGAACACCCTCTACATGTCATATCAGCATTTTATGAGATGCTACATATATAATGACTAAATAATGCTCAGCCCCTGCCTCTAAAAGCAGGAATCTACTCGAGGAGATAGACAAACTAATGAAACAGGTGAGTCAGCCTTGCAGGATGCTCTTGTATAAACAAGGTGCTATGGGGTATGCAGGAACAGTACCCAAAGTCGACTCCAATGCAAAAAAGGAGAATGGTGTTCCAGGCAGAAGGAGCAAGTCATTTAAGAGTAGGTAAGGCAAATCACGAGGAGTCTAAGAGCAGCTCTGCCATTTGGCTGAAGGTTGAACTGGGAGGGAGCAGTAAGGTCACAGAGTCTGTGATTTTTGTCTGTAGACAATTGGGAGCCATGGACATTTTATTTTATGCTGGGCTGTGTCACAGTCACATTTGCTTTGCAAAACATTACTCTGCCTGGGATGTTGACAGATTGGCATCTGGTAGAGACTGGAATGACTGCCATAATCCAGAAGGGCGACGATGGGCCCTGGGCAAAATCAGGTGCAACATCAAGGCAGAGAATAGCATAGATTCAAGGATCCATAAAGTAAAATTCATATTTGGGGATACTGATTGGCTGTGGGGCATGGTGATTGGCTGTGGGGCATGGAAAAGAAAGAAAAGGATGACTGATTCCCCTCAAAAAAAAAACATGGAAGTAGGGACTAAATTGGGAGGAGAGGTAAGGATATAGGAAAACTGTTCAGGATTTAATAATTCTATTCGATTGCTAATGCCAGCAGTCCGTTAGAATAATGACTGTGCCCACCTAGAGTTCTGCAAATCACCTGCACAAAAGAGACATTGTTTTCCATGTCTCAAGAAAGGGAAACATTTCATTATAACTCAAACCAAACTTCCCATTACTTCCCCAAAAGTATCACAGAGGCCTCTCCATTAAGTGTGCAAGTTGAGTCTCAAGATAGCGATAAAACTGACCCAAGTAAAGTGAATATCGTGTGTACAAAGACAACTGGTATACTGTACGTTTTGGTGATAATGCAGTATCATCTCAAATTTATCATACACAATTCTCGACGCGTTCTCTCAAGGTTGGAAGTAATTGGAAGATCCTGTAAATTAGACACTCAGAGGTAGCCAAAGAAGCGATAAAGCTGCTGTGTAAAGCAGATCAAAGATTCTGCTGGCTCTAATTTGGCAGTACGTGGGCTGCGATACCCACAGATCTGTAGGCATTTCCCAGAGACACACGAGTCTTTCACATGGGAAAACACACAGGGAAACATGCCTTATAAAGGACATTCAGAAGCCAGGCCCGCCTGTGTCTGAGTCCTGGCTCTGACACCTTATAACTTTGTGCATGTCTCCTCCAATTTAGAGTTTTCTCATATAAAAAAGTGGGCATACGACTGCTTACTAACACCTGCCTAGGAAATGCGTGTTACGAGCATTAAATCGGACCATGCTTGTAAAGCACATAACTAATGGCTAGCTCTTAGTATGAGCTTATTGAATGCAATTCATTTTTTACTATGCTTGCGTTTGTTTGAAAGGGGAACCATGTGCCATCGTAAATTGGCTACTTCAGTCCTTTATTATCAATAGGACTGCTGTATCAAGTACTTTTGATCATTATAGATTATGATGGGGCTCAGTCTTTTACGTAGTGCTATCATATTGTTCTCCGCATTTTTTTTTAGTTAGGTAATATTGTCACTTACAAAACTGGGAATATATTTTCCTGTTGAACAAAATCATGAGTGGCCAGAATCACAGGGGAGCAAGTACACTTAAGCACTTCGTACATCAGGAAGGAAAAGTGAAAAGATGCATGACAGCTGAATGTGAAGCTGGCCATCCTGGGCACACTGGAAGAACTTGAACTTGAATTCCATGTGGTAAGCAGTGTTTTCTACAAATGTCTTATTGCACTTGAAGCTGGGCCAGTCTAACAAATCCCAATTGTGGCTGAAGAGCAAAGAGCCAGAGGGGGTGTTATAGGACTTCAATTACTTGGACCTAATGGTCCAAATAGGGAAAAACAAAACTGAATATAGTAAATTCAGTGACAGTTTTAACGTGCAGGAAAATGCACAAGCTAACAAAGTAACTGTGCAGACTAATGAAGAAACTGGCTATTACAGTCTTTGGATAGACGTGCAATAATACTGAAACCCTATTTTATTTTTTTGTTTATTTTGGAAGAGTGAGCGAGCACACACAAGCAGGAAAGGAGCAGAGAAAGGGAGAGACAGAATTCTAAGCAGGCTCTGCTCTGTCAGCAAAGAGCTTGACATGGGGCTCGGTCTCACGACCACCGTGAAATCATGACCTGAGCTGAAATCAAGTTGGATGCTTAGCCGACTGAGCCACCCAGGTGCCCCAAATCCGTATTTAAAACAACTGAAATTCTTTCTGTCTGCTCACTTCTCAAAATCCACTGAAGTAGTAAGTTAGTGTCATTCATAAAAATTTTTTTGAAGTGCTTTCAGCCTGGTTGAAAAATAAGCATATATGTCAACAATTATGAGTTTATGATCAAAATGTGTAACAATTTTGGGGCAAAATATTTAGACATTAGAATACTAAAGGATCTTGCCATATATTGGTGAAATGTTTTTACTGGCAAAATAACTGCATCTCGTTGATAACTTTCTCATGAACATTGAATATGACCATAATCTCTCTCATTCAAGTTGTATTCAGTGGAAGTAAAGGAAGCTTCAGGCTCTAACTGTGGGATCATGTCTTTCATTCAGAGAATTCCCACACAAATAAGTCAGAAAGGGTGAGAACAAAGTGGGGATGGGAGAAGAGTCGGGAAAGATTTCACCCATGAAATTAAAAGGACACAGAGGTGAAGTCAACACAACCAACTTCAGACAACATGACTTTCCAATTTTAAGAAAGGACTACATATGAACATTAAACAAATGTATTTTCAAGGTGCAATTCCTTTGTAGATTAATCCAAAAATCAGTGACTGAGAATAAGGAGACCTAGAATCTTATGCCATAATCGCCATTGTTATATGAACTCCTGAAATCCTTGAACTTCATTGTACCTCATGCAGAGGTTTGGGTTGGAATTGATTTCTGCGATGCCTTCCTGTAGGAGCATTCTGGAACCTTCAGGGCATCCCTTTCTCTCATCTTATAAGTAGCTTTAATTTAAAACCTCACTGGACCACAACATCCCTAAAGTGACCTAGATTCTCAAGGAGTTCTTCCCTATTTCCACCCTTTTACCTTTCTTTTTTTCTTGCAATATTTATTCAGAAGCCTAAAAAGGCTGAACTATAAAACCTGGTATTGAGTGTCTAGGAATATGACTCATCTTACTTCTTGAGGTGGAAAGAATGTGTTACTTGTGCACTAGAAGCTATGATCCGTGCCAGGCTGGCTGTCCCATCCACACCACCCTCACCCCAAATACTCAGTCACATTGACTTCGGTACATACTGTGTGAAAACCTAGAGTCTACGATTGAGGAGACAGAACCAAAAGAACATGCAAAGTCCCGACTATCTGCTTCTAAAGACTCAGGAAATAAGGCACAAAGAGACTCAGTGCTGGACAGAAAAACCAGTTTTTGGACATGCTGATTACTGAGCCAAGTTCTTAAATTTTGAAGAAATCAACAAAAACCTATAAACTTACCCTAAGATATACGTATACACATACAAATCCTCATATATATTATATGCAAAAATGAAATCTAATAATACTCAATTTCACTTACCAGTGACAGCTAGGTAATGATTCTTAACTAATTAGAACCAAGCAACCTAAATTGCAAGGAACCCCTAAGTCCAAGGTAAAAGTATGTTCTAACAATGAATCAGGCTTCATTAGACAGCCTTAAAAAAAGATAATTGACTGCTGGGTATGATTAAATTCTGGGAAATCCAATTTTACCTTATTCTTTTGAAGTCCGATGTAATCTAAATGGTGTGTGATAAACTAGCCAAGTTAAGTTCAAGAAGAGTCATCCACATACCATTTACCTTTGCAATGGTTCCATCTTTTTCAAAACTGAGGCTAGTCCTTTCAATTCTCATCAGGCTTTAACTGGGAATTGCCATGTCTAATGGTTTTCTGAGACTTTCTGCCACCTGTGTGAAGTTATTTGGTTAGCTGAAGTTATCGAAAACATAGTTTACATTTGTGTGAGATCATTGACAGTGTGTTAGTAACTAGGTCTTAGCTTAGGTCACGGGTTGGGAACTTGCTTCACCAATAACGCTTAAAAGTTACTGAATGTCCACTATGTGGTAGGCACATGACTGTCTCGTTTAAGGTTGACAATAACCTTATGGGTCTAGTTCTACTATTTTCCCCTCATAGATTAAGAAGCCAGCTTTAGAAGAATTAATGCTCCTCTGGTGAAAAACCAGTGTATGTTGGGAGCAGTAATAAACACTAGGTTTACCTAACTCCATAAATCTTGTTTTTAAAGATTACACAATGATGACTCACATCGCCAAGTTCTGCTTTTATAAAAATATATTATAAATGGGTTCACAAATTATATCAGACCCATTTACCTTAGAAAACACACAGCACGGTCTCAAATGCAATCGTAAATGCTCATTGTCCTTGCTGTGGAAAGTTACACTGTGAAAGAGAGTGTAGCTAAGGAATAAACCCATTACTCAATGCCCATGTTGGCTAGCTCCCAATTTTTAAAAGCGTACTGCATAATCTCTTACAAAACTGTAATTCTAATACAAGTTGTAAATCTTATTTAACCATGTAATGAAATAATCCAGGAGAGTACAATTAAATATGTTAATTCTGGGGAAAACTGTAACTTTTGCACTGCTGGAATTACAATCTCTTTAGCTTTGTGAATAATTATAAAATATTCCTTACACCTTTTCTGAAAAGAGGGGGCATATAAAGCCAAAATTTCTGAAGTAATTTTCTTATCAAAACAATATAGAGGGGCGCCTGGGTGGCGCAGTCGGTTAAGCGTCCGACTTCAGCCAGGTCACGATCTCGCGGTCCGTGAGTTCGAGCCCCGCGTCAGGCTCTGGGCTGATGGCTCGGAGCCTGGAGCCTGTTTCCGATTCTGTGTCTCCCTCTCTCTCTGACCCTCCCCCGTTCATGCTCTGTCTCTCTCTGTCCCAAAAATAAAAAATAAAAAACGTTGAAAAAAAAATTTAAAAAAAAACAACATAGAGAAGATTCTGGTCTAATAGATGACTCTGTAGGGTACTGTAAAACAACATGGTAAATTTGAAAAAAAAAATCAATTTTAAACAGTCCTGTATCTTCACTGCGATTTTAAAAAAGAGATTGGTATTTTTTTTTTCTGAGCTGTGTTTTAAATATACCATGGGAAAGTGTGGCCAAAGGAACATGGGTTGCTCACTGAACAAAACACAATAGAAGGGAACATTTGCATATGTTCTCAAAAAGGTACCCAAGGCCAAAGGAAAGAGAAGGGTCACGGTCCATGCAGGGTTGGCGTGACTGCTCTCGCAGCGAAAGCACTGGAAACTGTACCCACCCAGTAACGTCAAGACACAGGCGAGGATCGCGATCAGGGCTCCGGTGCTGAGGCCGGCAGGTAGGACGTAGGCCTCCGCGTTGCAGGTCTGGGCTACCCCGTCGGCATCACAGTCACAGACGCGGATGGTGAGGGTGTTCGTGCTGCTGAGCGAAGGCGAACCACTGTCCACGATGAAGATGGGCAGGTAGTACACAGACTGCTCCTGTCTCCGGAAGCCGTTTCTCCTGGTGAGAACGGAAGCCGTGTTGTCTAGGATAAAGAAAGCAAACGTGTAACCCAAGATTTCTGGCAGACTCAGTCCTGCCAAACTGTATCCATTTAAGGGGGAGGGTGGGAGGAGGGGCGAAATAGGTGAGGGGGTTTAAGCAGTACAAACTTCTGGAAGAAACACACACACACGCACGATGTATGTGAGTTAAGTCCTTCTGTTTGGTGTGTTTAGACTGAGCGCTATATGTTACCCAATACTGGTTCACTGTAGTACAGTTTAATACATTTACCTCATGCTATGGAGTTATGACCAAAGGGAACAGTGACAAAGTAAAACTGAATATGGAAATTTTTATTCATCACTTACTAACTGCAGCTTTGTGAAAAATCCATGCAGTCTACCCTCTTACTTCTCTTACGTTTCGAACCACACACTTACAAAGAGGATGATGCAAATGAACAGGGTATCTTTGCAGAATCATGAGATGGCCCAAAAATCTCCACCTGTCTCAAACCCAATATAGAAACAATTAAAATAAGTCGATCCGGCTTTATCTAAGTATAGCTATCAGAGAGAAATGACACTGTAGTTTTCAAAAATCCATATCGGTATATATCGTGACCCAGGCCCCATGTGTATAAACATTGTGTCAGTGATAAAATGGGTCATTTGGGTTTAATTTATATTCAATAGTCTATTTCATCTGAACGTTTAAAGTAATTATGAAACTTTTAACGGTGATCAATAAGTCTGTATCACATAAATGTGATTTCTAGATCAGAAATATTTTTTCTTATCTGCTAGCGGTTTACCCAACTAACTTGTCTTCATTAACTAATTAGAGAATGTATGTGGTCCTTTAAACTTACAGCAATTAACACATAAAGGAAAATAGGATGCTAGTTTCATCCAGTGTACTTTAATATTGTATCTCCTTTCCAAGCTATCAAAAAGACATTTATCCAATGTTATCTAAGAATTAACAATGCTCTAGTGAAAGAGCAAGCTGAAATCTATTCTATCCAAATAGCACCAAACAGCAAGCTCACAGGAGACCAAAGAAATCATATATCCTGCAATTACAAATATGGCAAGAGAAACTGTTTGCTTTTTGGATTCCATCCGGTAAGTTTTTATGTAAACGAATCTTCTGTTTTAAAACGTGAATTTGAGGTGTTCATTAAAAACCCACACATGCGGCTGAAGGATATTGTTTTCAGTATGTTTCTCTATACACTTAATAGTAACGCGACGTCTGTTTCTTGGCCTCTCAACCACTCAGATGTATGTATTCATGATGTGATACACAAAGTTGTTTCAGAGTTGCTGAACGTTAATCTGACATGCCTGGCATCAGAGAGCACACTTGTGCACACGCACACACACGCCGAATCAAGGAACACGTGCAAAAATGCCCAATACATGAGAAGGGAGCCCTGTGCTCAGGAAAGATATCATAAGATGTGTGATGTTCTCTATGCAGTTCCTATGATGGAAGCCAATATAAGAACTAATCTCCTAATTCTTACATGGTTCATGCTAGGACGCTCTGGGCTTGACTTAGGGAAGTCTTTCAAGTGTGCGTTTACTGTCCAAAAATCATGGCACTACATGATGATGACACATGGAGGAGATACTCTCTTCTTGGAAAGGTCATAAATTCCCCTCTCTGCATTTGTGCTGGGTGAATCCAAGTGCTGAGAACTGTCCCTTGCAAATATGATTAAGCCAGAGAGTTTGGGATTACCCACATAGAGAATGTTCTTCCTTTTATGTTACAGAAGGGACAAGATAGTGTTCTCATTTAAGCAGAGGATGGAATCAGGAAAAATATTTTGAGATTGAAGTTTTGAGGTCAAACTTGGATTTTCTGCGCTAAACAGGATGGAGGTAGAATGCCCACCTTCTAAGTCATTTTAGATGAGCCACTGTTTGACTAGCAAATCTGTTTCTACGTTTTGTTTTTTTGTTTTTTTTGTTCCTGAAGCCTGATTCACATATTCAAGCTGAAAGAAATACATCTTCTGTATTGGTGGGGGAATACTCTTCTCGATATATCAGTTGCAAATACCCTTCTGTTAAAATAAATACCTTGAATGAAATCACCTGTGAATAGATTCAAAATTAGACAACAGAATGGTCTTCTGCTTCCCTTAAAAGTTCTTATAATCGTCTATATGTTGTGTATATGTCTATAATTTTATATGTATATATATATATATAACTGTCTATATAAGTTGTTTATATATAATTATATATGCCTGTAAGTCTGTATATATTTATAAAATATAAATATTGTATATATATTTATTTATTTAAGCAAAATCAGAATATACTTACAGGCCTCTGTAAATATGTTTCTATAACGACACTTAGGGAACTGGTAAGAGTGTTCACCTCTGATGCAAAGAAATGAGATTGAGGATGACAGGAAATTCTTTTTTTATATTTCCTTGCATGAGGAGTAGATCTTTTAATTATCTGCATGGACTACTTTTATGTAAAAATAAAGGAATAACTGATGTTGCTATTGAAGGTACTAGGTCAAAATTGATTTATGTTGAAATCAGATTGGAAATACCAATTATTTTCCTAACGTGTCAGTTATGCCTATACAGGATAGCTTTATTGATACATTTCGCCGGCCCCTCAAATGTCTAGGACTAAAGAGAAAGGTGGACCTGCCTTTTCCCTGATTTGGATTTTGGCCGGAAGTGATTTAGCTGCTTCTTAATGACAGCAAATCCACAGATAAAAATTACTTAAAAAAAAAAATTTAAGGGCAACGAGCTCCTTAAGAGTTTATTTGAGAGAGAGAGACAGCACGAGCGGGGAAAGGGCAGAGAGAGAGAATCGCCAGCAGGCCCTGTGCCACTGGGGCTCAAACTCACAAAACTGTGAGATCGTGATCTGAGTCGAATTCAAGAGTTGGATGCTTAACTGGCCGAGCCACCCAGGCACTCCACTCACTGCCCTTTAATTAATGTCCTTGTATGTGTAGGTATATGTGTATGTATATGTATTCCACAATCAGGATCCCTGAGCAAGAAATAGTAGTTGTTTAGAGAGTTTGTACCTGCTGCCTCCACTGGTGACCATAATAATCCCTTACCTTTGTTATCTTTCAATGAAAAGTTGTGGTTATTTGTTGCATCAGTCGTTAAGCTGAAATAAAACTGGTGTCCATTGGATGGCTCATCTTTATCAACGGCACTGATCTTCTGGATAACCTAGGGACGGAGAAGTAAAACATGAAAATATGTTGTTGTGCTCGGCTTTGTTTTCTGTGACAGAGAAGAGCAATTTTATACCTTATAATAAACACCATCCTTCTGGAAGGAAGGAGCAGATAAGCTAATATGAACTCAATCTAAAAAGGGCTCTGAAAAACAAGCCGTGTCCTTTTCAAACGCTGTGTTTGAATTTACTTTTGTGAACCTGAGACATAAGCTGTACCAACGGATGACACCATCCCCGTAAACATTACAAAACACTGAACAAAATGGATGAGTAGAACAAACCAGACCGAGATTAAACTACACTTAATTCTTTGAAGTTCAAGGTACTTACGCCCTGCTGTGTAAAGTGGGGAACAGCTCAATCAAGCTTAATATGCTAGACTTCTTAAAGGAGTCAAAGCCCTCAACCATTTGCCATGGCTTTTACAATGTTTATCTTTCTTCCTGAGAAATTTCATCATCCCAATTAAACCAGAATTTTAAAGTTCCTTCAATATTAGTTTATACTACACATCAAAGTGTTAGTTTTGCTGAGACATGCTGACTATATTTTATCTTAAAGCTGACAGAATTTCAAGGGCAACTGCTGCTGGATATTTTAAAAGAAATCACAAGCTAGGAGGCTGGTGTTCTGAAAGCTCTCACCTGCCCTGGCTGGGCATTTTCACACACGGTGGTTTCATAGTCCATAGCAAATTCAGGGGCATTGTCATTGATGTCGAGTATAGTAATGGCCACATAGCCTCTTCCAACTTGAGACGGATTCTCTAATAAAGAGGAAAATGTCTTATCATTTACTCAGAGTAAAGCTGTTATTCCATTGCCATTTAACTCAAGAAAGTCCTATTAAAAATAATTAGGATCAATCAAAAGGGTTGGCCTCTCTAAAGCATGACCCTAGTAAGAAAATGACCAAACTTTGAAAGAAATCTAGAAACTTAACACTGTAGACTTCAAAGAGAGCAACAGAAAATTTGATCCAAGCATCATATATACGTACAGTATATGCATTTTTTTAGTCCTTGATAAGAAAATCATTGAAAGAATGACAAACCATGAATTTCAATGTTCTTTGAAGCTAGAGCTCAGGTGTGTAGGACTACACGTATATAATGTACACATATATATGTACATAATATGCATAACATAGAAGTGCGCATTATGTCGATGTCTTTCTTATCAGAGACTCAAATGAGTTCGACATTAATATGCAAATCTGAGTGTCTTGGCTAGAGATCAACCTACTACTTTCTGGAAGCTACTGGCCCAACTCTGTATCAGCATAAATGTAGCTTATGAAATACGACTACAAAGCAACAAGAAATCCTCTGCAGGTAACTCAGGCCCATTATTTTATAGTCCTCTCTTTTCATTAACTTTCTGAGCATTGGAAAATAAAGCTAATGAATATAAATTTATTTCACAGCTGGAAATTAAGGATTTTCAAAGTTTTGCTTAGCTTGAATAAGCACGTAATATGACTCAAGTAGAAATGATAACCTCGTGACAACCCACTCTCCACTCTCAGTGTCCCCCATCCTAACTGAATACTAAACCTTGCAACTTACGGCTCTCCATTGCAAGCACTGTGATATTATGAACAGCATTTGTCTCTCTATCCAAAGATTTGGCGGTTGTAATAACTCCACTGTTGGCATCGATATTGAAGTATCTCTCCAAGTCTGTGTTTCTGTCAATTGAATACCTAATGCGACATTAAAAAAGAAGAAGAACACTTCAGTATTTACGTTTGATTACCATTTGCTAAATTCATTTCATTAATTACACGGCCACTCATCAAATCCTGCTGACGCCACAATCTGTCATGTTAGTACAAATACATGCTTAGCTTAAAACTTCACCAAAGTTATACTTGGTTCATAAGTTCTTGTCAGTAATCTTTTTGATTTTCTGTCAGTCAAAAATAAACACCCTAGTATAGTTCTCTTCACAGCAGATTTGATATTATAAGCTTCAAATTTATTTTATTATTATGTTAGTTCCCCCAAATCACTTACAATAGACTTAGTAGCCCCTGCCATGGTTATAGGTCCCTCTAAAATGAAATATACACAGACATCCTGACCATTCACATAGACCTTTTGTCTTGACAACTCCAGCCAGATCTTAACCCCCCAAACTTAAAAGAAATCCCTCAGGATCTTGACCAGGATTCCATAGAGAAGTTTCAAGGTAGAACCCCTAAAATTACATGAATATTTTGGTGTATAGGAGCATTTTCTCAAAATATCTGCTATCCAAATATGAGTGAAAAATGTTCTACCTGCGTTCTTAATCCATTATGCTGTTATTTGTTCCGTATACAAAATTCACCCACCTCCCATTAATGACTGTCTTTAAATGCCACCCCCAAGTCATTCTAGTTGAGTAAAGGGATCTCATTTAAAAACAGACAAAACCAACAGATAAACGCATACCCAATTTAAGAAAGTATTCTATGTTTCCATAGTTCTCCAACACTATTATTAAATAGAATCATCTACTTCCAGTCTGATGTATCACAAAATGCTAGACACATAGCAAGGTAAGAGGAGGCATCAGAAAATATTAGAAAATTAACCGCAAACCAACAAATATCGTCTTTGTCCAGCAATAGTAGGTGTTTGGGTACTGAGAATGTTAGGAACTTATTTTCTGATGATTTCTATTTTCTTGATGGCATATGAAACAAGATTATCAGCTGAGAGAGCAAAGGGGTGAAGGTACTTTGAGAAGAGTAGTCATTTTTTTTAGAAGAGACAGAAATATAAATAAATATAAATACACATGCAGAGACCAGGGAATGTATAACAGAAGAGCTAAGCATTGTGGATTGATACTTTGAGATTTATGTTCATCAATTTAATATGAAACCAGTCATTCTATGTGTCTGTCTTGCTCTGTTGTCATAAAGGCGCATAAAGAGCATAGGGTTATTTTAACTGGTCACGGACAATGGACGGGGGGGTGGGTATGGACAACAGGGGCATGTACATAAGAGTGATAATAAGGAAGGCCCATGATCTATAAGTTGGTAAGGAAGAACTAAGGAAATAAGATAGACTGATTTGACAAGATTCTTATTGCATCAGTACATTATAAATCTCTTTCAGGATGCGGAATTTCTAAAGTGGAAAGTAGTGGACAAAGATTAAGATCCTCGAGGTAGATTTTCAACAGTAGCGTATATACGAGAGCTGACAAGTCACAAGTATGTTCGTGAGAATCTAGGACTAAATCAAGGCAGAAAAACAGATCACTGGAGGTAAGAAGACCAAGAAACCGAAACAGGCACAAGGCATGAGTAGGCATTTTTCCAAAGCAGATATCCAGATTGCTAGCAGACCCGTGAAAAGATGCTCAACATCACTCGTCATCAGGGAAACCCAAATCAAAACCACAATGAGATACCACCTCACACCTGTCAGATTAGCTAAAATTAACAGCTCAGGAAACAACAGGCAAGATGTGGAGAAAGGGGAACCCACTTACACTATTGACGGAAATGCAAACTGATGCAGCCACACTGGAAAACAGTAAGGAGGTTCCTCAAAAAGTTAAAAGCACAACTACGCTACAGTCCAGCAATTGCACTACTAGGTATTTACCCAAGGGATACAAAATCACTGATTCAAAGGGGCACATGAACCCCGACGTTTCCAGCAACATTGTCAACAATAGCCAAATTATGGGAAGAGTCCAAAGATCCATTGACTGATGAATAGATACAGAAGATATTGTGTGCCTGTGTGTGTTTGTGTGTGTGTTTGTGCTTCACCTTCCTCTTCATGACTGCCCTTTACTTAAAATCTGAAAACTCTCCTGCAAGTCCTCTTAGGTTCTTTATATAAAACTCTTTTCCTTTGCAAATTTATACAGTCCCATGGCTTAAATAACTTGTGTATTTTTGATTACTCCAAAATTCACATAAAATCCTCTTGGCCCACTAGACTTATACATTGAATTGCCTGCTTAATGTCACCACATGGATAGACGACATGAACTGAGATGTAACATGTCCCAACTGATGTTGTAACTGCTACAGTCTCCCAAGCCCCTACTTCCCCTACTCTTTCTCCTCCGGGTAAATGACACCACCAGTCACTTGAATGTTCGATCAGAAAATCTAGAACTGGTCAGTCACTTGTTTTTCTCACTTACTCTTGCATCCAGCTTCTCAGCAACCTCCAAGTACAAGCAGTTCCAATGGCCATACACTGTAGCCTAGATTCTGCATTATTTTACTCCTTATCAACGTATTAGGAGAAAACTAACAAATTGCTCTCCGAGGCTAAGGCGGAGGGAGTCAGCAGATGTGGGGAAAGAATGAGCTGTTGGCTTGAGATTGAAGGTCTTGGCAAGGACACAGAGGACACGGGTTGTCCAGAACACTCCGGGTGGTGGTCATACTTCTTCATCACAAGGACTTGGCATCACTGAGGATTAAAGGGGTTTCTTATTTTCAGGGGCGCCTGGGTGGCTCAGTAGGTTGAGTATCCGACTTCAGCTCAGGTGATGATCTCACAGTTTGTGGGTTCGAGTCCCGCATCAGGCTCTGTGCTGACAGCTTGGAGCCTGGAGCTGCTTCGGATTCTGTGTCTCCTCTCTCTCTGCCCCTCCCCTGCTCATGCTCTCTGTCTCTCAAAAATAAATAAACGTTAATTTTTTAAAGGGGTTCCTTATTTTCAACCAGTCCTTCCAGGCATACAAAAACCTAGATTTTATATAGGAGACATTCACTACGATATAAAGTTACCTAAGAAAAGCAGCCCCTCAATCAAGAGAAGTAATGATTACATGGGCATTTTTTTAAGTGAGAGGTGCCAGATGTCTCTCAGGAGGACTGACTGAGCCAAAAGAAAAGGAAGAGCCTAAAGAAGTTCAGAGGAGCACCTTGTACAGGTCTGGACCCACGGGCCAAGGTCCTGAGATGTTCGATGGCCCGAGTCAATTAGAGGCTGAACAGAAAGGAAGGGCATAGGTTGTTTCTCTAATCACAAACTGAAGTGCATGTCAGTGCATCTCCTCATGCTGTTAGTGGTGTTTGGACTCACAATGATCCCTCTACTCTCTGCAAATGACAGCCTAAGAAAACTTGGCCTCTTTCAATGCATGTTGGAGGAACCAATGAAAGAGATCACTTCTGTGATCCGCCGCAGTTGAAGCTTCTGCTCTATCCATTTATTAGGCAGGCAGCTTGAAATCTCACTGTCCAGCCTCAGTCCTTTTCTTGAGAGCTGTGAACTGCTCCAGACTCCTGCAATGTCTTGAACTCAAATTCAGTAGATTTAAAGCAGATCCAGCGGCCTTTCCCCAAAACTATCAGTTCTTCGTAACTTTCCCGTTTTCGGAACGAGCTGAGTATTTAAAGCAGAGTTGACGTTCTTCTCTGAATCCTCAACTGTGAAGGGTCATGTGTAACAAAGACTTCTACTTACATGTCTAATATTCGTTTACCCTTCATTCTTATTAATAGAACCTTGCTTTTGTTAGATGCAGCCATGTGTTCAGCTGAACAACTGGGATTACTAGTCTTCCATGCTGATGCAGTGTCAATCTCCTTATATTAACATTTTAGCAAATGAGATGAAGAAAGTTGAGTCGAGCATGACTGAAAAACCCCTACAGACGATAGGAAAGCGCTGATAATTCAGCTTGCATTTGATGTCCGCCCCTTCCCCTCCGTCTCACCTGGGACACGCACACAATGGAAGAGGTCCAAAAACCATCTTGTAAATAGGAGGTGATGAGTGCTTGGCATGAGAAGCCAAGGCCCTTGATGACATTATACTGCCAAATTGTCAGTCCTTGGGTGCATAGCTCCAGACTTCTCATTAGTAAGTCATTAGTGTTAAGCTTTGTTGCAACTAGCCAAGCACAATTTCAAACAAGGGCAAGCAGGTACTATTATGGTGGTATTTCAGAATTAGATACTAACATCTCACAGTTGGTTGTTGATGGAGACAAGATTCAGAACCGTGTCATCTGAGCCACCTGTCCATTATGTACCACATTACCCATAAACGAGCTTTTAGTCCCTGTCACTTACAACTTTACGATTCAGCTTCTTTTCGCTTTTTCCCCAATGCTCTCTTATCTAAAACCCTAAGCCAGTCAAACTGATGTTAACGGATTAATTAAAAGGCCATGTGTCTCTCCATTTCTGATGTCTTTCCTCGTGTTGGTCCTCCTTTACTCCGTGTTTCCGCCTTTCCAATTATTTTAGTCCTATGATTCCTTGAAGACGGTCCTCTAGCATTAAAGCAGCAAGCCTTTCCAATTACATAAAAGAGAAAGAATTTTTCCCCCCAATCGGGGCCTCTCTAAGGCGCCAGATGTGGAGCAAGCACAGAGGAGCTGTCTTGACTTCTGCTCTAACTCATCTCCATTTTCCTGGCTTTGGATACATGGGACTTAATTGCCATCCTGGAGAATTGCATTCCTGCCTCAAATCAGAGACCCTCAGGCCTCAGAGGTTTGGGGCTTTGCTTGTGGAGAAGAGCAAATCAGAAAATGTGGTTGATTTATTTGGGAGGAAAAGGAAGGCTCATGGGACAGGGTCCTGCCATACATCATTCTGAAGAAAATGGGTACCGGTTTCAGAAAGAAAGCCCAAGAACAACATCAGAAAGCAGCAAGATTTAAACCTAAAAGCTAACGTGTTATGGATTTTTGCCAACCCAAGAGTGTTCTTCATTTCGACCCATGCCCCGCCCCCAGCATCAAGTTTCTGTTAAATCACGCCAGTAATAATTTTGGAAAAGTCTTTAAAAAATAATGTAGTATGACGTGATGTGACTGTGGGACCCCAGGATTCGAAGTCAGGACACCCTGGGATATTAGCACCAAGCTTGATCTGACTGCCTGGAGGGACTACCAGTAATTTAATCCCTCAGCCCAAATTTATTAATAAGTGAGTTGAAACAGAGATCTCCAAAATTTTGTAAGTGTCTGATCTGATCTCAGCAATTATCCTACATTATCACAGAGAGTCACTGCATATTTTTGTAACTCTAATTTCCCTAGGATCAAACAAAAAATTAGGGCACTCGGTACTGGGAAATCAAGGCTGTTCCTATAGTATATTGCCAAGAAAAAAAAAAAAAAAGAACAATTCATAGTCAAAGCAACATCTCTGAAGTTTAGTTCATTAAAGCCACTCTGTTTTAAAAATATGATACATGCATATAATCCATAATGGGCCTTTCTTGGTTTGTATAAAGAATACAGGCTGTCACTAAAATCCCTTAATGTTTAATGTAGGGAACAGTTGGAGGACACATATTTGGATCTCTCTGTTCTCTAGATCTTACAACTTTTTTCAAAACAAATATTTTAAACTAAAAGCAAAAACCAAAGCAAAAACAATTTACAAGTTATGCCTTTTTAAGAAACCCTGCAGTAGTTAGGATCTGTGAACCTGGTGCTCCCCACCACAAATCACACGCAAGGAAATAAAGGACACGATTTATGGCCCCGACCCTGCCACTGCCCTCCTGTACTCATTTGGGCTCTCGAATCACTATTTATACTGTTCTGTTTCTTTCGCCGCAAAATGAGACAGTTTTACAAGATGGTTTATCATTTCCAGATTTAACATTTGCTTTTTTAAGTAAGATTTTGTGTACCACCTCTTTCCAGCTAGATAACAAGAGGGTTGGGAACTCATCTAATCATCTGTATACGCTCGGCTCTCTGTACATCTGCAATGAAAAGAATTCCTTAATAAACGCCTGTTATTACCATGGCTGCTGTTTGAGAAGCTATGGAGATCAATCGAAATGTTCTTCTCCAGCAGCATCCTTATCGCCCAGCTACTGAGATGCATGTGAACACTCACAAAGAGGACGTGTGGGTGAGTGAGCTAGATTAACACAAATGTATCACCGCTACTCCCCAAATGGCAAAAGATAATGTGATAAATATACACGAACAATTCTGAACGCAGAAACAGCTGAGTCATTCGAGTTGAGATCTTAAGAAACGCATGTGTGGGTGGGTGCCTGTGTGTGCCTGTGTGTGTGTTGTGTGTGTGCGTGCATGTGTGTGTACTGCTGTAAGGAGTGGGCAGCTTCTCATACAGACCTTGCTAAAATCCTGGAACCACATTTTCTAACTGTGTGACCAGGAGGCAGATGTATTATAACACAGGAATGATAATGCTTGCCTTACAGGACTTTAACAAGAAATTTCTTCAAAATAAACTACTGAGTTCAGCACTTAGAGATGCTACTCTTTGTACTCTCACCCCCTGCTGATAACGGCAACTCGATTCTCCTTGGAGATTTAAACCTTCCCAATCTCATGCAATCTTGATGGTACTCACAATCAAGATGCCCAGAACTTCCTGGGTAAGAGACGGGGCACACGTCCTAAGACAGGCCAAAAAACTTTCCAAGAAACGTGAACCTTAAACAGAGGGCCACGAGAAAAGAACAGGGTTGGCACGGGTTCACCCCACTGCCCCATCCTCAAAAGACTATCTGCTCATTCTTGCTGGTCATATTTCTAGAAAAACCTTAGTCTTCTGTTTTCAGAGTACTGGCTATGCAATGTTTTCTTTAATTCTGTGAGCTATCCCCAATTACTTCAATAAATCCTTTTTTTCAGTTATCTATGGCCAATTTCTATTATTGCAACTAAACAATGCTAAGAGTACAGTTCAGTGTAAGTATAGCTCCTTAATCTTTCTTCCTCATGGATAGTTCCCTGAGACTCACACCGAAACACATTATGGATTTAGTATTCTTCTATTCATCACACTTTTCAATAAGCATTTTAAATGTGGAAAATAATATAAGGGACAAATCAAGAGAAATGTAATCTTCAATAAATTCATTACCTGCAGTCTTCCAAAAGCTAACTCAGAACTCCAAGCAGAGTTCTAATTCTAGGGCAATATGATAAAAGATGGAAAAATTGATCACATATATTAGGAATTTCTACTCACATTTTGAAAATTATCTCTGGATATTAAATACGCTAGTATAATAAAAACACTTTTTTTTATCTTCACCATATGTGAACTTTTTTTTTTCATTTTTAGTGATAGTTATATTCAATTGGGCAGCATTTTGACATTAAAGCTCATATTTTCCCGATGGAATAGATTTCTGCTACTTTGCACATGAACCACTATTTTTCCTCTATGTTACTGGCTAAGTTTCTTACAAAATAAGATACTACCAAATAATTTAGATTAAAATAATATGTACAAATATATGCATGTATACAGGCTACTTTAAAAAAAAAAAACCTGCACACTGAATTATTCAAACATCCCAAATGCGTTCATACTAGTCACACTACATAATGTAATATCTGATACTATTTTATCACCTTTTATCTGAGAACATAAAATACCAGGAATGCCAAAAGTGCCTGCAGGTAAGTAATATTACCTTAGAATCCTTGAACATAAGTCCAAATGTAGTTCTGTATTTAACTTGTTAGAAATGCTGAAAACAATCCCCATTAATTTTTATGACCCCCCCCCTTCACATCTAATCTTATTTGCGATGATATCATGTTTCAATCCATTGGCTATTTTTAGCATAGGGATTTCGGGCTGTTTGTGCTGCCTAGAGAAGTACTTCTGATTTCATAAAACAGCACTCGACTCTTAAGATGTAACTAAATAAAACATAAACAGACTTTGCATAACGTTTTCGTGGTCTGTCCAAATTCTGCCCTCCCTCAAGGCCTTGCTTACACGATCACTCCTTCAAACGAAGTCTCCTGTCCAGTCAGCTCAGAGTGACTACAATTTATCTCATGATTTGCTCTGACACTTTCCCCCCTCATTTTGTTTAACGTTTATGGGATCTTATTTCTTCAACCGGATTGGAAGTTCCTGGAGGACAGAGGAAATGTTTTATTCATCTTTGTTTTTCCTGTCAGTATTCTCCCCAGCACTGTGCACAAAGCAGGTTCTCAATAAATGTATGCTGATGCAGTGCTTTGGTCTCCAAGTGCTGACATGAAGGGTGAAGAGTGTTCTAGGCTCTAGGCTGCTCTCCTAGTGTCTCCCGTCTCGTTGACGAGACGCGCAGAAGCGAAGTTTCTAACATTCAGAAAGATGATCAAAATCAGAACGTGACCTGTCCTTCCAAATTCAACAGATAAACCCTGATATTTGGCATTCTGGGACAAAATTTACATGAAACAGTAAGCAACTACATAAAACATAAAGAGCCAGGTATATGCTGGACCTCAATGATCTACTTTTGCTTTCAAAAAAGCCTCTTCTTCTTCTTCCTTTTTTTTCTTCTGGCTAAGTAATCTTAACTATCACCTAATTTGCATTTTGGGCTTCTAGTTTCTATATGGGAAGAGGAAAACAATGTATACATGACATGATGGGGGAGGTGCCCTATCTGAATGCTAGGCAAGCTACAAGGAAGATATGACATTTCACGATGGTGTTATATTCTGGCTAAGTACCGTGCTTAGAGTTCATTTAACCTTTCCACCTATCGCTACTATACTTCTAGATGGTCAAAATGCTTTATCGTGATGTAGATGCCCAGTCCTCTTTTAAAGAAAGGGCATATGCATAGAGAAGAGTTACTCATCGCTTTGGCTGGTGCCAGAGGTAGGTAAAAATAAAAAGTGCTGAGCAAGGAAGGGATCATATGAGACGAGGCTCTCAATTCTGTCTTTTTGGAGGAAAGTGAATGTGTTTCCTTCCAGAATTCTAGTCTCATACCCCACATATTGGTAAACATCCCAAATATAAGTAGCCTATGCTAGATTTTAGTATTACGCTACAAACCTGTCAATAAATTTAAATGCGAAGTATCCATTTTCCCATCCTGTTTTACAATTCAAACACTATCGGCCTCATTTCAAGCAGTTACAATAAAACAAATACTACTCTTCCACTCCTCTAAGAACCACACCATTTCTAAAGGTGTGAGCACAAGGTTCACAACTCTAAGACGCTTCGGGATCTAACTCAATCTGGAAATTCACTTTTCCTAAGATCTCAGAAGACTGTGACATCTACCCAACCAGTGGCATTTGCTGAAGGAGGGCTTACATTTGGATAGGTACCTGAGCGCCCAATGCAAACACGTGTTCATGTCCATTAAACTATGTAATATTGTCTGTGTACTGGAACCTATGTGAATACCAAATAAACTTCACTACAGACTGCCAATACGGTTGCCTGTAGAGTATGTCTCCTTTCATTGGCTTGTTGACCTTGAAATAAAGATGGCAGGGAAACACAACAAACTGTAATAATAGCAATGTATCATGATAATGCTTTCTAATGCTTAAGTCATGATTCTCAGTTTGAAATCATTGGTTACTTTCCCTTTATTAATCTTCAAAGAACTTGGGAGAAGGCAGGGATAGGGTTTACTTTTCCTTTTTACTGGGTATATGGGAACTTAGGAGACTAAGTGCATCCCCTAGGTAACTCAGCAAATATCAGTGCTGAGAAGAGAACTAGTCTTCTAGAGAATGCACATCAGTGAACACCTATTCATCAAACTAGAATCTGACAGGAGGAGCCTGGCCTTTCAAAGGTGGGTATCACAAATGGATATGAAAGACAGATGCAGAAAAAAAAAAAATCAGCTATGGATGTGAACTGACCTTATAAAAAATAGTGTAAAAATGCTTCAAAAGTACTAGTGGTAAATATTAAGTCAGGGGCACCTGCGTGGTCCAGTCAGTTTAGCATCTGACTTTGGCTCAGGTCACGATCTTGCGGTTCACGAAGTCAGGACCCGCGTCAGGCTCTGTGCTGACAGCTCAGAGCCTGGATCCTACTTCAGATTCTGTGTCTCCCTCTTTCTCTGCCCCTCCCCTGCTCACACTCTGTCTCTCAAAAATAAACGTTAAAATTTTCTGAAAAATATTAAGTAATGACATGAATTCTACAAAAGCAAAAAAAAAAAAATACACACGACAACATTTTAGTCCACTTTGAACAAAGGCGGTCCTCTTTAGTTGTGAGACTTAGGTGTTCAAAAACTGATATAAGATAGCACTAAGCTGAACTTCCAGGCCACCTTCATTAGTCTTAAGAAAAAGAAAATGAGGTCAAAATAAATTCCTGGCCAGCCTCTTTTATTGACGAAAGCCACAGAGATCTGTACCTTCAAAACCAACAGAGTTCACCTTCTGACCCTTTCTCTCTCTGTACTTCAGGGAATAGACCTGGAGGTCACTTCATCTCTACCTCAGGTCACTACCCTCCTAGCCCTACTCTTCCTTCCTCCCCAAATTATAATACTGCATTTTTTTCAAATAAAGTACTATAAAAAGTAAAATATTTGTGTGGCGAGGCTCTAACAGGATGACATACAAGCAAACGAGTAAAGGAAAAATAAGAAAGAAACAAGATAAAAACGCAATGCAATCTATCAATTTTCCTTGACTCCTCTCACTCAAGGCCCGAATCGTGATATATATGCGTCTCTTCTTTTACACCCCTAACGTCACGAAAGCATTCTCTTTCTTCCCATTGAATGGTTTAAGCAGAAGTCTGACTGTTCTGAGTAGCTGATCTGTGCCTACAATCATGCTGTGTCTGACTGTTCCTAAGGGAAGGAGACTTACATGTGTCAGTAGGAGATGTGATGCTATAGCAAACCCAAGTTCAAGTGTGTGTAAGTCAACGGGATTTGGTGGATGCAGCTGAGCTTAAGTTAGGAAACTGTTCTGACAACGAAGGATGGACTGTTTTAGGCAGAAGGGGAAGGCGTGCTCTACCTGCTACATTTGCGACTTCCGAATGTTCTATTGCACGGAAGATTATATTCCTAGAGATGGTTTGTGATCACTGTGTTCAAAATAATATAGCCGTCCATATAGCCTGACTTTATCGTATAGATAGGGGGATGCCAAGTCTGACTTCATTTTTGAACAATTATTTTAAATAAATTCTTCACTAGACTATGATATTAATGTCAGACATGATAGAAGGAAAGGAGAGTGGGGTGTGTGTGTGTGTGTGTGTGTGTGTGTGTGTTACCATATCTATATCCCTAAATAAGCTTATTATTTAGGGAGGTAAAAGATTATAAGCTTTTCTTAACAATAATCATCGTCTAAATTACGGATATTTTTCGTGACAGTTTACAGTCAACGTCCAGACTTAGCTCAGAAGTCAGCTCAAAGCTCTCACCATTGCCAGATAGCAGTTAAATCTAAATGTGGTTAGCTTATTAGTTGAATATATATAAAATACTGAGTGATTTTTGTACTTTATACCTTTACGTTTTTGTAGTCAAAATCCAAAAGGTCACATTGAGAAACTTTACTAGTGAACCCACATTAAGACATGCAATACAAAGACATTTCAAATATATTGTCTTTATAACATTTATCTAAAAAGACATAATGTATCGTATGCACACACATGCTAACACATGCATACACAAAACCATACATGTAGATCATAGGTTGTAAGTTTTATGTAAAAAGTGCGAAATTGGATATCATGGTATTTTGACGTGCTTACCTATCATCATTTTGTTAGTTGCGAAGAGATCAGTTGCTTAGAACCGTGTGTCTAGTCTCGATACAGGACTATTGATAAAACACTTTAAAACAGTCCTTAGATACAGATACAGTTATACTTTTTATAAGTGGAAATAATAAACAAATACATGCTAACCAAACAGGCCAATATGAGAAAATGATCTCGTGAAAGTCAATCCCTAATTTAAATTTTTTATAAAATTAGTTTTCTAATATATGCATATATCCCATAACTAGGACACGCATCACTTCATCTTTGAACACGGTTTGCTTTGAAAGAGCTCAGGATAATTGGTTGAATAGGAACATCAGCTATGGCTTGTGGATGATAACGGATGCCTAAAAATTATTGCTACATAATAATGGCCCCAGATAATCAGGTGAAACATTTTTAAATTAGTAAAATGTTGCACCGCTCTGATCCTGGTTCCTTCTGCCTCTATGGCTCAATATATATACAAAACTGGTCTTCATTTGCCATGAACCAAAAGCATCGTAACGCAGAGACACGAACTGTGAGCAAAGCACACTCTTGTAAAATCGCATAAAAGGAGAGCAATGAGCTTTTACCTCACAGGGCTGTTGGAAGAATCTGGGTCATGAGCCGCGACGGTGCCAATGATATTCCCAACTTGGGTAGCCTCCGATACCTCCATGGGGTACAAGGGTGAGGAAAACACAGGGGGCTCATCCACATCTTCCACGATTATTTTCACTGTGGTCGTGTCGCTGAAGGGACCCAAGCTCAGAAAGCGAGGGTCGGCATCTTTGTTTGCAGCTTCTATCCGGAGTGTGTAACTTGTTTTGGCTTCAAAATCCAGGTCCTGTAAAGAAAGTTATTAGGAAAATTAAATTACCAATTAAATAGTCAGCTAAGCAGAGCCTTTTCATTTATGAATGTCAGTACGCATAGAAAGGACTCCGCCACGAAAATGCACCATCAGCATTCACAAATAATAAATAATAATGCCAATCAGACTCCTTGCTGCTTTTCTGGCTCACAGACAATGGTAAGTGCTTTTCAGCTAACTTAATCCACTCCGCTGGCAAATGCAAGTCTTTTGAATATTATTTGAAAGACAACTGATAAGATTGAAAAATCTTTCCAACAGGGATATCAATATAATTTTCTTCAACCATGTAATTTAGCTGCACTATCCAGGGGTGCACACTAAAAAGAAAGAAAAATACAACTTTCCACTGAATTTATTATTTAAAAGGTCATCTTTATTGATTTCAGGGACTCCATTCCAGTCCTGAGCTTTTATGGATGCTCCAAAGGGAGCCAGCCACACAGGATAGGTGGTACGTTGAGTTTGTGCCGTATGAAAACACAGCCAGTTCTCGACGAAGCACGCATTGTTTCTTTCTCCACAATCCCTCTACCAGTGCACACTGTGTCTCTGTATTTGATGGTGGAGAGTTATATTCCAGAATCTCCATTCTGTAACTTTCCTAGAGGATTAACATGCTAACGCGTTCCTCAAAAATAGTGACCCAAGTTAAACCATTTGGCAGCTTTAAAAAGTTGTAAGGGCAATTAAATGCTGTCCTAGAAACGCACCATCTGTGGGGGGAAAACAAAAAAGAATGCCGCACACAACATGCTGAAGTTGTTTGTGACAATAAAATGCTCTTTCTTCAAGGGATACAGAGCCTCAGAGTTTAATGACTTTCGATCTCAGTCTCACCACTGAAAAGCTGTCCCCAAATATCACTTACGTTCAATAAGACAAAAATAATGGTGTAAAAAAGTAAAGGCATGGTATGAAATATAACACATGATACATGTAACTCTCGTTTTTACTTAATGGTTATGTCACAGGAAAAGTATTATGAAAAGGGGCAAAAACGTAATGTTGCGAATTATAATCCAACTTCATCTATTATGTAAGTGGGCACATGAGTGTTACATACATGAAGGTATGCATACATTCCAACCATCCCAAAAGGTGTGATACTAAAAAAAAAAAAACCAATGTAGTCATATAAATATAAATTAGGGGCGCCTGGGTGGCTCAGTCGGTTAAGGAGCCGACTTCGGCTCAGGTCACGATCTCGCGGTCTGTGAGTTCGAGCCCCGCATCGGGCTCTGGGCTGATGGCTCAGAGCCTGGAGCCTGCTTCCGATTCTGTGTCTCCCTCTCTCTCTGCCCCTCCCCCGTTCATGCTCGGTCTCTCTCTGTCTCAAAAATAAATAAACGTTAAAAAAAAATTTTTATAAATATAAATTAGGAGATGCACATATAAACACACACTGAAAGTATATATATACACATATATGTATATATGATGTACAGAATATATATACATGTATACATATATATACATCTACACACGCTTAGACAAAACATAATACACATACACACATAAACCCATGTATGTACAAAATATACAAACATTCATGTGTATTTGCAGACATGTATTACATGAAAAGATTCCATGGCTCATCTCTGGTTAATACCGAGAAAAAAATATATAGATCAATTCTCAAAATAGGTTTACAATATCTAGATAAAGGAGAACTTACTGAACTATTTACTGGCCTCACATCGGTCTCATCCAATCGACTGTAAGCTCCAGACTGTTTTGTTAATTACTAGCATTCCCAGTGCCTATTATGAATTCAGTACATAGAAGGGGCTCAATAAATTCTTGTTGGATTAGAAAACTAGACCACAGATAGCCAGGACACTTGGCCACAGAGAATCCCGATGGCCAAAGTAGGGGGTGAGGGGAAGGAACAATTAGGTATATTGGTATTCTACCACAGGAAAAAAAAATTCTTAGAATTGCTACAGGAAAATGCAGTTTTAATTTTTTCTGAAGTTTCATATGAAAATTCAGGGGCACATGACAGTGCTCTAAACAAGTCCTTATTAGCAAATTCAGTGATATTTTTATGAGGCTACCTTTTTTGTCTATTACCTAAAAATATTTCTGGCTCGATAATTCTCAATCAAATGTGAGACTTAGGACTACCCAGAGGAATTTTCTGACACACGTGTGGCTCCTTCAATGAAAATTTTGATTCAGCAGATCCAGGATGAAGCCCAACCATACGCATTTTCAAAAGGCTCACTGGGTAATTGTGATGCAAACCCTCTTGTAAGAAGCCTGATCTTTGCATTAACACGGTCTTGTCACCATACATACAATCCACTATTTAATTTGGGTACTGCTGAGAATAAAAAAAAAAAAAAATGTACCTAAATGCATTTACTTAGAGACTGTAAACATACGCACAAACAGCTCAGATATTAACCTGTTTACTTTGTGCTTCTATTACTTATAGAACTGACAAATGATGAGAGGAATCTTATTTTTATATAATATGTATCTGTGTATGTAGAATGTGTTTTAAAAATCCTGTTTATCATCTCCTTTTAAATCAATTCAAAACCACAACTTTTAAGATATTCATTCAGGTTTATCAAAAGGGGTAACAAGTATTTCTGTATTCAAGGAAAAGTGTGACTGATATATGAAACAATAATTTAAAATCTACCACACAAATGAATGCAATTATTTTATAGCAACTTTTTTTTTTAATCTGTCTAAAAGGCAACAACATGAGATACAGACATCTGGATGCCACTGAATCATAATGAAACACAGTATCACACATGATGATTGGTTGCCTGAGAGCTATTATGAAAATAGAGCAACAAAAGAATTCATATGAAAGGCTATGAATCAAGATTACAGACAAAAGAATTGCTACACAAAATGATTTTCAGAGCAAATCAGAATAAGCCAGACAATATTTTTCAAAGAGAGGTGTGGGGTAACAGACAGAGTTGTTAAACACATAGAAGAAAAAGCTTTTGCAACAGAATTTTGATTCCTATTTCTTTTTCTTATTGATTTCTATGTAAGCAACATATTCCGTAACTATTAGATTTAACGAACAGGGTTTTACTTGGGGAAAGAAATGTTAAAGCAACAGGTGAGGAAAGGCAAAGTAAAAGGAAGGAGATGAAGGTAACATCTGAAGAGATTATGTTCGATCTTAGAAGCTACATATCACTGGAGACCGTATGTCACTGGAAATCAAACCAAAACACTGTTCATGCTGTCGCCCACAATAGCAAGCAAGATGTGGGATTAATGAGAACCTGAGTTCAAATGGAAATCACGTAGACCCAGACGAGTGATGTCATAGAGACATATCTGGGACCTGTAGAAGCCGCTGTTTCATCTGTCAAGTGACCTGTATGTCGGAGACACCAAGAGAAAGAAGCAGCTTATTGGGTATCTTATCTCCTAGACTATAAAATAGGGCTGTGTTTTTTGTTTGTTTGTTTGTTTTTGCCATCAGAGATGAGAAACTTCAGGATTAAAAAGAAAAAAACTGCAGAGAACAAACTGATGGTTAGCAGAGCGCAGGTGGGGTGGGGGTGGTGACACTGGCGAAGGGGATGAAGGCTTGAAAAGTGCACTCATCTTGACAAGCACGGACGAATGTGCGGAACTGTCCCATCAGCCGGCTGTACACCTGAAACTAATATGACACTATGTTACGTGTTAACTATACGGGAATGAAAATAAAAAGCGTAATTAAACACTAAGCAGTATAACTGCGGCAGAGGTGAACAACCTTTTTCCTGTAAGGAAATAATACTAAATAATTAGGCTTTGCAGGGTATGCATTCTCTGCCCCCTGCAAATGAATTAGTGTGGCCGTGAGCCAATAACGCTTCATTTGCAGGCAATGAAATTTACATTTTATATAACCTTCACATATCACACAACATCCGTCTTTCCCGATTTCTCCATCATTTTAAAAACACAAAACCACCCTGGGCTCTGGAGCTGTACAATAGCAGACAGGCAGTTGTTTGTCAACCCCTGATCTAGGGAGCCCAACAGAATAAGCTTATTTTTCCAGACTAGATGCTCACCCTTCTTTCTCCCATCCTTTTTACTACAATTAAAATGAACTATTCACTACGAGCATCACACTTCGTCTTCCAGTTCATATCGCCTGCTGGCCCTTCTTTCCCACATAATTTTGTCTTCTTTCTCTTATTGAAATCTCAAGGATACTCGTGATCACCTTTTCTTTTATGAGTGTTCCCAGAATCCCCGTACCTAACACATAATAAACCTTATGTTGAAGGCTAACCATGAACAAGAAGTTTTATACACATTTTTAACGTACATTGAAAACGATGCAAGGCTGGTATTATTAATTGATGTGAAAACCAAACAGCAGGGAGTTACAATGGAAGTGTAAAGTTACATGTGTAGAAGGGCAGGCACATTATGTGAACTCAAGGCCATGTCCACCCACCACCTATTCCCTTCTTGCTACAAAAAGCAGGCTTGAAGAGCAATTAGGGCTTCGTATTGTATGGCATTATCAAATTTAGGCACCTGCTTACGTCGCCGACCTCAAAGGTTTGCTTTAAAGTATTCCTTGCTTTAAAATACGTAGAACACTGCCCGACACTGAGTAATCGCTGTACAAATATTCACTTGGTCATTATCATTCTTAGTGCCATTATTTCCTGCTAGATTATGAGCAAATCCAATGACAGTTAAGACCATGCCTTCCTCTTCTGGAAGAGGACACCCCCATGACACCTACACCTTCAGTAAAATCACTTTATAATATGGTGGCTTGGATTTTAAAAAAATATATAGAGTGGGGTCTCCATAGTTCCCCCTGCCATTTTTAGCATTTTTAATAGTAGAACCTAAGTTAAAACATAGTCATGAATTCATTTAATAAAATCAATGCACTACATTCTTCTTTTCCATATAGTTTGGCTACTGGTCTATAGCCAAAGGTGCTCTCATTAAGCTCAACGGCCTCCTTTTAGCTCTTCTTCTTTTGAGCAATGCAGAAGTTGATGTTTAGGAATTGATTCACATTAAACTCTTCTTTTTAAAAAATATTTATTGGGGTGCCTGGGTGGCTCGGTCGGTTGAGCGTCTGATTTCGGCTCAGGTCACGATCTCATGGTTCATGGGTTCGAGTCCCGCATCGGACTCTGTGCTGACAGCTCAGAGCCCGGAGCCTGCTTTGGATTCTGTGTCTCCCTCTCTCTCTGCGCCTCCCCCACTCACACTCTGTCTCTCTCTCCAAAAATAAATTAACATTAAAAAATATTTTTAAAACATTCATTTATTTTGAGAGAGAGAACGTGTGCATGCACACACCAATGCGTGCAGAGGAGAGGGGCAGAGTGAGAGGGAGAGAGGATCCCAACCAGGCTGTGCTGACGCAGGGCTTCACGGTCTCATGACATCTCATGTTTCATGAGATCACGACCGGAGCTGAAATCGAGAGTCGGACACTTTACCAACTGAGCCACCAAGGCACCCCCCAGGTTAACCTTTTCCTTTGCAGATTGTTCTTTTTCTGCTCTTCTAAACATGGAGTGGTGTCATAAGAGCTGATTAGAGCGTGTGTGTGTGTGTGTGTGTGTGTGTGTGTCCCCCTGTCTATATATTTAGTGTCTTATATTTAATGTTGATTTTGTGCAAAAGCACGAAGACTGTCATTTGTAAAACACTTCTTTCTCTGGAGATTCCAGCCGTCTTTTGGATCAAAGCATATTGTTTTGTATTCAATATCCTCCCTACTTGTTGATCAAACCAACAGAAACCTTTTGTCTCCCTTTAGTAAGTGGGCCTAAATGAAGCCATACCTATGGAAAAATAACCCCACTCACAATTTTCCCTTTACAATGATTTCAAATAAACCTACTGTCCAAAACCTTAAAAATGGCCTACAACCTTGAAAAAGGTCTCTCAGCAAGGATAAATTTAAATAGCATTTAAATACAATGATAAGAGTTCTAAAGTTACTCCCCCCAAGTACTTTTCAAAAGCAAAACACACCTTTATCATGTGCAACTGCATTATTGCCTTTATTTTCACCCTTTCTTGGGTTGTGCCCAAGGAGGCCTTCATGTTTCCCACTTGCCTAAATTTAGGTAGGCTTCTTCCTGACTTTGGCCCCTGACAGCCCTTTTCTTAGACAGCTTGTATCATAAGCCCATTCTCTGCCCCTTTGAGAGGTAAATTAAAAAAAAAAAAAATCTTGCCATTTTTACAGCCCAGAAATGTCTTCCTCAAGAAATGGGGAGGCATCTCTTTGAAATGTCATTATCAAGGAAGACCGACCCTCTAGCTGCTGGCTGCTGTGGAGGGTAGGAGCCAACCTTCAGTCTAAGCCTTACTCCAAGTTGTAAAACTACCCCCTGTCATAAAGGTACATGAAAATCTACTTTTCTTTTGGGTAAAGCCAATCAGGACAGACAAATGTCGTTATCTCTCTTCGTAGATACTAAATTCTAACTCGGTAGCCCTCTTTCTCACCTGACTTGAGTTTATTATTATTAAAAAAAATTTTTTTTAGAGAGCAAGAGAAAGTAAGTGTGCACGGGAGTGGGAGGAAGGCAGAGGGAGAGAGAGAATCTCAAGCAGGCACCATGCTCAGCATGGGACTCAATCTCAAGACTGAGATCATGACCTGAGCCGAAATCAAGTCAGACACTCAACCTACTGAGCCACACAGGCGCCCTCCTCTGACTTGAGTTTAGACTGAATTATGGTCTCCTTCTCCTACTGCAATATCCTTGAAGTCTGTCTTAAGCTGTTTAAATTTGTCCAGTGCAATTTTTGCTGACAGGTGCAAGTGATTTTAGCATCTTCTGAAGGTTTTATTTGCCTTGAAAACTTTTGTGAATCATAAAACCTATGTTCAGATTTGGACAATAGAGTACTTTTTTTTTTTTTTTATAGAGGATAAGAGAAGGGAAACACAGGTTTCAAGTTGTTATATGATTCTATACTTGGATGCATTATGTTGATGCATTAAAAATATTTAAGGACAAATAATCCGAAATGTCGCAAAATAAGTATAAGCAAATTTAGACTAAGCAAAAAAAGATTATGAGATACCACCATGTCCAGTTTATGTTTCTAGGAGAATTATTATCTTTTCAAAAAATTATACTTTAACGCAGCTCTTTATCAGGTACTTGATACAAATATTCACATTTTGCTAATATACTATTATTACTACACAGAAAATTTTTGGTACTCTATAGGTAAATTGGTACCCCACCAAAGATCTTACGAATAATTGCAGAAAAGTTTAAGCCCGAAACATTAAGTTATGTCAACCCATTAGGAATAAAATAAAGACATACATATCGGGAGTAACTATCTCCATTATCTAGCCAAACAGATGTCTTTTGACTTCTATGAGTAATTAAATTAACATATCTTAATCTTGATATGAAAAAAAAGAGATAATTCACGCAGGCATCATAACACATCTCCATTCTGTAACTTAAAAAAATCTGAGACAATCAGTTAAATGCACATACATTTCAGATTTTTAGTTGAACTAATCCACAAAGAGGTAGAACTGTAAGCTGCTCGATGTATTCCCCATTAACCATACACATTGATGGGGCGCCTTGATGGCTCAGTTGGTTGATTTTGGCTCAGATCATGATCCCAGGGTCGTGGGATCGAGTCCCATGTCAGGCTCTGCTCTGAGTGTGGAGCCTAATTAAGATTTTCTCTCTCTCTCTCCCTCCCTCCCTCCCTCTGCCTCTTTCCTGCACTCATGCTCTCTCTAAAAAATAATTTATAAAATAATAAAAGAAATAAAAATACAACACATTTATATAGCCTTACCATATGCAAGTTATCATGCTAAGTGTTTAACAGCATTATTAACATCATTGATTCTCACAAGATAATACAGCTTCTAACAGATCTTTTTAACAAATCTAGAACTGAGTCAAGACAGATTGACTTTCTTGCTCCTAATCACACAGGGTGGCTCCAGTGTCTTTGTTCCCACAGACTAAGAAAGAAAAGCAGAATGAACTGGAAGTATAAATCAGATCATCTAAAACAAACACACAAAAGTAGTAGGAGTTAATCTCAGGACGATGACAAAAGGAAGAAAGGGAGAGAAATCCTATAAAACTGACGTTGGAAACAAGCAGTCCATACTGGGGGGCGGGTGAGATTTGAGTGAGAGAAAGTGAGGGCTGTTATCACCAAAATGTGCACTGCCATTGTACATTATTTCAACTTGAGCACAGAATGCCTAAATCAGGAATTACCCAGACTAGTTAATGTCTTGCTTCCTCTTTTATGTTATTGTCTGGATTAGCTTTTCCACTCACAGAAATGCTCCATTTGACATATGTGTTAATTTCCTACTACTGCGGTAACAAACCACCATAAATTTAGCGGCTTAAAAGACATCAAAGTATTGTTTTACCACTTTGGAGTGCAGAAGTCTAAATCAAGGTATTGGCAGGGGATGTGTTCCTTCTCAAGGCCTCGGGGAGGGGCAGAGAGAGAGGGAGACCCAGAATCCGAAGCAGGCTCCAGGCTCTGAGCTGTCAGCACAGAGCCCCACGTGGGGCTCGAACCCACAACGGTGAGAGCACGACCTGAGCCAAAGTCGGACGCTTCACAGACTGAGCCACCCAGGTGCACGCGCCCCCCCGCCCCCCCACACCTGCCTTCTTCCATCTTTAAAACGTATCACTTCTTTCTCTGGTTCTGTTATCACATCTCTTTTCTGACTCTGACTCTCCCTGCATCCCTCATATAAAGACCTTGTGATTACATTGAGCCCAAGGAGATAATCCAGGATAATCTCCCCATCCTGAGTTCCTTAATTTAATCCCATCTGCAAAATTCCTTTTGTAATATAAACTATTCACAGGTTCCGGAGATTAGGATGTAGAGATCTCTCTGGGAAGGCACAGGGTTCTGTGTACCAGAACCTCCTACTGTGAATTTACTAGACTGTTTTGATTTTCATAAGCAGAAAACAGGAAACAAGCCTTTGCAAAAGACTACATTCCTGCCCGGCATCTAACACCTGGTTCACGCAACAGCCCAGGCAGAGGTCTCTATTTCCCAGCATGCACGACTGAGGATACCAAGGGACGCCCTACAGAAGGGTCTCACGCATTTTCAGGCAAGCTGAACCCAGATTATGACCCAAAGGCAGTTTAGCTCGTGTTTTCCTGGGAGCCTTTACCAAACGGTGGCAAATACTGATTTATTTTGATCCACGCAATTATTTTGTGAGCAAAGCTGACACAGGAGAGAAGGCGAGAGTAGACGTCAGCCGACCTGAGATTCTTACTTCCACCATTCCTTCTATGTGCACCGTGAAGATTTTTTGAGCTGAGTCTCTCTGGAGCACAGCTGGGACTCAAAATCTTTTTTCTACTTTGCCAGCGTCCACAATGTTTTATAGCTCCTTTCTTTTCGTGTGCGTGTGTACATATGTGTGTTTCCCACTCACTGCTCAAATCTGGACTGGCCTGTGTTGCTCTGATGAATATAACGTGGCAGCAGTGATGAGCCAATTCTAGACATTGGCGCCGCGAGTCCCTGCAGCTTCTCTTCCTGCCGTTCTTGGAATAAATCCAGGTTAGCTGTTGGATGATGTGAGCCACATTTCCCCTCTTGTTGTCCCAGCAGACAGACAGCCACCTCCATGGAGAAGCCACCAAGCTGACCAAGAGCTCACCACTTAGATGAGCCTACTTAAGACCAGCAGAAAAATCACTCTGCTAACCCCCCACCAAATTGCTCACCCACAAAGTCATGACCTAAAGAAAAACTGTTGTTTAAAGTAGTCCATTTGGGGGGTAATTGGTTAAGTCGCAATGGATGGCTGACACAATTGTGGAGAGACACAGAATACAAGTTGGTGGCTTCAGTTTGTGACAGGTGATGACAGCATAGCCAGTAAAAGTGAATCAAACTAGCCTTGAAATGACCAAATGAAATGGTGGGAGGGGGTCATGTCTAGACATGTGATCTCTTTGAATTCCAGGCCCTTGACTCTTCTAATCATTTTCTGATTGGTTGTATTCTGTCTTTATCACCTAAAATAGATTCCAGGCTCCATCAGTTCCCTTCTCTATTGATAATATATGCAATTACTTTTCTGTGCGTGTGTGTGTGTGTGTGTGTGTGTGTGTATACTTTTTTTTAAGGTTTATTTTTGAGACAGAGCTCGAGCAAGGGAGGGACAGAGAGAGGAGGACAGAGGATCTATCTGAAGTAGGCTCTGTGCTAACAGCAGTGAACCTAATGCAGGGCTCAAACTCACAAACCGTGAGATCATGCCCTGTGCTGAAGTTGGACTCTCAACCAACTGAGCCACCCAGGCACCCCTGTATGTATATATATGTGTGTATATATACATATATACATATATGTATATATGTATATATATATGTATTTAATTTGCTTTTTGACTACTTATTTTTAAACTCTCTGCAAATACCTTAATGCTGGAAGAATAAAACAATTTCCCTTTTTTGAATTATTCTCTGCCCTTCTAACTTAAAGTTTTCAGTTTCACCAGTGTCTAAAGCATTCTTTCCCTCACTTGATTCATTTATTTTTTTAACTAAGCTCTATGCCCACTGTGGGACTTGAACTCACAACCCTGAGATCAGCCAGGCACCTCTTTCCCTTACTTTCCATACATGCTTTAGGGAATTCTCCAGTGTCCCTTTAATTGTAATTGTCATGCATATGGTAATGCCTCCCAGACCTAAGTTTGTACTCCAGGCCTCTGCCTTAAGCTGCAAATCCTTATTCATGACCTCCTAGACATTATTATCCAGATATCATAGGCACTTCACGTGTATTCCAAACCATATTAATCATTTGCACACCCCTATTCAAGGACACACTTACCCAGTTACCCATGCTAGAAACATTAGTTTTCTCCTTAAATTCTCTCTCCAATTTTCTTACACAATCACTAAATCCTTTCTTATCTCTTTCTTAAATATCTCTTTCTTGGAAGCCTACCCACTGAAGCTAATTTAGGAAACAACACACCATGGAAAAAAAGACAGAAGTCAAGGAAAAATTTGTACGTTATCTGTGACTTGTTTATACAAAGCAAAAAAAAAAAAAAATAGTGATGGACTCACTGAAAAATGTCTTTGACATACATATATTCCAAGAACATTGCTCTGATAACTATCAAAAATCAAAGCAAACAGAAAATACTCCCAAGCGAACATGGCCTTTGCCTCTTTGATCAAGACTATCATGCGTTGACATGTACATTACTATCAACTTCCTTCAGAGACTGTCAATTTCTTACTTCCTTTTTAAGACCTTAAATTCATCTCTACTCTTGGCTATTCACACACAGGTAAGTTTATACGTTGATAAGCAGAGAGCCTATACATATGCACACATGAGCATAATGATTAAAATGACAGAAGGATCTACTTAAATATATACAGTAACAATGGGTTGAATTAATTGGAAAATATAATCTGAAATTCAGAAGTCAACTAGAGTTACTGTATTAACCTTATGACAGTCAGCCTTTAATTCCAAATTTGTGCCTTTCACGGTCAAATAAGGGAAACATCTTTGTTCCATTTTGAGGAACATGCCTCCACAGTGGGATTAATTGAATTGGATCTTTGAAAGAAAAATGTAATAATAAGAAAAAAGAAGAATTGTGAATGTTGTCAGTTTCCTCCACTATACATCAACAGCCTTGTATGAAATGCTGAAATACAAACTTGACTCTGGGGATTAGCCCCTCAGCACTTCAAGTAGTCGACAAAGGACACGTTTCAATAACAAGATGGTAAACCCGGGAGCTCAGAAATCCTTGCGGCCGAGTTGAAGGTTCAAAGGAAACTGCGTATTTGAACTCTTGCTCCCCAGCGGTGGATGGGTGCGGGCCACCTTAAGGATCCTTCTACAGTAATGCTTTATTATTTCGTGGCTTTGGCGTCATTCTGAATTTCTTAAGGTACGAATATAAGGAGATTATGAAGATAGCACAGAATCGGCCAGAAGAAGCTTAAATATGCTGTTTGACAGTGACCATGTGACCCACCAAACACCATCTGTTGGCCAGAGAGGAATGTGTACTTGTCCTTCACAGGAAATGCGTCTTGAACACACATCCTTTTCTACTGCACTGTGACTCTATGGTAATGAATTTTAGAAAAGCAAAACTGCGTCGTTAACCCCTGCTGAGGTCTCGTCTTGCAAACTGAAGTACGTTAGAGACAGGACTGACGTATCTCAAAGGAAAAGTAGAAAGCTAAAGGACACCCCCTGTAAATTAGGATATGAGACTGCAAGCAGAAAAACTTCTAAGTGGGGAAAAAAACCGTGTTCACTCACATGGAGGAATATTTATGTTGACACTTGGTGAATTTTGAAGCCCTGTAGAACTGCTCGCCAAGGTTATCATTAAATCATTCATAAATGGCCAAAGAACCAGCCTGTACGGCACTTTAACTGTGAAACACTGTATTTTTGTCATAATTTTTAAACAACACTTAAACTATGTAATCATGTTTATTCCTAATGTATAGAGGGAATATTTAAGTTGCGGAAAACTAATTCTGTGGCAATACCTACAAAAACCTTTAGCCTTGTGGATTCTGCCTATTTGGTCCTATTTATAAACATTTTTTATACAAGACATGGGGGCAATAATAGCATAACTTAAAGTAATCTTCCACAGTTCTGTACATATTTCTCTTTTACTAATGTATCTTCTTTAAAAAGACAGTTTTCCTATTCTTCGCTCTCTGCTCTTAAGTTCACTCTGTGCAAAGTGTAACATATGCAAATGTCTCAAAATATGACAACAATTTTCTCAAACTGGAATAAATCCCATTATAATCATGACAGTGCATTGTTTATGAAAAAACAAATAACTGAAGTTTTATCATACTACAGAGTCGAGAGAAAACAAGTTCAGGTGACTATGAAGCATGGTTCACAGGTACAAAATAACCGAATTCCAAGAGAAATGACTATCTGAATGGAGACAATGGGACTCGGCTGTCCAAATGTGAAATAATCTTTAGAGGTGTTCACAATCATCAGAATAAATACATACATCAAATCTCAGCAGCACCTGGTTGTAAATGTTTTCCTATAGTTAGGAGAGACTAAAAAAACCTATCACAACAAGGGTCATTTTTATGGATTCCCCATAGCATTCTACTGTTTTTCTAAATGAAAATTTTAAAATAGTCTAAGAACAACGGAAGAATGCTTCCTTTGTCTTCTTTCAGAATTTCCCGGTTTTAGTAAGAATGCTCTTGAGAGTCAGTTTCAAAAATCCATTCTGGATTTCACAGATGATTTCACTACTCTCTAGTACAGAAAGAATACTGAATTTATGGGACTCATACAGGTTTTTGCTCACTGTACTCCCTGTGAGGCACTTCTGGAAGCATTTTACCTGGAATGCAATACAGACCCCAATATCACTGAAACTGACTGACTACTGGAGCTCTCATATTGAAAGCTCTTGTTAATTCTAAAAATCCTTCAATGAATTCCTTGGAATTTCTAAATATATAACCTCTTTAATGATTATTTTACTGCCTCCTATCACTTTGTCGCATCACTGTCTCCTATTTCCTTAGTATAAGGGAGACGGTTTTCAATCTAGTTGGACTAATAAAGTGGTTTTGAATTTTGAACAGCAATTTAAACAAAAGATGGATTTGAGAAGCTAGAAACAGGTTGTGAGCTTGGGAGCTTTTAAAATAGTTTTGGAGTGAGTAATGATGACCAACCTTAGGATAGTGCTAAAGACAATCGAAAAATACAAATAAACCTACAGCCAAGAGCTAATATGGCTCAAAAAGGAGAAAGAAGAGAAGTTAGAAATGACTTCAGAGCTTTAAATTTAAAAAAGAAAACAAAAAAAGTATCCTATTTGACTGTGACCAGAATTAACAACTCTCTAAAACTTCAAAAAATATTAAGAAATTGGACATAATTTTATTACTGCAACACATATCAAATATATATTTGTGTATATGTTTTTCAACGATTTAGGCTCTCTTTATAATATATGAAATGCACGTGTGCAACAAAAATAATTTCTATATATTAAAATTTTTTCAGTATGAACAGACTGATTTCAGATGAATATTTCAGCTGAATCTTTGAAATCTCTGAGCAGCACTGTACTTTACTGCATTTCTTTTATTTTAGACAGCAAAACATTTGCCAACAGTTGGCCTGTCCTAGTTATTAAAACTTTTTTACACAGATTGTCACCAGCTGAGCTAAAACAGCAGCTGTCCACTGGAAATAATTGCAGAAATGTTTTGCCCATTGGCCTGAAATCAAACATATGTTTTCCGGTAACAACTAAAAATATAACTTTCTTTATTGACATGTGTTAATTATTCAGGAGTGTTAATTACAGAGTTATACACCTGGATTGTCAGACCAGCATGAAATTCCATTATTTAGGGGGTGGGATTTTCACGTTTTAATTTTCAGTACTTAGTTGAGACAATAAGACTATATTCTGTAATAATTCCTTTTTCCATTTTTTTTTAATTTAACAGTTGTCAAAGATCATGTCTATACAGAGCAAAGGGAGTAAACAGCTCATTTTCTCCCATATCTAATCAGTGTTGGGAGCTAATTTAAATATACTATGACAAACAGTCTTTAGTTAGGATTATAATAATTTTCTATCTCCTCTGTACTTATACTTAAGGGATTATGATAGGCTTCACAACTTTTCATGCTCTGTTTGTATGAATTCTTTAAGTACTTCAATTAGC
This sequence comes from Panthera tigris, assembly GCF_018350195.1. Lineage (NCBI taxonomy): Eukaryota > Metazoa > Chordata > Mammalia > Carnivora > Felidae > Panthera > Panthera tigris. The sequence goes on along the minus strand of NC_056671.1, from coordinate 82,491,060 downwards.
ATAAACTTTAAAAAGGAAGAACTGATAATGTAGCAAGTCTTCAACACTTTGGTTGCTATTTCCAAGTTTATACTTTTTTTCACAGAGATGGAGTGTTTGTCTAGTTTGCTAACAAAGACTTGTGGTTGATTTTAGGGTTTCATTCCTGGAATAGTCAACAAAGAAACATCTTCCCCTCTCCATTAGGACATTTGAAACAGTACATTTGTGGGGTGCCTGGGTGGCTCAGTTGGTTAAGCCTCTGACTTCAGCTCAGGTCATGATCTCATGGTTTGTGAGTTCAAACTTGGTGGCAGGCTTTGTGCTGACAGTTTGCAGTTAATGTGCCAGTGAGCCTTACGGTCACAGAACTACGATAAGTCTATTCTCTTACTTAGAGAACAGACTTGCAGGGCATAATTACGAATGCCATTCGCGATTCTCTATGATTCTGACACCTAAAAGTAAACGCATAGCTTTCTTCCTAAAGATAACATAACAGTATTTCCATATGGCCATTCATTTTGTCTAATACATTCTTCAATCAAAGTAAACATGGTTCTTAGCATGCTCTGTGGTGTCACCCTCCCAGAAAATAAGAATAAAGAAAATATTACCTTCTGTATAGTAATGATTCCTTCCTGTGTATCTTTGTCGACAGAAATCTTGAAAATCCCTAATCCGTCACCATCCACAATTTTGTATTCCATTTCAGCATTAGCTCCTATATCTGCGTCAGCTGCTTTGATTCTGGCCACAACAGAGGCCACTGGCAATGATTCTGGGACATTATACTGGTAAGACCCTGTGAAATTCAAATCAAGAATTGAACAAGCTTTATACAAAAGCTAACCAATAAAACCTATTTGGTTCTTTTGCATCATCTTTGCTTAATTTGTGTTCATAGTTCATAAAAAAGATGCTGAGGCAATATCAGATAAATGACGAGTTTCATAGAGACTCGAGAAATCTCATGGTGATGGTCAGATAATCACTATATAACAGCAGAAACAGTCTGAGGAAAGGTGTGAGAAGAATCTCGATTCCTGTTTTTCTAGTGGTGGGAAATACGCTTCTTTGAATAATAACATATATTTAAAACAATTATGAAGAAGATTACTAGATAACCATTGAATCGACATAATTAAAATATAATTACTGTAAATATTAAAAACAAAAATTGTATAGCTTAGGCTTCCAATGGGCAAATACAGGCCTAAATAGTACCGATGAATTATTGTTAGAATTTACATCACAGTGTCTGTTACTATGAAAGTGTCAGAAAACTGGGCCAGGGAGTTGATGAAAGACAATATTGGTCTTGTTTTAGCTCATAGATTTATCAGGAAGGATTACCTGTGTGGGTTTATGTAGAAGTGATTTGGAACACAACGGTACGAGAGCAGAGGCCGTATTATTCAAACAAAAGGAAAGAGAAGCAAAAACAGAGAAGCTTTTCAAACTTTCATTTGTAAAAATTCCTCTTCACCATCCTCAAAGTCAAAAAAAAAAAAAAGTTTGGGAAGCAGATGACCATGACCATGAACCATCCCTTTGAAACTAGAAAACTCCTCAGAAACAGTTTTCCCTGATCTTCTATTTTTTCCTGCCTTTTCCACCTATTCCATTCCCTTCTGGTTGTTAAACGCGGTGCATTTTCACTTTCTTATGAAAAGACTCTCTTCGAGAGGAACTGAAAAAGGAAAATGTATCCATATGAAGGGACCACGTGTTCAGTTCAGAATTACTATCGTTGGCAATTTTCTAAATTTTGTGACAAGTTACTGATTAAAAAAAATAATGACAAGAGATGCTGATGACTTTCAAGTGATCTCTTTCACACATCCGTAAGAGACCTTAGTAAAATCCAGAAATTTCAAGGTTAGAATAGTAGCTACAGGCAGTCCAGAAAATCTGAGCCTTCCCTCCTTGCCTTCCCTCACTTTAATGAGCAGGAGAGTATCTAGAGTAAGCTAGAAAACCTGTACTGTGTCTTATCCAATCATGACAACTGGAATAACACAAATTCTAAGTATCAATTCTTATCACTGTAGGCTTAAAGAAGAACAGTTAATTTGACTGTGAGTCCAATATAATTATATGATTGTTTTGTTTATTCTACAACCTTCCTCTCTTCTCCCATTATAAGGTATCAAAGGCACAGTTAAGGGTAAGTTCATTTTTTATGAATGCTGAATTTTGAGTAATTTCACTTGATTTTGTGTGGAGGCATTAAAATGTCTGTTGTAGGGGCGCCTGGGTGGCGCAGTCGGTTAAGCGTCCGACTTCAGCCAGGTCACGATCTCGCGGTCCGTGAGTTCGAGCCCCGCGTCAGGCTCTGGGCTGATGGCTCGGAGCCTGTTTCCGATTCTGTGTCTCCCTCTCTCTCTGCCCCTCCCCCGTTCATGCTCTGTCTCTCTCTGTCCCAACAATAAATAAAAAACGTTGAAAAAAAAAATTTAAAAAAAAAAAAAAAAAAGAAAATATTAAAATGTCTGTTGTATAGGGGCGCCTGGGTGGCTCAGTCGGTTGAGCATCCGACTTCAGCTCAGGTCATGATCTCATGGTCCATGGGTTTGAGCCCCGCGTCGGGCTCTGTGCTGACAGCTTGGAGCCTGGAGCCTGCTTCTGATTCTGTGTGTGTCTCTCTCTGTCCCTCTCCACCTCATGCTCTTTCTCTCTCTCAAAAATAAGTAAGTAAGTAAGTAAGTAAGTAAATAAATAAATAAATAAATAAATAAATAAACAAACAAGCAAGCATACATTAAAAAAATTTAAAATGCCTGTTGTACAATAATATAAATATAAAAAATGTGTAAAATAAAAATGAAACATTGACAGATGGAATATTTGCTGGAAAATATAGTGACTTCATGTTTACAGAGAAAGCTTCCTTGTTTGAGTTTATTGGCTTCTGAGATCTGTTTGTAAGGGAGCTTAATTTCCCATTGCTATAGAACAAACATTTTAGAGATATTGTAGTCTATACAATTTCCCTAATTTTCCTGAGCATTGTAAAGAAATATTGCACACACAAAAAAAAAAAAAAAGAAAAAAAAAAACTAAAAGAGACTGAGATGAAATGCTTTTATATAATCAAGACATATCTACCTAGATTTTTTTTTTTCCTTTTCCTTGGCTGAGTCAAAAGCCACTTTGGTCATAGAAACTAAATTGAGGCCATATGGTTTTCTGGTTCTTTGAACTGACTTTTGAAACACTGAATGTTTGCACAAGAAAGAGGTGGTCGAATTGCTGTAGGAATGTTTAATGTGCATGAAATGGTAAAAAAAAAAAAAAAAAGTGTAGAGTAAAAATGAAAATGCTGCATGTTCTTCTATGTTTCTCTTTAAAAATAAATCAATACTGTCGGTGTACAGAATGTATGTATTTGAATGTTACTAATTGGCAACAATCTCATAATTACAGAATGTGTGCAAAGAAGATCTTAGAATGAACAGATGAATCTATAAACAAACTAGGTAACTGTCTGGTATTAAAAACGTGAACCAAAGAAAACCCATAATATATTGAAGACAGAAGTAATACAAAGATAGGATTTCCACACTTCTGAATTAAAACCACGCCCCTGTAATAAGATAATTACTTGTTTGAAAAGCATTTGGAAAAATTCCCTTTGAGAGACATTTGTATAGACCGGCAAGGAAAATTAGGGGACTTGGAACATTTAACAAACCAGCTTACTTCGAGGAAAGCGAGGTGGGTTATCGTTGACATCAGTTAGGGTCACGGTGACTGACGTAGTTCCTGAGAGTCCTCCATTTTGACCAACCATATCCTTTGCCTGAATAACAAGCAAATACTGGTCTTTAGCCTCTCTATCCATGTTTGGAAGGGCGGTCTTGATGACTCCTGTAAAATTTCAAATCCCAGTAAAACGCATCATGAATCATTGCATTTATACTGGCGAAGAACACTGACAGAGGTAGCAAGTCGCTCTTGAGTTGTTGCCTTTTGTTGTTTTGCTTATTTTAAATAATCTTAACACATATTAAAGACCAGGGGGTATAATAATTATATACAATATTACAAAACATAGAGAATGCTATAACATGGACAAGCAGGGCTTCTAGATACTGGAGAGAGAGAGAGAGATGATGTTTAGATTTTATGAAAATATGGTTCGGGAAATACCAGCTTATAAATAAATAACATGAAGTCCTCATCTACAATGATGGGCAGTTACCCATGTAGGTACATGGTCACGAAACTCTCCTTTTCTTCTCTTTCACGCTCTCTAACAACTTCATTCACAGGTGACGTGAAATCACCAAAAACCTTTCAGCTATGGTTCCTACCACCTCTCTTTGAGCAAAACAACTGAAATAGTCTACAAAGCAAAAAATGAGAATGATTTACATTTATTAACAAAAACACCATTTCAACCTATGGCTATGTTTGTGGATGTGGTTATGATGCAGGATGATCTTATGCTATACTGAAAGATCTGACAAAGCACTACAGATGAGAACAACTATGTTAATATAAATCAGCAACACTGAAAACATTCATGTGTTTTGTTGTTATTTGCTTCTAATCAGTTGCATTGAATACTGATCACCCTTAAGGCTTCAGATGTATGAGAAATTGATTCCAGGGTTTCATGGTACTCAATGGAGAAACTTGACAGAATAATCATTGTTGCACTGAACTGGTTGTTTTATATTAATAACTATTTAATTATTGCATAGGTATGTTAGGCAATAATATTTAATTATGGGGTGGAATTTAGTTTAATCATGTATAGGTAAATATACAAATTATATGTGTGTTATATACCTAACATACTTAGTACATGTACTCAAAGGTGATATCAACAAAAAACCTATTTAAAAATGATCTATATAGACCTTGAAACTCACAATATGAGGTCATCTTTAAGATGTCTTGCAGCTTCATCTTTTCCCACAGACTGTCTTACTAATCCATGTAGGACCATAGCTTGAAAGATGTCTAATGTATTTTATTAAACAGAATCTACCTTTTAGGGGGAAGTCAGAATTTAAATCCTCACTGATTCAGACCTGACAAAGAGAAACTCTAGTACTCTGCACTTCTCATACCAAGTTGCTTGATGGAGGACGGTTCTTTGGAAATAAAATAACTGAAAACAGCTCTTTAAATTGGGACGGAGGTTCTTTCTTTCCTCATGGTTAGCACAAAAAGTTATATTCTCCAAATTTATAACTTTTTCAGGGCTGCCAATTTAAATAGTTTAAAGGCTGCTAATTCAACGTACACATGTAATAATGCCGCGTTACATTTTATATATAATACGCGTTACATCTCATATACAGTTTGTGTTATATTTTAGCACGAAGTATAAGCCTAGGTGACACTAAACTAGGCCTGCCCTATACTTTACGATATTCTACAGTATGGTAACTGTTCTAGGCATGGGAAACAGACGAGAAAAGCTTTTCAATAGTATAGTTAAAAGTTGAGCAATTTGTTATCAGTTCCAAGATTCCAAGTTAAACAGCACTCAAACTATCTTAAGTAACCATACTTTTGTTTAGTCTGAGCACTAGATAGCAAATACACACCCCCCACACACATACACACATCAACAGCACATCCATATTTTAAGTGCTTAGATTACACTTCTTTGAGTTGGGCAGTTTTGTTTTGTTTTTAAACGTTAACCACTTTCTCTTATTGGGCCCCTTTGCTACAAACACAGCAATACAAGGTCTCTTTAAGTAACTCCTTCACTGAAGTCTTTGGCTCTCTACATACTGCTTGTGTTTAATATAGGACATATCCAAGAGACATGAAAATCGAAGGAAACAGTCATTTGGTAAGTGTCTAATACATATTTTTCTTGGTGTCATCACAGTTCTATGAATATTATATATTTGTTCTTCAATACTTCTGTGAACCCCAATTCATAAAACAGTGAGCACTGATCTCAGTAATAATAAGCATAAATAATCTTTGTCTAAGCGTTCTGGGACTTAAACCTCTTCATTTTGTTTTCCTTTCTTATGTTTCTCATGTTAATCATCCCTTATTTATTTCTAACCTTTTTTTTTTTTCTTCTAAATAAATTGAGGATTGGCCATCTTGAATACTGGAGTATTAAGTGTGTGTCATTAGATGACAAAATATTAATGAGTTATGTTTAGAATCATTTCCCATTCTTTTTTTTTAAATTTCTATGAATCTCTTATTTTTCCTTCTAATATCAATAGGTATAAGTGAACTTTCGTCCTTGAACCTTTATTATCGTGTGGAGAGAGCCCTTAATATCTCAACTACTCAACAAGGAGAACACTGTATCCTTTCATGGTTTTGCTTGGTGGCATTATGTTTGTAAGGAAATATAGCACTATTAAGAAAGTCTGGTATTCAAAGTTACTCACTGATTTTTCACACCTCTAATTGTTTCTTTACATGTAATCCTATAAATAGCACTTTTCTAAAGCAAAAATCATCACAACGTTTGCAGAGTAATCCAGGTAGTAAAGGTAATTTCCAAATACCTCAAATACTAAGCATATTTTTGACAAGACTGGGATAATTGGGAGAGAAATGAATTTAAATCCGGACATGCAAAATATATTTCCAGTTCGATGACTTTTGCTGGCTTTTTACTTTTAAGTAAAATTGTCTATATTTGGAAAAGAATTCTCATACATTGGATTTGATTTGCACTTTGCTATATATTAGGGACACACACATATGGCAAATTGTTCACTCTGTAACTCTGAAGTCGTAAAGGCTAGTCTTTTCTAACCAGATCCCTATAGCTCCATGAGATTTTCATGGAAGACGATATTATTTAATTTCAATAATCAGTCATTTTAACCCCCTTATGATGAGAATATATCCTGTAGCTCTTCAAAAGAGAGATGAGCTCAGATGTTAAGCTTCCTGAAATAATCAGTTTTCTATAGATGTATCGTCTGACCCAATCACCCAGAACTTTTCATTTGTTTATAATCCATGGTCACAAAAAGTACTGGGCATAGGAAACATAAATTTATCCTCATTACTGCTGAACATCTCTCTGGCTTTTGAGTCTGGGAATAAATTTTCAGATGATTCTCTGCCTACCAGCCACTGATGATTTTTGGTTTTTTTAAAGCATATTCTTTTACCATGAAATCTTCTAAAGAATTTATATATGTCTTAAATGTAACAGATAAGAGCCGGTTTTGAAATCGACCCCAGTTTAGAGAACCAAACAATCATTGAGGCCACGGGCGTCTGCACACTCAGGCCTTGGGCTGGTCTCAGTTGATTCGGCAACCACATGACCCAGGTGACCCGGGCCTGCGGGGCTTCATGCGGTGCGGATCTGGGACGCATTAGATGTACCTGCTGAATCTCTTCCTATTAGTTTACACTCTTTCCTAAATTGTGCCTCTAGGCCTTGTTTATATTAGGTTGGTCTATCGATAAGCGAAGCATGTGAAACAGAACCAAAAAAGCCAGAGAAGAGCCAATGATAGTAAACATGGAAGCTTCTGAAGCAGTAAACTTCAAATGAAGAGTCGCTGAGGAATGGACTCTTCCAACCTGTGAGAGGATGTCCTCAGCAAGCCCTGATGGGAGTGAGGGCCCTCCACACCTTGAGCCACACCACAGAATGGAACGCAGTCGAAGGCCATACTTGGGAGGCAGGCTTCATTATGACTAAATTACCTGCGTAAAATTACGACTTAACCAGTAGGCATGCGCAGTCACACCTCTCACGTTTAAGAAGAAACTCGTAAATGACAAGTGGCGTTGCCCATTCAATCCACTTTTCAGGGCCAGCCTCGTTGGCCACGTGCCCTTTGCAGCCACACAGGTCCCATGCTTGGTTTCTTGCTCTGCTGGTAACATCTTGAAATCCTATTAATTTTAGAAGACGGCGCCTGCATTTCCATTTTGAACTGCAAATTATGTAGCCAGTCCTGCCCCATATCAAATAGGCAGAAACACGGGATCTATTTGCTTGCAGGTGACAGAGTAGATGAACACCTCAGAATGACCACAAGCTTCTTAGAAGTTTGTCGCCATCATGGAGACAGGGGATGGGCATCTCTACAGTCCTTTTAATGCTGCCTTATCCTCCTCTTAGCGCCATTCCTTTCGCTTGTTAGAGCAAATTGTTAACATTGGCTTTTGCAGCTACTTGCGTTCTTGTTTTATGGATGGAGAAATGAAGGTAGAAAATACAGCTACCCTCTGGTCACATGGGTTGTGAGTAGTACGACAGGTGAAATATGTGATTGGAGGTTTTAGCCATGCTAGGTTCATGATGTGTGGTTAATAAATGGTAGTGGGTATTGTCAATATTAGAAAAGAGAAAACCGAAGTTAAACTTATGGAAATGTACCTAATAGTGATGCTCTGTGCCTTATTTTCACAAATACTGGAGTTAGCATATTTTCAGTGTTTTTCCTATTAAACATTTTACTTTCTTCTCAAAAACTCTTCCATTTAAAGGTTTAGAAAAATCACATTATTTCTCACATAGACACAAATCAGACTGACACAGAATACGAAGACTAAGTCAAACTTCATTTACAGATCTCCATGCCCTTAAGGATTGAAAACTTTCCATTTCTGTCAAAAAAAATACATTTGTGCAAATAATACACTATCCATACGAGAAATTAGCAGAGGATAAAAATTCCCAGAATCTCTCTGCACTAATGACTCTAGAAAGAGAAGTCCCAATGATTACCATAATTACAGTATGAAAAAGTCTAAACAAAATTAAACTAAATTCATCTCCTACTCTACACGATCCTTGAGATTCTGAAATTAAAATTAATTTGAAGTACTAATCATGTGATCCCATGACACAGACTATTGTCCACTTAATCAGAGGCCTTACCCCCACTGGACTTCAGAAAAAAAAAAAACTGTTATCTTACCACAAACCTAAAATCACCGGCCAATCAAGAGTTCCCGCAAAATATTGAACCCTAGGGATTAGTGCCTGCTATTTTTGGACAGGTTATATAATGCAGAAGTGTATAATTTGTGAGCAAATTGTCAGAAACTTGTCAATGTCTTTGTAGGCTGTAAAGAGTAGATATATAAGGGAATGGGTGGGTGTGTGAATTTAGGCTTCTCAGATCTATCGTTAAATCCACCCCAAGCACATATTCCATAGTCACAGGATTCATATCACCAATCGAATACTTTTGTTTACTTCTCCATCAATACTTGCTTAATCGGAACTGTTTCTTCTCTGTTAGACTGTCCAGGTGGCTTCCACACTCTACCACCATATTGGTATGAAAGACGCAACGCGGTCTCTGTAAAAATCCTAATGGTGAGCTAGGATCGAATTTTATTTTTCTGTTCCTGCACCTTACCCCTGTCGTTCTCAGAAGACACTTACACTATGGATCCTCCATAGTGATTTGAAAATGAATCAATATCACCATTTACAAATATGGAACACAGTATGAGTAGCATTCAAATCAGCATCGAAGGTCACAGGTACTCTCCAATATTCCTAATCATAAGCTTGGCTGTTTGAAAAATAATTTTCTTCATGATGAAGACAAAACAGTTACAACATGGAGAAATTCTGGATTTCATGGTGGTGAGGAAAATCATCGGCTCAAACCACCCATCTCCACACCTCCCCCCCCACCAACACCCAGAGCCAGAAAAGCAGAACAGATAAACCATTATTTTCTATCCAAGATAACAGCGCTCCAAATTATGGTCTTACTTAATGTAAATTATTCCAGCTCCAGAGCAAAACAGAACACCTAGCCAACCAACCACCTATTCCACACAATCAGGCTCGCAACTCATAAAAATATGTTTCTTTTCTAAAATTAAAAAAAAAAAAAGAATCAACTTAATTTTTGATTGGGCAGCTCATCATCCAAATTGCTACATTTAAACTAATTTCCCTGATAAGCCATACAGAGAAAGACAGATACCATATGTTTTCACTCTTATGTGGATCCTGAAAAACAACAGGAACCCATGGGGGAGGGGAAGGGAAAAAAAAAAAAAAAAGAGAGAGAGGTTAGAGTGGGAGAGAGCCAAAGCATAAGAGACTCTTAAAAACTGAGAACAAACTGAGGGTTGATGGAGGGTGGGAGGGAGGGGAGGATGGGGGAGGGGTATTGAGGAGGGCACCTTTTGGGATGAGCACTGGGTGTTGTATGGAAACCAATTTGACAATAAATTCCATATATTGACAAAAATAAAAAATAAAAACATAAACTAATTTCCCTGAGTAAACCAGACTCCAGACAGATAAACAGAACCTACCTACTCCACTACCTGGCAGGGAGATTTTTGCTTGAGATTTAAATTTAACTGCCTGCGATTCCTTTGTGAATGAGTTAGAGGAGGCAAGACAAAAATAACACGTGACATAAATAATCAAGATTTTCTTCTCTTGTCAGGAGACAGCACCTACAATACTTTTTAAATACATAATACTCTGTTTAATTCTGCTAGAAATTCTGATAAATGTAATAAAATATTCTTAAAAGATGTTAATGCCACTATAAATCATCGGCTGTTTCTTACCACAGGACACCCACTGAGAAAAGCCCAGTAATAACGTAGTGTCCGTTATCAGTACCAAGTATGTCGCATAAAAACAACTAATGGGGTACCCAGGAGGCTCAGTTGGTTAAGCATACGACTTCGGCTCGGGTCATGATCTCACAGTTTGTGAGTTTGAGCCCCACATCCGACCCTGTGCTGACACTTCGGACCCTGGAGCCTGCTTTGGATTCTGTGTCTCCCTCTCTCTCTGTCCCTCCCCACCCCACCTCTCAAAAATATATCAACATAAAAAATAAATAAAAGGTTTTTTAAAAAAATCACTAATATTAATTCTATGCCAACAGATAAAAGATGACGTTACACGAAGAGGCACATTTCACTTTTTACCTGTCTTTGGTTCCACTGAGAAGTATGGCTGTCCTTGCAGAATGCTGTAGACCACTCGGGCACTGTTGCCATATGTAGGATCATCAGCATCCGTTGCTGTCACTTGTACCACTGAGGTCCCTACATGCCAATCCAAAAAACCAATGAATTAAAAATTTCCAAATGCCACAACACAGAAGAACCCACACACTGCTGAAGATTCTCCATTAGATTTGTTTTGAATTCTTTTTTTTTTCTTACTTCAAGCCAAATGAAAAATGGACATGTGGTTTGTAGATGACACACCCAAAACGATGATAAATGCTAATGAAGCCCTCAGAAATATTTAAGGGGTACAAAAATATGTTAGCAAAAAAGTAAGATTGATGATGCACATTACGAGTATACTCAGAACTGGATGGGACTCAAATTTTCGGCCTCTCATCCATCAGGGGCAGGTAACAAGTTTTTATCAAAAGCAATCTCTCCAAGTCTCAGTTACCATCCAGAAGGCAGTGTGACAAGTAACAGCATCTTGACACCCAAGTCGCTGAGGCGGTCTCACTGTTAGAGCCGAGGAGAGCCAGGCAGAAAAGGAAACTTCACTCACTGAATAAACAATTTCTGATGGATACACTTAACTGGATATTAGGTGGCATCTCTTCAGCTTTAGTTTTCATTGTTTCCATGAATTGATTTAAAAACAAAAGCATAAAATCAAATGCAAACCACACGCCCCAAGAAGAAAATTCGTAGCACAGCAACTTTAAAAATTGCATCAGCAGGGTTGTGTGTGTGTGTGTGTGTGTGTGTGTGTGTGTGTGTGTGAGTGATAGAATGCTTTGCGGCTTCCTCATTTTACTATATATTCACTTACTCCACATGGAAAGCACTTACTGTGATCTGTTCTTTTTATTTCCATTTGGAGTATAATCTTAAAAACATTTACTTAGTTTATATATTTAAGCACATGCTGTTTTATCATTTCTGTCCTATTGATGACAATGGGGCAAATCTCTTTATGTATTCTTCTAAGTTTGTTTCAAATGTTTTGAAAATATTTTTTAATCTAAAATTTCATCTTGATATATTTATAAATAGATTTCCCTCTCTAAGCCCTTTAAAAAAGTCATTGGTGTCCATTTTGTTACAAATCTATCGTCTTTTCAACACTATGATTTTCATGAACAATCCCATTTCCTTTAAAAAAAAAAACAGGTGCATATTACGAAGCTATGTATATGGCACTGTTGTTTAAATTCTGATTTTTTTTTTAATTTGACAGACTTAGTTGATTGTGCCGTGCGGATGCCTGGCAGAACCAAATAGTGAATGATGTGTATATAAAAATATTAAGAATTAAATTGAGATCATTTTAAAATGTTAGAACCAATGACCTTGATATTCTCTATTTTCTCTACACTGTACCAGCTTTACAGCAATATTTACTCTGGTAATATGCCTAAGTATTGATTTTCTAATTCTTTTGAAAGGGAAAGAGCCTAAACAAAATAAAACCATTTTGGTAAATTTGGTTGTATATGACTTTTTTTTTCTAAAATGTTCACTAAGAAACTTACTTTATATATAGACTCATATATACGCACACCCAACACACATGCACACATACTTTTAAATGATTTTAATTGTCCATGCTTATCTATGCTCTTCTGGAGAAGATGAACTATCCTAAGGACTTATTAGCAGGTTTTCAATCTAAAATTAGCATCCATTGAAAACCACACCCATGAATATTAAACAATGAATGCTTGTGCTGTATATATACAAGTATTTGGTTAGAATTAAACACTTTGATAAACTACAGCTCACTATGGATCCACATAACATATTTAATGTAGCTATCTACTGTTCTTAGTTTAAATTCTGATATTATTTTAGTGGTCCCAATTAATGTCAATTAAATCCAGAAGACACTAAAAATCATTTCCTAAAAGGCCCTGAACCTGTTGGAGTCAAAGAGCTAAAATAACTTGCATGTGCGCACAATAATCATGCTGTCTGATATAAGAGTGGTACCACTGAAACCAAAACTACAGTGCATTATTTAGCCTCTAAAAGAAAAAAGTTCACATTACTCCAGTTTGCGTGGCTACAGTCTATGTAGCAAAGGAAAACCTTAGCAAGCCAACAAAGAAAGCCCAACATGTCAACGTGAAAATTGTAGAGTTGAACCAAACTGCTTAAACACGCCTCAAAGCTTCCTGTTTTTCCAAACATTAGTGCTTTGGAGAGGACAATGCGCCTTCTCTTTTCTCTAAAACCTCCAAAATCTTGTTGTGGCTGCTGTTGTCCTAGTTGTTTGTGCGGTCAAGCAACGGCAAGAAGCACTCCGAAGACGTGGGCAGTACTGAGAAAGTATGAACATGCCTGTTTGGTTAAAGAAGTTCCTCCATGCAAGCTGACTATGGTGAGATCCTGCCGTCGTAGTTCAGAATATTTCCTGACCATGAACATGGTATTCCTCTGGCTCATTTTCAGTTTCTATTTCTTTAGCAGCTAGAGCAATGGTGCCCCAAATAATTTTCCTTTTCCATCTGCTAGACACAGAAATTTAGGGGCACTAAATTGTGATTCTCCTCAAGGGCACACATAATACACATCTTTTCCACTACCACGGTAGACATGTTGACTGATGCTGGAATGAATAAAGTGGCCTTTATTTAATAAAACAAATCACAATGGGTAAAATTTTTACATGTTAAAATACAAGGCCAATTACTACTTTAAATGCATGTCTTGTTTCAAAACTGAAAATGACAGGAAATAAATACCTAACTCAACTGGTCTATTTAAGCTCCCATCTTTTTTTTTTTTTTTTTTTTTTATTGTTTTACAAGATCATCTAAAATTACATACCGGCTAAAAAAATATTCCAAAGGTATCTGAATAAATAGTTTAAAACTGAAATTATATCATATGATGTAAGTAAAGTACATACCAATAGTACTTTACTTTCTATGTTTCCAGTAATGGGGCAATGTGAAAAGGCCTTCGAATAGAATAGACTTCATGACTCTCTTATATATCTCAAACGGAGTATCGCTTTACCATTATGATCAATTCAGCATAAATTTTCATACATTTAAGTTTCTGGAGAAATTACAAAAAAAATTAGTGGTGGCATATGGAGGGGCATTTTTGAGTTCAAGCACACTCTACAAGCAAGTAGACCAGCTGACCTAAACGTTAGATGGCCTGCCTGATACCTCGGCCACAGAAGCATTCTCAGAAGAGTGAATCATTAATATTAATCAGGAGAAAGAAGAGATTATCGCAGGGCAAAGTCTGGAAGCATATTCTTTTTTAACTTCTTAGGTGTAATTTTAATCTTTTTTAAAGTTAAATATTACATTTGAAAGGAAAAGGCAAGGCTTGAATAATTTACTGAAGATTTTGAGATCTCTGTGTGAAACGAAAAACTTGCCTAATTTTCCAAATAAAATAATGACTTGAATAATTAGATGTAGGCACTGGCTATTAACACATCTCAGTCTTCCCCCTCACCCTCCCTGGCAACTGCTATACCAATACTAATGTGATTTTTTTTTCAGTACCTACAATGATTTGATTTTTCTTTCATTTTTTTCATGCTTATCTATTTTTCATAGAGACACAGAGCATGAGCAGGGGAGGGGCAGAGAGAGAGGGAGACACAGAATCCGAAGCACGCTCCAGGCTCAGAGCTGTCAGCAAAGAGCCCAACATGGGGCTCGAACTCATGAACTGTGAGATCGTGACCTGAGTCGAAGTCAGGCGCTTACCCGACTGAGCCGCCCAATGGTATGATTTTAATACAAACTCCCTAAGACCAGACACTGAAGACCAGCATGCCTTGACTTACCCACAGGCGACATTTCAGGAACTCCTGCAGTGTATGGGCCATCCAAGAACTTGGGCTCGTTGTCATTGATGTCCTGAATCTTGATGACAAACTCGGACTCGGGCTCCACGGGCTTGTTGGTGAGCCTGTCCAGCGCCTGGGCTCGCAGCGTATAGTAGGCCTGCTCCTCTCGGTCCAGCCTCTTGGTGGCATGGATATCCCCCGTGTTCTCATCGATAATGAAAATGGAACTTGCCCCTTCGCCTGACAAGATGTATTTGATGGAACCATCTCCTTTATCAACATCAGAGTGAAGCTGGTGAAAAATTCATGTGAGATGAGATTAACTTACAAGAGCGTCAGCGATATGGAGATAGGTAAAAATAATTCTTATGTCAGGCAGCAGTACATGAAATTTTATTGTTCTTGGAAAGATAAGCTGATGCTTATTGTGCACAGCAGAAAGGCTATTAGAATGCGTCAGCTTGCACTTGTGAGCAAGACAATTTCATTTCTTCCTGTAAACAGTCTCATTTCCAAAGGTATTTTTTTTTCCTAGAATTCCCAAAGTTAGGAACTTGTGGTGGTGTTAATTTTTATTTGATCTGTCCTTGCCAGTTTTGGCCATCTTCTTTGAACAGAGCATTCAGTAAACATGTATAATCGGTTGATTTGATCTTATTCCAAGCAAAGGGACTTGCTACAGAACACTTGTAAATTTCGATCTAATAAAATATGTAATCTGCTTAGAAATCCCCACATTCTTTAAGGGTTCCCTTCCCTCCCACCCCCTTTCATGATTAACAAGTATGGATGGATGTCCAGCCACTAAATCCGCCTCCAAATCCTGTTCTATATTTGAAAATGTGAAGCCGAAAAAAAAAAATTACACTGCTCTCTGAAGTAGGAATGTTAAATCAGTATGTGCCTGAGACTTGAGCTCAAACCTTTCTTGAAATACCAAGAACTGCATTAGATTTGCATGATTAACCCCGGCATCAGCAGCACGGCCAGCACCTACTAATTTGCATTTCATATCCGGAACCGTCCCCACTGTATGTCAGAACATTATGTTGAACAGAAGAACCTTAGGAAACTCAGACATAATTACACATTTTCCTGAACTTCATAACCCGCAACACACAGGACCCAATCTGTCATCTCCACAATCTTTCATCCCCTAGAACCGCTATCATCTGGACTTCGATTAATATGAATGCAAACAGCCAATTTACCAAATAACAAGGCTTCTCACTGCCGCCCAGAACTGTGTTTGCACCCTTTCAAAAATGTAAGATGCGGGAAACTACTTAGGGAAGTGTGCCCGTGGTACGTTTCCTTACTGCCGCGGTAGGTGCCGAAGGTATCGCTTTTTTGCACCACTGTCTCTGTAAGCGATCCTTCCATCTACCACCTTGTGACAGCTGTGTTTATACTCTGCTTCAGAACACGCAAATAGCTGATTCACCTTTTAGTTTCTGTAATTTATATCGGGACTCACTCATACAAAAAAATTAATTACTGGCGCCAAGTTACAATTTAGCCCTGCTCAGTGCGGAATTATCTGGCGGGTCACTGTACCGCATGTGTACCCACCATATGGAAAGGCTGCATTCTTGAAATACGGGGGATTGCTTAATTTTCTGAAGTCATCCTCAGGGCTACTATTCCATCTCTCTCTCTCTCTCTCTCTCTCTCTCTCTCTCAGGAAAGCTGGGAATCACAGTAGTTTGAATTACGGAGCGCATCCTAGGGGTCGAGCACTCTTCTTAATGTTCTCTACCTGGGAACTCATTTCACGCTCACATTGAATGGATTCACTCTCCCTGGTAACGGATAAGGACACTGAGATCAAGAAAGGCTTAGTGGCTCGCCTGAGGTCACATGGTGATACTGCGACCAGGATCATGACATCGGGGGAGGGGGTTTGGAGGGGGGCTGCTGGAAGGCTCAACCTCCACTTTAGGCAACAAGACCCTGCATCCAGAGAGGAGCCGCTGTCCCGTGGGGTGGACATATCAAAAGCTGCAGCCAAAGGACAAGTCAGAGAAAGAGGGGTGCATGCAACCCCCACCCTGATCACCCCCAAGTCTTAAAGAAGTTGAGCGCTTCTAGTGGTTTCCGTCAACGCACTCTGTAACTCGGCAGAAGGCTCCTTCCTTGGCATTCTGGAACAGCAAAACGCTCCACCACCCTCAGTAACACAGACCAAAAAACTGGAGTCCCGAGACAAGCGCTGATGATGGATGAAAACAGGTTGTTTTAAGCTGCTGACACCTCAGCGACCCCCACAGCTCCGCGCACTTCTCCCGGCTACTTTTTTATCCCCTCCTCACCGCATCCCTGCCTCCAAGGATTAGAAGAGTCTATACGCTCCCACTGACCTTGGTGTGAAACAACAGAGGATGATCCAATGACCACAGAGACCCTCAAGGGATAGACAGGTCGTGTCTTTAATCAAAGGCTTGCCGTGTCTCTAAGTCTCATTAGGGACTACCATATATAGAAGAACCAGCCCTTACGATTCATTTAACTGATTCCTGTCAACTAGTTGCTGTTTCCATGGCATGGGGGTACGATGCTCCTGTGGTAAGGGAGAGAAGGCGCATTCCTTTTCAATACATAACACACATTAAATCCTGAGCTGATGGTCAACCGACAGCATTAAGAACTTAAAGGAAAAAATGATTCCTATCGCTGGTTTCTCTAATCATTAGAGGATCAGATGTCTACACCCCCGCCCCGCCCACAATTATTACCACCATCACACACACACACACACACACACACACACACACACACACACCCCTCTCTCTGGAGCATCACTACGCTTGTAATCACTGCCAGAATTCACAAGCAGAAAATTGCTTCGAGTGTCCTCGCAAGGTTCGTGTAAGCATCTGTAGTTACAAGTGGGTGACCAACTTTGAAATGTTAAGACGGCTACCCGATTATCAGATGCATTCAGACATTTAATCTGTGAAACACTGTGCGCTAATACTAATCTTAAGAGGTGGACTGAAACCCACGCTATTAGGGAAAAACTACTATTCTCCTCTACTAAAAAGACAAAAAACAAACAAAAACAAAGAAACCACACAAAACCTCAGCAAAGAAAAACTTGCAAGTGCAGAATGACTTAATGGCATGCTTAGGTAAAACATGCCCGTGTGCAACGCACATGCACGCACGCACACACACACACACACACAGGTACACGTGATCTTTGTGAATGACTATTACAGACTAAAGAAGCACTATTCTCCATAGCAAAAACCTCTGTGCAGAAAAATAAATAGATAAGCATTCCATGGTCCCACCATATGGCAATGGAATTAACAATAAATGAAAACCACGCTCAAAAACAAATATTTGTTCTCATATTTTGGGCAGAGTAGAACTTCACAATGTTACGTCTATTTCATTTTCAAATACCCTTGTAAACATGATCTTGTGATTCATCTAAACAATAACAACAACACCTTGATTCATTAATCACCACACAAAGCTCACCTTTAGTGCATGGATTCCTAAATCCCTTTAAAAATATTTGTTGTGACTCCGAAGTAGACGTTTACATTAATATTTTTTTTTCCAAATAAACACAGTGAGGAGCACACACCTCTTGGCTGGGTCTACCTCATGGTAAGGCAAAAGAATCAGTAGAGAAGGAGGTACAATCATTATGGGTTTTCTCTATGTCATTATGTCAGCACTGTGTATGGTAACAATGTGAGAACATATCACACCGTACTGGATCCTTTATAAGCCACACATGCCGGAAAATCAAAGCACCCACGACATGCACCCTAAAATGTAATAGATTTAATAATCCATTATGGTTCCATCATTCCCTTGACAGAATACCTACCCACTACCTCCAATAGAGCAACTCTTTCTTCTCAGTCTTCAGAACAATAATCTTAATTTGGAATCTTAAACTCTTTCACTAGTTACAAAACTCTTCAGTTACTCTCCATTTTCTGTGTGTCAGAAATTATCTCCCTAAAATTCATATTGAATTATATCACACCCCTCATCAAATACTTTTAATGGCTCTCCATGGTCTAGGGATTTACCCCAAACTCTAAGCATGGGGCTCCATGTAGCCATATGCTATCTCTTTAGTCTCTCTTTTGCATCACATCTCAGAAGGCACTCCATGTTTCAGGCATGTCGGACGAGGACCACACCGGCTATGCAGAGCAGGCAGCACGATCCTTTTCAACACAAATCCTTCATCATCTTGCCTCCAACTGACCTCCATCAACCGACCTCCAACTCAGCTTAATGCAAAATCCCCTTTACTGAAGTCTTAAAAATCTTCCTATCTTTTCCCCATGGCCTGCTGTTTGCATTTCTGTGGCAGAATGCATTTAATTCTGCTTTATATTGAAAATCTGGTTTAGTTGTTCTCATATCCAACCTTTGATTTATAAACTCCTTAAGAGCCAGGTTCTTTTTTAATACCAAATCTACATTCTCAATAAACAGTTCATTGTATTAAATGGAGTCAATTCATAATCCACTTTGTAAAAGAGCAGTGCTTGTTTTTCCTCAATTTCTATCCTTTTAAGTTTTAATAGCATTAGGCAAAAAGAAAAACTAAACAAAAACATCCTGTATCTCTGGACTGTTCTCCCTAATCCTCTGAACTGCCTAGATTGAGCTCAGATACCTCATCTTGTATGCCCATGGTAACATTTGGCACATTATTTTGTACTTGCAAATTTACACATTTGTGTTCCCCAGGAGACAGAACCCTGTAGGGCCAGACACTTTCTTATTCCTGTTTCCCAAGTCTTACACAGTAGTACATACACACACACACACACACACACACACACACACACACACACACACACACACACACAGACACACACACACACACACGTGCTGGTAGAGGGTTTTACAGACCTTTGGATCCCTTTGGATGGAAGAATCTTAATGTCCTTAACCTTTATATACACCATTTAGTTTTTAAGATTATAAAGACCAAAACTAAAAATAGATCAATGCCCTGCAGTTTTGACAAATTTCTTATATCTATTTAATCAAAGAGGGCCTGATACGAACTATCTGGTTGTAGAACTGTCAACCTATCTGCTTAAAGAAGAGTCTTAATATGGTGCATAAATCCCAATTCAGCAAAGGCGAAGGGAAAAAAAATCAATATGTTGGTCAACTTTTCCTCTCTCTATGAACAGCTTAAATTCTGCTTGTTTTTTGATCTAATGATCTTGCCTTTTAGTCACCTCCTTTGCAAAATGGAAGCAGAAAACACCTGTACTTGGAGTTCACTGAACAATTGTGACAACTATTGGAGAGGCTAGAGTAGAACACATACGGAAGTAGAACTATTGGAGAGGTTCTAGTATCAGGATTGTGCTGTGTAAGGTAACAGACAAAATTTTCACATGAAAAAAAAATTGTAAATCTAGACAGAAGATGAAACTACTTGGAAAAGAGATCGTGTTTATCATGAAAGCTTTGACACTAAAAAATAAAACTAACGTCAACAAATGTCTCTGTGACCCTCACTGACCTATGTGTGATGACGATGGAAATAATCATAGTTGATATTCAATGTTCCTTGTAACAAACATTTGAATGAGCGCAAAATGTATTATTACAACAATATAAAAGTTCATACTACACCTGTACACAAAAATAGAGCAATGATGGAGGAGTAGCAAGTTGATCGCAATCTATGGATGATTTATATTGAATATTAGTAAAGGATTTCTAAGGTGAACTTCCCAGCCTTGGTTTACTGATGATAGATTCCTAGATTTGTTTTTAAGTTTAAAAATACATTACATATTGGTAGGACTCACATGATTCACTAAACTTTTCAAGGTTGAAGTCGTAAGTATAGAGGACAGATTGAAACAATGACCGGTGGAAATAAAGCCTCTTGAATATACATATTCCATGTGAGTTTTCTTTTCTCGTTATGCTTTTTAATAGATATTTTCCACATGCCACTGGATACCGTGTAATTACCAGGTTGTTGAAGAAATATTATAGAGGAAAACAAGTGTATGAGCCATTTCTTTCTGGTTGAAGTATTTCCAATTTATACGTATCATTGTGGTCCAGGGTAACGGAACACAATTTACTTGTGAAGCATCTTTTGATGAAGATGCACAGTTTATAAAGTAAAGGTATTAATTACAGCACATCGAGTAATAGAGGAAAGGGATGCAATCCAGGAAGTGCTTAGCGAAGGTTAAAATTGTCACACACACAAAAAAAATCTTTTTTTTTTTTTTTTTTTAGCCAACTATAAGTAAAAAGGAAGACCTATTCAGATTTTTTTTCCCCCCTTGGAAAAAGTCTACACTAATTCAGTGGCAATGAACATTCCTGGGGTCTTAGTTCACTTACTTAGTAGCTGAAAGGGACAACTGTTAGGTGTCCATTGCCAAGGAGCCAGAAGTATGGCCACTGAATCTCCACTCTGCCCCTTATGTGATCCCTTGATCACTCCCAAATCACAGTTTATTCATCTGTTATAGACCAGCATCCATAAAGGTACAGTTGGCCTTGCACGTTGAAATGAGGATAAAATGAAGTAATGCACTTGGGCGTATTCTGTAAAATGTAACTTTCTCTCCCTATCTGCAAATCTACACAGAAGGGGTACAAAAGAACTAGCTGCATCCCCTAAGGCGGCGGAGGCGGGTGGGGGGGGGTGGGGGTGGGGAATCTTCCTTTTCTTTGCAAAGGTTCTACACTTACGCCTGGGGCGTGGTTACTGAGAACTTCACATTAAGGGCTGCATCTTTTTCATCAGGGACCCAACGATACCAACTCAGAAAAGTGTTTTCTATCCCACACAGCTACATGCGCCTCCCTAAAGAGATCTCCACAGCGTTCATCTCATCCTCTCTCCGATTGCTGTCTCCAGGCCACATCGAGAACTTTCAAACAACTTAGGAAATCTGCCTTGAGTCAAATTGTTACTGATCAAAACTCCTCCTGATCAAAACCGGCTCCTCGTCCAAGGTAATTGTGAGCACATCATGTTCTTTGCTTCGGGGCTCCCCCGTAGTACTTTACTCACTGAGTTCTAAACTCCAAGTAGTCAACCAGAAGCAGATAAAAAGCAAACCCCTGGAAACGTTAAGCTTTTTGCTCAAGAGGATAATTTTCAATCTTGCTTTTTAAATGGGGCTGCTTGAGCAGAAAATGTCACAGGAAGCTAAAGCAGTGCTACTCAACACGGGGTCCAAGGACTGGGTGCCATCTGTCCAAGTCGAGGCAAGTACAGAAAATGAGTAGAAGAGCTTAGCAATTTCCAGAGTTGTTTTACAGAGCAATCTAATGTCTGCTGAGCCCAACAGTAACGGAAAAATGAGGGCTGAGTTTTATATCTAAATAATTCATTTTTAACACAGTTACAAAATTATTAGGGGGTTACAATAGAGCATGTTCTGTGTTCTTCAAAAAACACTAAGCTTGCAAATAACAAAAACTTGGCCCTTCCCTCCGGATCAGTTGAGAAGCACCGGGTCAGTGGATAACGCCTATGTGAAAGCTCTTTTGAATGCTTCTAGGCAATAAACCATCAGTCCAGAACTCTCTTACTGTCCTCACATGTGCAAAACCCGAGGATGCTAGCCCCCAGGGAGGGACAGGGCAATTGCCGGAGGCCAGCCTGAAGACTTGCACAGATGTTTTGCACATGGCATCTTGGAGAAGGCATTCGTGTACAAGCTGCGGCGGGCAACGGCACGTGTTTGCCAAGTATTTCCTGAAGTCCTCTGAGGGGTATTGCCTTGTGCCTTCAAAAGTATGAAACGATAACAGTTAATAGAAATATAATTCTGGAGTCTCCATTTGGGGAAGAAAGCTTTGACACTCGTGTAATCTAAAAAGAGAATACTCCACACTATCGTATCAACTCTGACACAAGCATAGTATAGGTCCAATGTAACCTGATGGAGGCCAGTATGTGGAGAAAGATCCAGAGAAACAGAATTTCAGAGATAACATGAGCGTAGGAGGGTGAACAGAGGAAAGGAGCTAGTCCAAGAAGAGAACAGCCAGTAAGTAGTCATTCAACATGCACTTATTAGTAAGACCTTAGTAAGGAGGGCTGATGGTTAAACTTTATACCCACAGTAAGAATGTACATTACTTGTAATTTGTGATATCTACTTGGTACACTTGTTTTCAAATATTCTGAGTATTTAAAGTTCGTCTAGTGACTCTTTTCTGGCATCTTTATAAAGTCACAAGTATCCCTTTAGCTGTTATTAAAAGCACCGCGTACCGCGTGAGAAGTAGCATTTCAGCTGTTACGCACGAACTAAAGGGATACAATCGACATGGTCCTCGTGCCTAAGCTGAATTGTCCTGGAGAAACAGAGACTGAATCCAGTCTGTTTCTGTCTTCCTCTAGAAACTCCACCTATATTAAACATGTATTACAAATGAGTCCCGGGTATCTCCTATGGGCCAGGTGTGTGCGTGTGTCTGAATGAAGACAAGATGGCCCAGGGGAGCCTAGAGTGTAGAGCCAACAGTGGCCTGTTTTCATGAGCTCACGGAGAGAAAGGCTGTCAATGCAGCAGGCATGGGACCAGGTCGAACAAACAATCGCATTTCTGCGTTGAAAAAGCACCCACAGAATGCCAAGAAATCATGTGGCAGGAAAATCAAACGGAGTTCAGAGGTTCAGGGAAGTGTTCTTTAAAGAAATGATATTTAAGTTGAGACAAGCTGACGACTACTAAGAAATAGTCTGACGATGAAGGGCAGAGCTTGATTTCCAGAAAGGCACTTGACTCATGATGGAATAAATTTCTTTTTAGGAATAGTCACACAGTAATACACAGGATCCATTAATTTATAATAGAGGATAGTTTTGGCATGTGATACGCAGAAAGAGTCTTTATAGGGTAAATATATTACAACCAATATCCTGTAAACATCTGGTTAAATAACTGTTTTTAAAAGGCTACAGAATGTTCACTGATCTTACCGTTTGGATGCTGAAGTCAATATTTATTGAAGTTCAGTATGTAGCTTTCCTGCATCGGCATTACCTGAGATGTTGGTTTAAAATGCCAATTTCTGGGCTCTGTATTAATCTACGGAATCAGAATGTCTTTGAGTTGAAACCACTGAAAATATGGATTTTCAACCAGCATGTTGAAAATATGGATTTTCAACCAGCATCCCAGATAGAAAACCTTTGGTCTAATAAATATCACCACTCACATAGCAGCCTCTTTAGACCAATAATGTCATGGCTTAAAACAGTTCAGTACTTTCAATTAGCTTGTATGTATAACTTATTCTATATAAGATGATTGAATAAAATTTTCTGTCTTGATTTAATTATGCATTTACAAGGGAAAAGTACACAGTATATACTTATGTCCTCATCCAATACCCTGTGAGACTTCTTTTCAAGATGCAGAAATTGTCTTAGATTTCCGGCATGCATCCCTCTGGGGCCAGAAAGATAAACTAAGAATAATAAAATGTCCTGCTTATATTTTACACGTTTCCATTGGTTGGAGTCAGAAAGGCAAGGGGAACACTCAAGGTGGGGCAAGAACTGTAAGTAATGGCATCCATGGAGCCTCTGGTGGTAACTATATTTTTCCTAAAGAAATAGTCCATGTCGGCTCAGAAAAGTTAATAGTTTCAACTACCATGTGTTTATTATTAAAAGGCTGGAAATATAAAGCAAACAAAGAAACTAATAGTAGAAAGAAAATACTTATGATCTCAATTAGACCTCAGAGGTTATCCGTCTAGGCATCTGTGGTGTGGCACCCCTCCCGCACCCCACTTTCACCCTATGGGCAGAAACACTTCCTCAAGTGCTGGAGGTCCTGGAATCCTCGCGTCCTCGGCCCATCGCCACCTGCTTTATGAAAACTCTCTCTCTCCGGGAGAAAAATGCCCCCATCTAATGCCATAGAGCTTCCTGGGGCAGGGAGAATAGACAGGACCAGAGAATAAAGGGGTCGAGTGGACCCGGCCATGTGATCCCTCACTTCTCCCGCCCCACCTGAGGACTGTGTGCCTTCCACTTCCTAGAACATGCTCTCTCCTTGTCTCTGAACTCCCACTACCACGGGAACAACATCCCAGTAGGTGCAACTGGCCTCGCTCACCAGGAAGAGGTGGGCTTCTCTCACACAATGGGAAAGAGCAAGCATCGCCTCTGGACATCAGCTGTCTCTTGAGACTCCCTTGCCCCATTTTGATGGTAAGGGGAAGTGCAAGACCCCAGACTGGGACAGGGGAAAAGGGTGACAGTGTTAACCTGAAAATCAGCTGCAACAACATAGGCTGTACCTCATCCTACTAACCGTCTTATAGATTCCTCCAAGAAAAGAGATATAACACGTCTCCCTAGGAACTGTGCTCTGAATGGACTACACGATGCAAAGGGATGTTAGTGGGGCAGGGGTGGCCTCTAAGGGATGTCACGGCAGCCTCTTGAGTCCACTCCTTTCCCGAATCAGTCAACACGGGAAGTGTCGCCGACTGACCTTTCTCAACTAGGTCTTGCCCCCAAAATCGCCACTCTTGAGATGTTTACAAAGTTGACAAGTTGCAAAATTGGCAAAAAGAGCCACCTCGTCAGAGGTAATCCTTCGGTCTTGGGGGCATCCCACATCTACACTAGTGATGGGGGGCTTTAACGCGCCTCCTTCTCTCCTACTTCAGGAACCCCGTGAAGAAACTTTCCAGCTCCACTGCTCCCCAAAGGTCAGCCAAGTTGTAGGTTGCAACTGTATTGCCCAACCCTCCCTCCCCCCCTTCCAGGTGTTAATTCCAAGAACGCCCTCCAATAACTACCCTCAAGGCAAATCCGGGTCTCCGAGGCCATTTCCCGTGACCTGACCTGCAGCATGCCCCCAGGAGACTAACTCAGCAACTAGTGAGTGGCGGGGCTCAGCTCCCTGCAGACATCTGTCCTCATGCATCCCACACAGTCTCCTACAACGCACAGGAGAGTGAGAAGCGCATTTCCGTAACCTGTTGAGAGGTGTGCACTTGCAGATCAGAAGCAGCAGCAGCTGAAGAAGCCGCGGGGCAGCCACATACACGAAAGACACAACCCTGGACAGAGCGCTCCTTGTTTCTTTCAGTTTATACCCGATATACGCTTATTTTCCCCCCCCGGGCTCCCAGCGGCTTTGATTTCTAGAAACTTCATACTGTGCATGAACAGGTCACCAGAGAGAGGAGGACTCACTGTGTTTTTATCTGAGCAGAGGAGGAAGCAGAATGTCCTTAATTCAGTGAGCCCAGAGCTAAGTCCGCGTGTGTTTCTCCTCATACAACACGCTTGTTCTCCACACCCAGGGCGAGTGACTTCTGTTCACGCGAGCGGTATGATGCCCAGACGTACTACAGAAGAGTTCAAGCAGAATACGCGTCCACGGGCCCAGGCTTTTATTTTTATTTATTTTTTAATTATTTTTAGAAGCTCTCCAGGTCATACTATTATACACCCAATGTAAGAATCGTTGGCCTAAAAGGAAGAAAGAAATATACAAGCTGAGGAAAACGCTCATCCATTTTACTGATATCACGTTGAAAGAGGGGAAAAAAAGAGGTTTATTAAGTAGATTAAAAAAAGAAAAAAAAAAAGAAAAGAAGCATGTCTGTGGAGCTTAGCCAATAATTTGCTGAAAGGGTGGCAGATTTTAAAATCATACCTCAAAAAAAAAAAAAATCCCTGGCGAAATTTCAATGAACACAAAAGCTTCCTAAAATGAAAAAGTACACTGGTTTCACATGACAGGACTCTCCCTGGGATATGTAATTGCCTCATCTAAAATATAGCGGGTTTAAGAAGTAAGAGGGCCTTTCTCCAGCTCGGGTGCCCTAAGAAGAGCTAAGCCATGTTTTCGCCTCTAAAGCAAGAGATCCCTCGGAAATAAAGGAGGAAAACAACGTTCCTTCAGAGCCCTCTTGGGCCCACTACAACCACAGGGCCACGACGCCCCGGCTCCCTACCGCTCACCATCTCCAGGAAGTGTTTAAGGCCCGAAGGATAAAAGTTCCCACGAGCCAATGTGACAACATTTGTAAAGCTGGAAGACGAGGAAAGAGAAAAAGGGAGGAAGAGCGCGGTGGAAGGACAGGCAGCAAGAAAGCCAAGTCAATAACCAGTTGACACAAGAGCAAGACATCTTCAAATAGCACTTAGCGTCGCAGACTCTGGAAAGGCCTCATGGGTTTTCCCAGGAGACACCGCTCGAGGCTATCTGTCTTTGTTTACAGGTTGTTCTGGTATTACCAGCAGGACTCCACCGTCCCACACAGGCATGCATGTGGGCACGCACACACACGCGCGCACACACACACACACACAGGTGGCTGAGTCCTCCCTCCTCCCTGCTAAAGTGCAGCGAAGGAAGATGAGTAATTACCTTGCCTAAAATGAGTTTTGCAGTTCCGTTTAGCTTTGAAACCGAAGACGTTCTAATTTTCAAAATGCAGTCAGTTATCTGAGTACTTTCTTAACAGCCACATTTATGACTCTTTATCCCTTCTCCTAAAAAGGGTATTAAATTTTGGAACTCTATTCTGCTATCCATTATTTCACAGGCCTGGGATTGAAAAGGAATAAAAGAAGCTCTTTGGCAGCACAATCACAATCGGGAAAGTGAATCAGAAGCCTATTGAAACCGATTCACGTCTGCGTGGAGCACCACGGCACAGGACGAGAATCAGGGAACCTGCGACTAGAGCCACGGGTTACTGCCCTAACATTGGACAACGCTAAACTGGTACCTTCTTGGAACTTCAGTTCATTCATCTACAAAATGGATTGAACTAGGAGGTCTTCAGAGCTCCCCTTTCGTTCCTAAAACTCTACATATCACCTCTAAGTAAACACGAGTGACCCACAGGCATCCATCCAGATTCCTAACATATGCTGTCTACTCTGGGGACCGCACAAGACATTGAGACTTAAGTTTTAGGTATATGAGAATGCCTTAGCTTAAACGAATCTATAAGATCACATGTAAGAATTGCGTAGTTATGCCACCTTGGGAAAGTTGGGAGTGTTTTAGGACACGCTCAGACTACTATATCCTCAGAAAATCCCATAGATTTAGGTTATAAGATTCTTTTCTATAATTTCAAAATGTCTGTTTTGTAATGGCTCGTGGAAAAAAAAAAAGACATTAAGACATTTACTTCCGGGCACTTGGGAGAATTCGTCCTATGTACGTATAACAGCTTGCAATTTGGTTAAAATAATTCAAGAGAATTAGTTTTTCATTTAAAGATCTGTGTCAACAACATGCACAAGGTATCTTTAAAGGGTATGGGAAAGTAACATGCTACCTAAACACAACCATTTGGACAAGTACATCTGTTGAAAAGGAAAGAGTCATGGTATTTATCATTTGTCTGATATGCACAAATTCAATTAGTATCACTTAAAATATATACACACTAAAAAAAAACCCATTTGCTCTTTCTTTCCCTGAGATTTACAATGTTATACATCTTCCCCGTACTTCATCCTGTCATATTACAGACACATGGTCCAGATGTATTATTATATTTCAGTCTGAAAGAGTACAAAGCTGTACTGTGACGATAATGATTTCCTGGTAGAAGCCTGCTACTGAGAGACATTAATACAGAGAAACCTTCCTGGAGGGCATCTTTGTGGGTGGCTATCCCCCCGCCCTTGTTTTCTCTGCTGCTCCTATTAACTAAAACTTCCTTTGCGGTGGACCCCAAAAGGAGAAGAAGAGGGAGGAGGAGGAGGAGACTGAGGGGAAGGGGCAGCCAACTGAATCGCCCTCCTTTTATACTCCGTGTGATTGAAGTAAATAAAGAATCCCATCATGAAACGGATGTGTGTTGTCACACCCAATATAAAACAGTGACCACTACGGCCAGCTAATTCTGGACTGTGATACTATGTGAAAGGGACCTATTTGACCACGGAGTTACGACAGAAGTTTTTTCCTGCAGGCTTCATCCAAGTCTAACTCAAAATGCTATGACTCCCGTTAAAGAACATAACTTCTCGATTCCCTCCTGTAACCTTACGTTTCTTTGCTTTATATTTGCAGTCCTCTTAGCCGCCCTGCTCCACATATTGTTTCATAGCTCTTTTATTCAAATAGCTGATAGTGAGAACTAATATTTATTGAGTGTAATTATGTGCCAGACACTGTGGTAAAGGGGCCTTTAATTCACTTACCAGCCGTCTGCGGTGGCCGTGATCGGCCTGGTTCTACACAGGAGGAAACTGGGATTTAACAGGATTAAATGCTTTACTCAAGCTGACACGACAATGTCCCAGATTTGATGGGAGATCTTCCCAACAACAAAGTCTCTACTCTACCCGTTCTTATCTATCCTGCACTGGCACCTACCCATCTCCCCCCACAAGAGACGAATGGCCTAGAAGATCTTGGATTCTTGCCCTCCCCTAGGTGAAAAACCCGGCGATTAGTAAGTCAAAACAGGAATTTACAGCTACCCAATTTTCCAGGTTCTGTGTCTGAGGCATCTGCGTCCTCGCCCCACCCCTACTTGTCGATTTCCCATATTCCACCTCAATGGTTCACCAATTCTGTCCGTTTGTCACTGCTTCGCCTATTACGGCCCCGGGTTGGATTGCATTAGTTCTTATACATGACAACAACAAAGAAATTCACTTTTATGAAAAACGTGCAGATTCTCACTTGTCCTCCCCTTTGCTGCCATCTCTAGCACATAGTGTCACCTGGCTGCCACATGCACCTGACGACACCACACTCATGGCACTGTTCTCTGGCTCGTGGTTACGGGAAGGTTCCCTACAACTTTCCACTCCGATGTCTAGCTTAGCATTCGCTTTCTCCAATGGTATGACCCCAATGACCGTAATATGCATCATAATCCTTTATTTCAACACAAAAAGAAACCTGGCTATTATAATTTTAAGATGTCATTCATTCTACCTGACACTCCAATTTCTGAGGGCAAAATGTGGAAAAAAAAAAATGCATCTTAAAATATGCAGAATGTGCTGCCTTTTGGTTTGTGTCTCTTACTTCCTACTTCAAACTCTCCTATATTGTCCCACATTCTCCCCCCTTCTGAAACGCAAGGGGCTTTTCAAAGCAAGAACACACTGCCTAAGGCTTTCTACAATCAAATCCATCAGATCCCAGGCCAAAATTATCCCTATTTCACATTTATCTAACATGAAAATCAAGGAAAGCCAAGTAAAAGTAAAAAGAGCACACGAAGCATTGAATATGATCTGTTGCTCAAAGAAACATAATGAAAAAGCTTCAATAAATGGTAGCATTTTGTTTAGTACTGCCACAGCATGCATTTTCTCTAGAACATCTTTTAAGATAATCTTATTTTTATTATCTTTACACAATCAAGTCTCCACTGCAATCACACCAAGTGGCAGTAAACTTCTGTGACAAGTACAGTGTGATCCGATGTTGTAAGCAATTTATAGTTACCACCATTAATGAAAACTCTAATACCTGGGGTTCCGATCTATAAACTGGACCGTGATAATACAGTTATACAGGCTTTTAATCCAGTGAAAAATGCTTTGTAATGAAATGTGTATTCACTGGCATTTATCACAACTGTATTTATGTCGAGGAAATGTCTCAAAATCTTTGTGGGAAAAAGACTGAGGCATCTACCTCTTTCTCACAAACACCCATGTGATAAAGAATAATTACTAATTCCCTTGATACAAACAAAAGAGAAGGAGAAATCACAGCTGGATGATCCATGAAGGAAGAGAGAAGGAAAAGCCACACGTATCCCTTTTGGCATTTCATTCTTTGCACTTGTACTCGACAGACACTAACCCCCTTTTGAGCCCTAGAGGCCATGTCAATTCAGTCCTTTGAAGTACAAAGCCTGGAAAACCCTCCTTTTCCTTTTCTCCTCTCTTCCAAATTCTCTAAGAAGTCTTCCATATGTTTCACCACTCTTTAGAAAAGATTGGCCTCAGCAGCCAAGCTGGGGCTCCACGGAACGTGGCTAGAATTTCTAAGAGTCGTTTTTTAGTGCACAGAATGTCAGCATCAGGGGCACTTCAGAAAAATACCTACCATATACCCTAAAAGAACTAGTTAATGTAGTTTACAAAACTCAATATCCAAGAACCATATACACAAATTAGCACGCTAAACAGAGAAAGCCATATGTCATTAATTAAAAGCCAGAGACATCAATGGAAAATAAAGGCCAAAGAGGGAGAGAGAGAGGAAAGAAAGAGTGGAGAATACATACAACTCTCAGGGCAGAAGGAATCCAGATGAGTCGACTTGCGTTTGTTTTCCCAATAATTCTGTCATATTCTAAACAAATTATAAAAATTGGGGTGCCTGGGTGGCTTGGTCGGTTAAGCGTCTGACTTCAGCTCAGGTCATGATCTCACGGTCCGTGAGATCAAGTCTTGCGTTGGGCTCTGTGCTGACAGCTCAGAGCCTGGAGCCTGTTTCAGATTCTGTGTCTCCCTCTCTCTCTGCCCCTCCCCTGTTCATGCTCTGTCTCTCTCTGTCTCAAAAATAAATAAACGTTAAAAAAAAATTAAAAAAAAAATTAAAAAAAAAATTGTGACAGGACTCCTTGGACAGACTCCCAGAGTGAACTTTAAATTATTATTACATATTACATCATTTAGCACATCCCCTAAGAATTCTAGTGCCATGTCTGGCATCATCTAGACAGACAGTGGCTAACAGTGGAAAGGAGAGCATGGTCTGTGAGCAGAATGCCTGGGGCCAGGGCCAGACTCCATCACTTATTAGCTATGTACGTAACTTTCTTCTAGCTTTAATTTTCTCATATATAGAAGTTAACTGCCACTCATGTTTCCCCCAACTTCAAAGAGTTTTTGTAAGGCTCGAGTGAGAGAATGGGTTCAAAAATATAGCTTACAAACTACAAAATATGAAATAAATAGCAAATTTTTGTTAGGTTAGTGCTATTTAAGAACTCCACATATGAAGGACAGTCTCAGGACCAAAATACCTTACCAATTTGTATGCATATACAAATGCAAAAAGCAGATTAGATGTGCACCACGGGAATATATCCACATGCAAATTATACACATAAATATATGCACTCACATATATACATGTGTGTATGTGTATATATATATATACATATATATATATACACACACACACACACTATATATACATACACACACACACAATACACACACACACACACACACATACACTCATACATAAACTCAGAGTTTTAGGTTTCAAACGGAGATGATAAGGACTAAAGGTCTGAACAGACAAAAAGACATTTCATTCCTAGTTCTCAGATTAGATCCTTCATGAAGCATTTTGCAAATTTATAAGATCACTGCCTGAAAATCAAGAACATTAACGAAATCTTTAAACTTTTGTTCATCGTTCTGAGAGCCCTTTTGTAAATAAATAGAATTTCTTCTGTTCAAGGTGTCTAACTGATGTACTATATTACACACAGTGACTACATACAGTACGTACTTCAGCATTTAGCGGAAGCGTTTTGAACTAACCAATTGCCTTTCAGAAATAGTCCGTAACAGTGGGCTTTCTACAAATCGTAGTACGATGATTTAATGTCGCGTTTGTTTTCTTAAAGTATTTCTGGCTACTTGGGTAAACAGAGACGATGAAGAGCCAGTGAGTGAATGTAAAACTCAGCGTGCTGTAGAGCACTCGCCTCTACCCTTTGCTCCCCAAGGTCCTGTTTGTGATCAAGCGTAAGAGTCAGCTCTTCGTCGCTGAGACGTCAATCCTACATGCTTCACCCCCAACCAGGTGCAAGAAGTTGTTTTTCTCACCAGTCTTCTACGTTTCGGGATTTGAATGTTTCGTTAATGAACATCTCCAGGTGGATACCCCTCAGGCAATTTCAAATTCAACAGTGTCAGACTGCAACTTAATCAGATTATTTCCTGTCTTGCGCCAGAAACAAGGGAGTCACCACTCACCGTACAACACCGTGTCAGAGGTACCTTTGCTAATGCTGCAGACACACCGGTGACTAAGACGGGCAACGTCTCTTCTCCCCTTCTGTATCCCTCCAGACCTTCCTAGCTCCGCTCTTATGTCTCGACATCAAACCTACTCCACCTTCCAAATAACTTTTATCCATTTTCTCCTTTCCATCCTCATTCCGACTGCCATATTTCAGTCCCTACCATCTCTTGCCTGGAGTAGTTGATCATTGCTGACTTGATGTCTTCAGTCTTCTGCCTTCCGGCTGGCCTCCTTTAATTTAAAAGTCTTTAACATTAGTAAAGTTGGCCTTTCTGAAATCCCAACTGGCTCAAAACCAACCATCTGATGTACCAAAACACACACAAGAACCAAGAGAAAACCAACAAAAAATTCCTTAACAAGGATACTGACATTTCACAGCGTGGCCCTCGATTCGTGGATGCCACTATTCTTTTGTCCTCTGTGGCCACCTGAATCACTTACAGACCCCTAAAGAAATTATATTATCTCACAGAGCCATGCCTTGCACAAACCATTCCTTTGGAACAGGAATCTCTTTTTCTCATATCCCATTTGTTTAGGGACCACTTTCTCATCCTTTAAGCCTCAGCTGAAAAATTATCCCCTCTTTAAAGATTTTGCCTGATCTCCCCAGGCTGATTTTCCTGTTCTTGCCTTTAATCTTTCATTGCACATTTATAAAATCCACTACCAGACAACGCTGAGCCTGTCTGTAAGTTGCCCCATGTCATTGTGACCCACAGAAAGGACAGGAGTCTTTCTTTGTATATTTGTATCCCCAGTATATGGCGACAGGAGCATACAGCCCACGTACAAATGTCTGAACGAAGAGCGAATTAACGCATAGCTTAAAATCATCATGATGACATGACTTCTTCCAGGATAACTGCAGACCATGAATTTTTTTTCTTTTCTTTTTGCATTTCCCTATCGCGTAAGTTTGGTTTTCAACAGGCAAACTATCTTAGGCTACAGGTAAAATCTAAAGGTGAACAGGGCGAAACTGTCTCGAGTAGATTCCTATTGAAGGCTTTGACCCTCACCACCCAGCTAACCATCTTAGACTCGCTAAGACTTGCATCTTAGTGAAAGCAGACACAACTACACTTCTCTTTCTTCCCAGGCAGGACACACAAAAACGGCGTTCATTCTGCTCTTCTCTGGATTACACAGGTATCTGGCAAGTGGCATGATGTGAAAGGTCTGTCTCATCAGTGAGCTGGTAACTTCAGGAGTCTGCGAGCCTCTGGGAACTCGTGCATTTGCATTAGTTGAGCAGACGGCACACGGTCTCGAGGAGTTCTACTCTGGAGCATTTGTGCATACACCCACTAACACCTGCACAACTGAACTGCACACATACTGTGACAGATAGGCTTTCTCCCGCCATTCTCCCTCAGCTCCCTCCCTTCCTCTTCCCTTCTCTCTCCTCTCCCCTCACCACCCTTCTTTAATTTCAGATATCCTGTGTGTTATATAGGATGCATGGATTCCATAAAGCACTCCAAAGCCAGCTATTTAAGTGATGCTGATCTCAAGTGGTTGCCTGTTTTTAACTGCTTGGGTCTTTAAACCTACGTAATGGTTTGAGCCAACAGTGTAGAATCTGGCACGTAGTAAAGTGGCTCTAATAACTTCCACCGTGTTCAAAGATTTCGGAGGGGAAAGAACTGTGTGCATTAGTGATACTTAATAAACGTTTATTGAAATAACCACCCGTTATTCCGGATGCCTGTTGTAACTGGACCTCTCTACCTAACCAGCCACTGCCCAGATGATTCAACTTTAATCCACTGTCCACTTAATGAATCTGAATCAATTCCTGATTATAAGAGCTTGCTTTCAGTGTGTTCAAGAGGAGGACAGAGTTCAGTAAAAATACAGGAAAAAAACCACAAAAATCCTGGCAGCTGCTATCTGCCTTTCTTCTTAATTTTAAGGCACGGTTTCAGGGTTTCTGTTTCACCAAGAGGTAGCCCGCTAAAAAGCAAATGTGATTTACTCTTCTCCATTCTTCACACTGCTTATTTTGCCTTGAATTTCACCAACTTATTCAGGAAATATATTACCCATATATCTCCTGAGTGCAGAGTTCGATTAGTCTCAGTCTACTTAGAAACTGTAGTTTCTTGGCTATATTCATCTGCGTAATAGATTTCAAAAATACTTACATCAGACCATCTGCTCAGTGCTGAGAATGCAAAAATAAAAGGCACACATTTTCCCTCGAAGAGTTCATCCAAGAGAAGAGCCAGTTCAATAAACAGGTAGTTACAGCTCTGCCTTATTATATTGTTGCCCCTGCCTTTATATATCTGGACAGTATATCCAGTCCTTCATGGCACAGAATTCAAAACTAAAGCAGCTCTAATTTTGTTCTTCCACCTACGCCCTGAACACTTAGCCCAAATCTCCTGAAATTTAGACTATGAATTCCTTCAAATGTGCTACTGACCTCTGAAAACTAGTCTCCCTGTTCATGCTTTTGAGAAGACTCCTATCAGGGGCGGCTGGGTGGCTTCAGCTCAGGACAGGATTTCACGGTTCATGAGTTTGAGCGCAGTGTCGGGCTCCATACTGACAGGGCTGAGCCTGCTTGGGATTCTCTCCTCCTCTCTCTCTGCCCCTCCCCGGTTAGTGCTTTGTATCGCAAATAAACAAACTTAAAAAAAAAAAAAAAGAATACTCCTATAGGGGGTGCCTGGGTGGCTCCGTAGGTTAAGCTTTCAAGTCTTGATTTCTGCTCAGATCATGATCCCAGGATCATGGGAACGAGCCCCACGTTGGACTCCATGCTGGGCACAGAGCCTGCTTGAGACTCTCTTTCTCTCTCCCTTTGACCCTCTCCCGGACTTGTGTTCTCTCTCTTTCTCTCTCAGGAGGGGTGAAGAGGGGAGGGGGAGACTGCCAGAGGGAGAGGGGGCTGGAGAGGAAGGGGGAGTGGGAGGAGAGGGAGGGGGGGAGAGGAGAGGGAGGGGGGGAGAGGAAAGGAAGGGGAGAAGGGAGGAGGGGGAGAGGGGAGGACGATGAGGAGACTCCTGTCGTATCTTCTAGAAGGAACGACAAACACTCTGTCAATTCTTATTCGGTTACATTGAACTGAGACCACTCTACCAGTGGCAGGAGCACCAGCACCTGTGGCCACAGCCATAGCAGGGAAACGGCAATGCAGAATAGTTGACAACTGCCACTCCAAATCGAAGTTTCAGTAATCCTTCTTAGACCTACAGGCATCTAAACATATGTGGCACAATTTAATTCGAAACGTTAGACAAGTATTTTTGCTGGACAAGTTCGTTTGACATATTTGCATATGCAGGGGCGCCCGAGTGGCTCGGTCGGCCGAGCGTCCAGCTCAGGTCATGATCTCGCGCTTTGTGAGTTCGAGCCCCCGTCGGGCTCTGAGCTGACCGCTCAGAGCCTGGAGCCTGCTTCGGATTCTGTGTCTCCCTGTCTCTCTGCCCCTCCCCTGCTCACGCTCTGTCTCTCCCTCTCTCTCAAAATAAATAAATAAATAAACATAAAAAATATTGAAAAAAATGTAAATGGCTTTACATATTTACATATGCATGCATATATATACATAAGTATAAAATCTCTCTGAAAGTTAAAAATATTTTCTGATAAAATTTTTCTAAGTATTTTATGCATGGCTCTCGACCTGCACGTGTCAGAAAAATGTTGCTTATGATAATGACCCTTAAATCGTTTTAGCAGAAACACATAAAATATGACAGTCTCGTGTCAGAAATAATAGGTTTTCATTGATGGGCATGAAACCAAGGAAATTATCTGACCCAGAGAGTTATCAACCCTTAAAGCTATCCTTTTACAACATCATTCGGAACAAGAAACCAAGCCCTTCACAGACAGATATTAATATATCCAATTAAACATTTTCAGTAGAGATTTATGGTTTGCGATGCAAAGGTGGATTTATTCTGCAGCGAATGCACCTTAAGATTCAGGGCTGTGTACCTGCACAAGCCATTCCCAAGACCCAGACATGGTGGGGATGGGGGGGGGGGGGAAGGCGGGGGGAGAGTTGGCACACAAATGGAATCACAATTTTGTAAAACATCCAAAAGCAATTTTTAGATTTTTTTTCTTAAGAAGCTTTAGGACCCACAAAACTCTGATCTTTCATGTTGTTGTTTTTTTTTTTTCAATGTTAGGTATGCTCCTGAAATGTCATAGGTCATACCAAAATGTTTGGCTTGAAAACGACTTCCTCATTAATTTCCATGACATAGTCAGGTACATTCACCGTAGAAACACAAGCCCGAATATGTTAAACGCTACACGGAGAACGTCGTCATTACCAATTCATGTTATATGTACCAATTCAGATCCTATTAATGGGCGGCTTTAACTCAGATTAACGGCCCTCATTTACTTTATGCCAAGTCCCATCTCTGGACCTAGAGAACCAAAGATTTCACGCGCCAATCAATGTAGGAGAGACTTGTACTTGCAATGAGCAGTACCATTATTTATAACACATTTTAAAGTGGATGTTCACAGTGTCTATGTGATTTAAAATTTCTGTTGCTCTATTTATGATCACAAATTTCATTTTGTATACTTAAAAGTTCAGTTTTGTTGTAATCCTCATCCTGGTTCTTGTGTAGGAAATAAATCTTCTAAATCATAGTACTTTACCATCCTAACTTTCATGCTTTTTCTTAGGCCCAATATCAGAATAAAATGAGTAAGTACACCACCCATGATGTGTATAATGAACTCTAAAACTAATGCCACCAGGAAAATTATATTAAGTTCCCTAAACACCATTAGATATTTTTTTCGTTAAATTTTGTCATTTGTTCCTCACCTCCAAGGGTTTTATATTTTCTCCTTTATATAATATCTACTACGTTGGGCACGGTGGTCTTGGAAGGCTAAGAATGAATGAATTTTCTACAAATAGGTATGTCAAGTTGGATCAAATGACCCGACTTTGCCTGAAAATTGAGGCAATGAATTTCACACTGTCACTTTAACCAAACATATTTTAACTAAATTGAACTAAAGACAGTATATAATCTTCTCTACCATGCTGGCCACATATTTTAAGAAGATGATCCAGTTTTCATTCTGCTTCTATAGAGAACTATATACATGTCCCTTTGGGCTGAGAAGTACCCAATACACTCACGTGTATTTTCAAAGGACGTACGACACACGTGCTTGTTTTGAACGTAGCCATGGTTCTCCAATAATTAATTTCATAAACATTAGGTCAGATATAATATTTTGGAATCAGTCAAATAATAGTTTAAAAGGACTGCTTTGCAATAGGATCGTTATAATAAATTAACCAAATTCTAATTAGCCAAAATTCAATCCAAGAGCCATTAACCAAACTGCAGTTGCTGCAACCACCATGAAAGAACACAAGCCTCAGTTCCCTTATCATCTTTTTATTTCTCTACCTGTCTATCTACTGAATACCTTGTTCCAGAAGGGACATACGATGGCTCATAAGGATATAATGAGAAGAGCAAGGCAGCATCAGAGAACCCAATGTGCCAACGAAATGACTCAGTAATAAGGAGTTAAAAGATGCTACCAAAACTTGGTAACCACTTAAGTTCTAAGCATTCTGGCAGGTCAAGGACAGTGTCTCCATAGCAGACACACGGACAGGTTTCCTAGGACTTATTTTCTCATAGTATATTTGAACTGCAGCTCACCAGTTACACCAGAGGACAGGAATTACATAGGGATTGCACAGCCGGCCCGATAATCCGATTCCCCTTTCTTCTCTGCCATCATCTGCTCCTCACTTCAACCAGCCACCTCGGCCCCTTCTATTTCCCCAAACGGATCAGGCCACTCTCGGCTAAAAGACACTACTCTTGCTATTTCTCTGTTTGGAATTTACTTTCTCTGGGTGTCCTCTGGGTTCATTCTGCATCTCCTCTTGGACTTTGTAAAAATGCCCTTTTTAGTCAAGCTCACTACCCTTTAAAAAATGGTCACCGCTTTATGGATACTCTTGATTCCCACCCCCTTATGTATTTTTCTCTACATGATATATTAGGATCGGTCACGTTATTTTTACTTGATTTTGCCTCTGTCCCCTACTAGGATGTACGCTCCATTACACTTTTGGGGCCTTTCTCCGTGGGTACTTTCAGCTGATATCACTCTTGCCTGACTTACTCTGCTCAGGATTTCCACCAAAAAGACCAAGGTGATAAAATATGACATCAGACATTTGTGAGCACTCTTTGCAGCGTCTAAGTCAAAGATCCTCAAGGTATTTTCTTCAGCCCACCAACTTTCTCTGGAGGGGCCATAAGGAGATGGGTCAGAATTTCAGTAGGAATTTCTGTACCATTAAATTTTCCATACAAACTTTTATACCACTAGGGGTTAGTACTAGCCCCTAAATAAATTTGGTATTTATACAGTGAAATTAGAATACAGTTATCGTTTATGGATTCTAACACACCATTCTATAAGAAATGTGGTTATTATGAAACAGCACATTTTTGCCAACCTCCTAGGTCGAATATTCGCACGTAATTAACTGAAAACCCTACCGTTTCCAGAAAGGATAATGTATTGTCAGCGATGTTTTGGGCTTTTCAGAATTTCCCACTGCTACTTCTTTCATAACTATTTAAATTATCTTCATCGTTATCAATTTACTTTTCCTCTGGTTTGTTTACTTGCAGAAACGTGTTGCCTAATGACAGTATTAAAGTGTTCATGCATCGTGCTCAAAATAGGACTTGTGCGTATTCTCTTTGTTACAGTGGATACAGTGATTCTTCAATATCCCAGATTCTGCATTTGTGAACTTGCCTCCTCACTAAAATGTACATGTTCTTGGTCATTCGTGGACATGCGCCGAGCAGCAATAAATTGGGAGTCTCCTTGTTCATCGGTGCCCGACTACGGCTGAACAAGTTACTGCTCTGCCTTCCCGTTTCAGCTCTCATGTTGCAAACAAGTGTACTTTTTCAGGTCTATATAGTACCACATTTTCATATTTTGTGCTTTTCGTTGGTGCCTTTGAGGTTTAAAATTGCCCCCCCCCCCCCGCCACCTCCACATACTGCTAAAGTGCTGTCTAGTGTTTCCAGATGCAAGAGGGCTATGATGTGCCTCAGGGGCAAAAAATGTACATTAGTTAAGCTTTGTTAAGGCAGGAGTTAGTGCCGCTGGACATGTGCTCAGTGCTAATGATCCACCAACTACATATCTATCTGTCTAGGTGTCTTTGAACAGAAACTCATAAAACAAGGTTACAGGGTGACCACAAGATGAAAATGTGACCAGTTAGGTGGTTTCCCCAGGAGCAATGGTTCAGTATTTTCTAATTCGGTGTTTGTGGCAATTTTATAAAAAACTTAATTACCATAAATAGTAAGCATTAACTGCATAACCACCCATCCAATGGAAAATTGTGTTCCACTTTAAGACTTCTGTTAATGTTAAATTCCATTTCTACATACAGATAAAAGTTAATCAACAGGGTAGAAAGCAAGGTCCTTTGCCCTATTTAAGATAGTAACTCTTTCTCCTGAGTGTCAGATATTAAAATGCGGTAGACAGGGTGTAAGGAAACGAGGGATGGACAGAGGGAAGAGAGAAGAGTGGAAATGGCGAAAGTAAAAAGAGCTTAAAAATGAGCTTGAATTCCACCTATTCTATTGTATATTTCCTTCTTTCTGACAGCACTGCCCCTTAAAATGTGTAAAAGGTTAACTTGTAAACACAAAATTATTTTTTTCTCAAGCGAAATAGCTCTAAACTTGTACCAAGAAACCACAAATAGTACTTCATAGTAAAAATAGTTATTCTATGTACATTTGCATAGATTTACATAAAATGTACACGTACAGTCAGATTATATTCATGCGACTTGAGAGAAAGAATTAAGTGTTATTAACCTGATTTCTTACTTAAGTCAAGGGTTCTCTTCTCAATTATTTTTTATCATCTACTGACTGTCATTGCTATAAAATTCAGCACGTCTGAGACAGAAGAAAACAAAAGATTGAACGGGGCCAATCTAAGTAAAGGGGACTAGACAGGTCCATCAAATCGGAGGATTCACTGTCAACTCTCTGATAAAACGGCAATGGTGTATCCATGAGACGGAATTAGAGCCTGGCAGATGTTCCTTCTAAAACACTGAAAGAGGCGGTCAATGCTTCCCATTCTGTCGCATCTTAAGCAGTTCTGTGCTTATACTTTATAGTTCCACTGACTTCCAACAAGTTTTGGTGAGACCATATGTGATTCAAACGTAGACCACACTAGTGCAACTGAGTCAGAGATTGAGAGAGGAAAGTCCTCTTTTTTGCCTCTCTGCCAAAAGGTCGTGACCAGCGGGAAGCGAGTTAGGCAGTTAAGGGCACACGATTTAAGGACCAACTCACTCTCAGTTTTAGGCAAGTATTAACCCTGCCCTTCTGTTTCCCTGCGAGCAAGAGCCATCCTAAGGATGAGGCACCAAGGGCACAACATTTAAAGAGGTGCTCACTCAGGAAGCCTGGGTGGCTCCGTCGGTTAAGCGTCCGACTTCGGCTCAGGGCATGATCTCGTGGTTCACGAGTTCGAGCCCTGCATCGGGCTCTGTGCTGACAGCTCAGAGCCTGAAGCCTGCTTTGGATTCTGTGTCTCCCTCTTTCGCTGCCCCTCCCCCGCTCCCACTCAGTGTCTCTCTCTCTCTCTCTCTCTCTCTCTCTCTCTCTCTCTCTCTCTCTCTCTTCCCCTCTCTTTCCCTGAAAAATAAAAACAATAAAAAAATAAAGAAGTGCTTACTCTCATTCATGCGAGTTCTGGTGGTAGAATAAAAAAAAAAAAAGAGGGAGGTCGTATATTCCTGGCAACAAAATTAAAACAGTTTTCTCTGTGCAGGTGTATGTGAGTTCAGTGCAAGGTACTGTTGAATCAGCACAGCATCAGTTCTCAATTAAAGCAATAACAGACACTTAGGTATAGCATTTAGTTGCAGATCAGCATAAAGTAAACACAAAGGAAAAGTCACTGACTCCCTGAAAAAAAAACAGATTAAAATCACTAAAAGGGTGATGACACCTTTCAAGGAGATATAATCAAAACTAAAATAGACACAAGTAAAGGATTTATTTCCTTTAAGCAGACACTGTTACAGATCCACCAAAAGGGACACTTGACTAGTTTTGTGTGCATTTATTTTTACGGGAACGTGTCACGTTTTATGTACACTTATTGTTAACTTGAGTCACAGTTAGAGTCTGGTGGTGTGTGAGAGCAGCTTATGCCTTAGTAGAATTCTCACTTCCTCCGGGCAGGGGATAAAGGAAAAAAATTACCCTAAGTCACGGGGTCAATCTGTAGTAAAGAGTTTGTGAGGGGCGCCTGGGTGGCTCAGTCGGTTGAGCGTCTGACTTCGGCTCAGGTCATGATCTCACAGACCGTGAGTTCAAGCCCCGCGTCGGGCTCTGTGCTGACCGCTCAGAGCCTGGAGCCTGTTTCAGATTCTGTGTCTCCCTCTCTCTCTGACCCTCCCCCATTCATGCTCTGTCTCTGTCTCAAAAAAAATAAATAAACGTTAAAAAAAAATTAAAAAAAAAAAAAAAGAGTTTGTGAAGTCCAGATATGTATTCTCTCCACTCAACTAGATGCTTATGTTTGGATGGATAAAACATAAACTTATCCCTCTGAATGGATGAATTTGCTCCAGCCTGAGAAGTTTTTCTTTTTGCCCATAAGCTAGCCTCATTGCAAACATCAATAAGCATCCTAGGAGCTTTTGGGTGGCTTTAGCATTCATTTCATCTAGAAACCTTGTGGTTTTTCATGGTTAAACTGTATACAACTTGCCCTAAAACTCACATGGCTTTCATTTGGATACAGTGAACTGAAATCATGATTTCTGTACATGAAAAAATTCTAGCTACAGAAGCATTTCTTCACCTTTATATTGTAGAACTGAATTTAAAAACGCCCTTCTCCCTCTGTAACACATATCCTTTGGATCACTTATTTCAAAATCTCGTCTTTCACTTTTTTTTTAATTTATAAAAAAAAAAAAAGAAACATAACCTATGGCCTTGTTTTTCCCCTCTGTTTTTTTTTTTCTTTAATCATATTCTTGAACACCTGCCAGCCTGAACAGATTCTTTGCAATGGCAGTTCCTAGAAGCTGGTAGTATTTCCGAATATGAACACTTTCTATCCCACCTCTTGTGCCCTGGCAAAACTATCAGAATTGCAAAACATTTGGTTTCTATTTATCCAATGATAAGAAGGGAAAAAATACATGTTTATACAAATATTCAAATTACATCAAGACGTCCAATACCTTTTCTTCTCTCAAAATGTCAGAATTTTACTACTCCAAAAATGTTATGCAAGCAGTATTCTCAATACTTAAGCTGGAGATGTGTAAATGCGACCATTTTTGGAACTAAAATGAATTAGTTTAACTTAGTTTTTGCATTCAGAACTCCATGGAGTAATAGATGGGCACACCCTAGCAATTGGTTCCAGCCAAACTTCCGACCAAATAAAAATGAAGTTCGAACCCAAAGCATGGTCAAAAAAATAGCCGATTGGGGAAAAAAATAGCAGATTAACAAGCAACCTCATTTACCTAGTTCCATCCAACATCCCTCTTCTTCAGTAGAATTCTAATGCCACTGGAATCTCTTGCCTCCTAAACTCTCAAAAATGTCATTAACTTTCTAGATTTGGAAAGAGTTTGAGAATAAAGCAATCCTGTGTGTGTGTGTGTGTGTGTGTGTGTGTGTGTGTGTGTGTGTACGCTCTAACCTTTCGGCTAATGTACGGTCTGAAAAGCTGTCTTATGTAATTTTAAATCTGATTTGATCCTGAATATATATAGTATTTAAAACAGCAGCAAAATCCTGAAAGCATTTTCACAGTACCTATCAAAGTATCACTTATCAATTACCAAAAAAAAAAAAAAAAAAAAAAATCCATAGGAATTGCAAATTCCGTTTCTACCCTAATATTTTATAACTATAACTGGTAATTTTTCTCCCCATCAGAAATAGCTTTCAAGTTTCATGCTTCATATATTTCAAAGCACTTTAATACAGGTCATCTGCTGGAGGTTTGGGGTCTACTTTGTGGCCCAGGGGGATTGTCTGTCCCTCTGTGATAGATAAAAGAATAAGGAAGGTGATTTAAATGACCTTTCTGTGGGTGGCTCAGTTGTGATGTCACAGTCTTGAAATCAAGCCCCATTGGGCTCTGCACCAGGTGTGGAATCTACTTGGGATTCTCTCTCTGTCTCTCTCTCTCAAACAAACAAAAACATATATAAAGGACTTAGCTGTGGTCACAAAGTACAACAATGTGATGAATCCTGCTTGGGTTTCTCCTTGTTTTCTCCTTAGACTATAGTTTGTTTAAAATACATATTCCTTAAAAAGAAAACACCAAACTGAGAAAGTAGAGATTGAAAGTGGAGTAAAAATATTTTCACTATTATTAACAATAACAGATAACCCTTAGTGCTCCCCGCGTTTCAAACAGGAAGCACTTATATTTACCTTATTTAGTTCTAACAACTGTATTATAGGAGGCCTGTTATTAACCCATTTACAGAGATGAAGCGGACAGAAACGGATTAATTTCCCAGTAAATGCTGCTGCTGAGATTCCCACTCAGATCTTCCCGAGTTATGAGCCTGAAGTAGGATTTAACAGTTAGGCTAAACTTCCTCCCTATGCCCTAGCATAATTTATCAACTCATTACCACTCATTTTAGGTAGTCTACCCAAAGAAGACCACATAATGTGTAAAGAGCTGCAGAGTTTCCAGTTCCCTTTGAGAAAACAAAACAAAAAAACAAACAACAATTGC
The DNA here is from genome assembly GCF_018350195.1 of Panthera tigris. NCBI lineage: Eukaryota > Metazoa > Chordata > Mammalia > Carnivora > Felidae > Panthera > Panthera tigris. Next base: position 82,446,522 of record NC_056671.1, on the reverse strand, counting down.
CATCCTACTCTTATAAAGCCCTTGCTTGTGGAGTCTAACCCTAGTTTCCTTTTATCCTCTACATATTTATCAGAAAACCAACTGGGGGCGCCCGGGTGGCTCAGTCGGTTGAACGACCTACTTCGGCTCAGGTCATGATCTCACGGCTCAGGAGTTCGAGCCCCGCATCAGGCTCTGTGCTGATGGCTCAGAGCCTGGACCTGCTCCGGATCCTGTGTCTCCCTCTCTCTCTGCCCCTCCCCCACTCATGCTCTGTCTCTGTCTCAGAAATAAACATTAAAAAAAAAAATTAAAAAAAAAAGAAAACCAACTGAACTATTCCTTCTATCTTTTGCACTTAACCTCCAGACAGCTCCAAAATAACCCATCTCCTTCCCCTCACCTCTATTCTCTTTATGTATTTCTTGTTCCAGTTTCATGGCAGATTTTAAAGCAGGGCCAAGCCATCATAGGAATTATAGAGGTATAACTCATAAAACCAAAGGAAAATGCAGACACCCGAAAGGAAGCGTATGAGAAAGCCCGCATCGGCAGCCTGGGAGGAAGTTTTCAGTGTATGCTCTGGAAGAAGAGAAACTAGGCTCATTTAACACTTTTCTGAGGAGAACACAATTTGGAGAGATCAACTTTGGCGTTCCTAGTCAATGTTCAATTTTATTAGAGCTTCCTTTTGTATATTCACTATTTTATGATCATATACATTGAGTTTTAAACCCTGATTTTTCTGCATTGTTTTCTCTAAGAGACGATAATAATAATACTAGTAATAAGAATAATAAGTAATGCTGGGCACCTGGGTGGCTCGGTCAGTTAATCTTCCGACTTTGGCTCAGGGCATGATCTTGTCATATGTGAGTTTGAGCCCCACATCAGGCTCTGTGCTCACAGGCTTCGGATTCTGGGTCTCCTTCTCTCTCTCTCTCTCTCTGCCCCTCCTCTGCTCACGCTCTCTCTCTCTCTCTTAAAAATAAACATTAAAAAATTAAAAAAGAAAAGTAATACAATCATGGCCTGTGTTGATGACGGAATTCATACCAACGGGAATAAAAATCTCAATTTTTCTTGTTTTGAACCTAATGGATCAGTTATGAATTACTGACATTTAATCCTGGTTGTCAAATTTTGAGACACTGAGAAACAAGGAGAGCTAAGTCTGAGGAAAATTCTGGAAATAATGTCAAAAAAAGGAATGCTTGAGATAACGTTACTTAATCTTTTCAAGCATTACTTCAAATGGGAGGTGGGCTGGGAAATACCTGCCTTCAAACATTTCAATAGCCAGATGTAATTCAGGTTCCTAAAAATAAGCGTCGTCCGTATTATTGGTCCTAAAACTCTCCTCAATACAACTCTGGTACCTCACGATTCCAGAAGCTTCCAGCACATTTAATAGCTGCCAATGACTTTTGGAGCAGACAAGACCCCTTTCTTCATGAAGCTCAGCCACTTCTGTAAATATATTCGCTGACTTTCATACTTTATTTTATGCTTTCATATTAACACTTTTTATGCTTTCAAAAGCCTTGTGAGATGAATATTTTGTTCCTATTTTAGAAGTGAATGAATCAAAAAAATAACCTATTTGCTCAAAGCCACCAGTCTCCAGGGGTGGGAGTCAGGACTCAAACCCAGTGCACAGGACTGAAATGTGTGTTTCCACCACCATTCCTGCCCCAACTAAAAGAGACCTGAAGCTACCTGATCTCCCTGATCAGCCATCAGAGAAACTGTATAAGAAATTTCTGAACTGGGGCACCTGGGTGGCTCCGTTAAGCGTCCAACTTTGGCTCTGGTCATGACCTCGTGTTTCGTGAGTTCAAGCCCCGCGTGGGGCTCTCTGTTGTCGGCGCGGAGCCTGCTTGGGATCCTGTCTCCCTCTGCCACTCCCCCAGCGTTCTCTCCCTCTCTCCCAAAAATAAACAAACATTAAAAATAAATTCTAAATTCAGAGATTATAGTAAACGGGCCTGAAAGCCCCAGGCAGCTCTAATATGAAAAACAAGTAAAAATAAGGGTCTTATTTTCTTTTTGCTGAAAATATCTGATACTTACATAATATTTGGATTTCCACATTAATGATACACGTGATGCATGTAAAAAAAGGCGATAATGCATATTTCATAGCCAAAATTACACACAAGATTTTTTTTTTTTTTTTTTTTTTTTTTTTTTTTTTTTTTTTTTTTGCTAAATTCCAAGAGAGGTCATGGCTTGGAAAAACAGTAAAGAAGCTATTGCATAACTGGTGAAGCCTCTCGAGTAACTTAAAATCCTTCCTCCTTAAAGCTTCCATTTCTCCCACACATCCTTTTAGCTCTGGCTAGAACACAAAAAATGGAGTACTGTATCAGACTGGACTCGGTCAGTGTGCCCAGAATTTATGGAAGACTCAAACTTAAACATAAGTCAGAAGCCACAGAGGGTGTGAAGAGAGTGGCACTCAACTGCGTATGTTACAAGATGTTAATAGTTTGAATATTAGTCTCTATGTTTTTCAGCATCGGTGCCACGGTGAAATCTTAATTGGATCGGAAACCGAACGCATCGCCTCCCTCTGACCCTTACTGCGAGTCCTCATTCATTGGCATATACTTTCCATCATCAATTGTACTCACGTTTCCAACACACGATCTAATCAATGGGACAAACAGCCTTGTTTCGGATCGTTACACCCCACAACTGCTCTTCCAAATGTACCGAACAGAGCTGTTATGCCACAGGTAAGAGTCTACTTGCAGATGTTGTAAGGATCAGCCAAAAAGGTAACTTAGCCTTTGCAACAAAGCTTGTGTTTTTAATTTCAGTGTCAAGCTTCACGATGCCATGCCATCATTCGATACCAATCTTTGTAAAAAAAAAAACAACATCTCCGAGGTCGTGCATCTGCTGCACAACTCCAGTCACCTTATTTTCGACGTGGCTCTGGGTCTCTTTAGACTCCATGTGTGACTAGCAATCAGTCTTAACTGTTGATAGCTTCACTTCTCTTATATATAATTACACTGAATCCCAAAGACTATGGCTCACAAGTATCTGCTTCCCCTGAATAAGCAAAATTAGCTAGCGGCCTAAATTCAGCTCTGTTATGATTCAGTTGAGAAAATTATATAAACTGTGTCAAGGATAGAGTGGGTGTGAGATACAGAACTGAGTTTTTCCAATATGTTGTGAAAAAGGAAATGCTGACTTTTATTTCTTCTTCATTTCAAACCAAGTGCAGGATGTGTAATCTTTTACTCGCCACACACATTCTGCTCCAGTGTGGACCCTTAGATGACTCACAAATGAGCAAAATCTAATTTAAGTAGGGTTTGACTAATTTCACTAATGATCATCACAAATCTTTCAAACCCACATCTGTTGAGAGCATTATGTATGTGTTGTCCAAATCTTGATTGTGTGTTTTCAGTTAAATACCTTAAAACATGTCAGCATTTTAACTAAGAAGATAAGTAAATATTCTAAGGGAAGCATTCTTATCAGATAATTGCACACTGTTTACACACAAAACTTGCCGGAATGATGTTAATCATTTTGGTTCTTGTAATTGCCATTCCGGTAACACAGTCCCATCTTGAGAAATTAGTCTGCATTTATCTTACAGAAGACAAGGATTCTAATTTAACGAGGAATGGAGATGGCCTCACCTTACTCTATTGCACTGCCCCACCCCACCCCCCAACCAAACACGCGTCTTTTGGGCTCTCTTTTGCTTGTGTGGTGACAGTTCTAAAGACAACTCCCAGGCTCTCGGCCTAAGAAGACCCAAGGCTGGCTGAGTCCAGCATGAGTATTTTCCCGGCCATTTCCTTTTCTCTAGATGCCACCGACTGAGGTATGTTCAGACCTTCCCTTCCAGTGAAATGTTAAGCCATGAGATGCAAAAGTAAGCTACGTCGATTTGGGAACCTATCTTGGTCCAGGCCAACCTAACAAATGCTCCACGAGCCCGTCCCATGGAGTGGAATACTGTGCTGCAGTGTAGGTAGGGCCAACTGGTTACAAACACTCCTTGATCTCCCTTTTACAACCCCTTCTGGGTTGGGCTAATGGTCACCCCGCTTGTTTGAAATGGTACTTTTATCAGTTAAAAACTCCCGAAGTGTATTGTATCCAAAAATGAGATTTTTTGAAGGATGGCAGTTTTTTTTGTAATAAAATGGAATAAAAGTCCTAAACATTTTCTTCCCAGACTCTCAATAGTTTGTTCTCTTTGCAACCCTATTCTGAAGATTTCAGTTCTAGGGTTCATTTTTAATATTTCTGCATCCTGACTAAATACCACGTAATCTCTCCATTATTACCACTGCTTATCATTCCAACCATATTCACCTTCAAGATTTGTTAAATTTTAGTAAGTAGTATGATTTGAGAGCACTGTAAATGTATTTGTTCCTTCTTGAACACGTGCTGTTTTTAAAGGCAGAAGTTTCAAACACATTTGTTAAAAGGGCTCAGCGGTAGCACAACTGAATCTGATACTTTGTAAGAAAACAAAATGTTTTATAGACCTAAAATATCTTGTTAACATTTTTCCAGAAATTTACTTCTGAGAATTGATATAAGCATCCATATTTGTTTTCTAACTCTTCTAAATTATAGCTCTAATGGTTGTTCCCTTTCTTGTTTTACTTCCAAATGTATCAATAATCTCATTTCTGATATAAGAATGGTTCCTTTCTAATGCTGAAGATTTAATCAGCATTCACTATGAAACAGAAATTTTATAGGCTCTTAAGAGAATCATTAGAAGAAACTGTCATTTCTAAATCTTTTCAAACACTAAATATAATTCTCTTCACTGTTTAGATTTCAATTCTCCTGTGAATATATTAAAATGTAAGACATCTGATGGCACTCTCTTGAGCTACTTTTTCCACCTTAGCCAAACCTGAGTATCTATTATTTTCTCAAACGATATTTACAATTTACAATTTACAATTATGAGGGTTAAGTATTTGTGGCATACCTTCCAATGTAAAACAGCTCTTTATTTTTTGTAAACAATGGGAGAGAAAGCTCTTGTTGTAACTCTATGTCAGTAAACATCTTATTGGAATCCTGGACTTTAGAGATTATTGTTGCCTGGTTGAAAAGAAAAAAAAATATCAATTTCCCTGAGACATACTAAATTGATGTGCTTTGGGAGAATAAGATCAATTTCTATGTAAAATTGTGGACATTACCTGATTGTATTATAGATTTAAATTCGACCCATGAAACGACCCCCTCATCCCTAAAAATGGACAATGAACGGACCGTCACCCAAGAAGCCCCTTCAAACCAGTGGTAGTATTTATTCTAATCCATAGTGACAGCTTAAATAATTTTATACCTCCTTTAAGATTTCAAAACTTTCACATGTATTTTCAGAAGAACCTAGAGACAGCACATTAACCAAGTGACCAAAGTCAACATCAACACTAATGAATCATATCAACGTCCTCCTGACAAAAGGCACTGAGAAGTGAACAACATCCCCTCTGTGGCATCCTTGTCAATACCTCACCTAAAATATCTCCATGAGGAAGAAACATGAAACTAAGCCAGATCAGAAAATATGCTACCAAGGGGCTCCTGGGTAGCTCAGTTGGTTACGCGTCTGACTTCAGCTCAGGTCATGATCTCACAGTTTGTGGGCTCGAGCCTCACATCGGGCTCTGTGCTAACAGCTTGGAGCCTGGAGGCTGCTTCAGATTCTTTGTTTCCTTCTATGTCCCTTCCCCATTCTCTCTCTCTCTCTCAAAAATAAACATTAAAAAAATTTTTTTTAAATATGCTACCAAATCACTGGTCAAGAATGACAATGAAAGACTGATGAACCATCCCAGACTGGAAAAGACCCAGATCACAAAATAAGTGTGAAATGTGATACTAGGTGGGCTCCTATCAGACAAAGTACAGTAAAACCTTGGTTTGCAAGCCTAATTGGTTCTGGAAACATGCTTGTAATCCAAAGCATTTGTATGCAAAAGCAAATTTCAAGAACCATTGGCACAGTTGTGATCGTGTGATGTTCGGCATCACGCACTACTCATATTGCAAGACATCACTCATCTATCAAGTTAAAATTTGTTAGAAACGTTTGCTCGACTTGCAGGATACTCTCAAAACAAGCTACTCGCAATTCCAAACTTTTGCTTTACTTTATTGTAATAGTTGGAAATTTTTGACTACAATTTGCTGTAGATAGTAATATATCCATGTTAATTTCATGGTTTAAATATTAAGTATAGTCATGTCCAATACTAACATTTGGAAAGGCTGGGTTTGGGAAAAGTACTCTGCAACCTTTTGTAAGTCCGAAGTTATTTTAAAATAAAAATTCTAAAGTGTTTACCTATTTGATCTCCATTTTATATTTGTGAGGATAACATTTTATTATGTTTTAGAACAGTGCTCAAAAACAAGGAACTTGTAAGTAGATAACCTAGGGTTTCTATTTATTGATCTTTCTACTGCATAAAGTTTCCCCCCAATATAATTTTAAAAGACTCTGTCCTACATTAAAAGAAAGTAATTTTTTATTGCTTTGGTTTGAAGATTGTATAAAAGGATTGTGAAATCACAGAGGTATGTCAGGTATCCTCATGCAAGCATTTGTTCACGGATGCATGAATTAGTTCCTCTGTTTCTCCCACCTCCACAGCTGTAGATTACCTGTAGAATTTACTGCTTCCCCATGCCATCTGGTTACCTTCTTGGCTTATCAACGAGACTAAATTTTATGAAGAAGAGTGGGGTGTGTGTGTGTGTGTGTGTGTGTGTGTGTGTGTGTGTATGTGCACACGTGCGTGTGTGTGTGCGTGCGTGTGTGTTTTAACTCTTCTACCTAACACAATACCTATCATAGCATAGGCCCTTGGTAAGCATTTGAAGAAGAAAAAGGAGAGAGAAAAAAGAAGAGAACGTAAGAGGCTTTATAGCATGCCAAAGTGAGTTTGGGGGAGATAATGTTAAGCATATTCATACAAACTATAATTTCGCTCTAGTGACCATAATCATTATGACAGATAATCAATACAAATCATGCAAAATGATCAGGATGAAATTTCTTCCAATACAGTTCTTATCCATATGCTTGAACCAGCAAAGGTTCAGTGACCGCCCTGCTATTTATCTAAATCTGTCAATTATCTTGGTGAGTTACAGAGACTGCTGCAATTTCTGTGACTCTATCAATGAGCCCTGCATATAGAGCTTGTCGAACAATTACAGTGCACTTAGTATAGAAAGTGCCTGATAACATCATTTTACGTTATCTCTTGTCGTTTGCACTTAAAAACACAGCTTCATACAACATAAAAACACAGTGGTATAGAATGAACGTTAATTTTTGCTTCTCCCATCAATGGGCAACGAGTAAAATACGTACCAAAAAAAAAAAACCACATTAAAAATGACAGCATTTTTAAGTGACTTTGACCAACACAGATACTCACAAAATTTAGAGCCAATCTACACTATCTAGTTTGACTATTATTAGGCTGATAACTGTGAGTTCTCTCTCCTCCATCTAGAGCTGTGCAGCCTCCCCTGACAAAGCCTTTGGCAATGGTAACCTTCATTTCTAACCTAAGATAACTTTAAAGAGAAAACGACCAATGTTAAACTAAATTAATGGTAGGATTTTTCATTTTAGTGGCAAAAACTGACATGTTTTATTTCCATCATAGTTTAAAGGAAATAAACAAAGACTCTGAATCATTGATCTTATGCGAAGAAAATGCATTTACTACTTACTAGTTATGCTGGAGTATAAAAGCTAAAAATAACTGTCAAAAGAGTATTTCTAAATATCTAAACGTATTTGTATCCCATAGAGCTGATCCAAGTCCAAATTCATTTTGAAGCCACAGGAGCCCTCCATTTCTATTAGCAAAGAAACAAAAAGATAAGAACAAGAGTCTTCTTAATTCACTCTGCTTATGAAGACAATACGAAAAGGGGGTTTTTCCATACATACAGAGGGCAAACGAACTGTATTTTGCTGTCTTCTACGACCGGAGCCAACTTTAAGTCATCTATAGATTTGGAGGACACTTTTGCATTCTTGCTCTCCCAAATCTATAAAATAGAAATTTGACTATGATGAACATGCTCTTTCCTAAGGAATTAATATTTGTGATTATTTTCTTTTTGTGCATCTAATATAAATTCGCCCCATTAAGGAATCTAATGCAGAACTCAGTTTTTAAACACAACCTATTTTCAAGATGAATATTTCTTTTCTGGAACGCTGAACATAGCTTCAGTTATCAGGAGACAGAGAATCTCTTGGTAGGAGATACTGCTGAGGTGCAATCAAATGCACGGAAAATGCTCACCGATGCTTTCCAGCAAGCTTAAATTTAAAGCAGAGTGAATCCCACACTGCATTTCTTATATATTTGATTTCGACCAGGGTAACAGGTATAAATTCTGCCTGAATGAGGAGGGAAGAGAGGGGAGTAGCCTAAAAGGCAAGAGTGATGTTAACAGCTAGAGAGCAGACCGCAGAACAGGCACGAAGCACACATTTCAGGGAAAGTAACAGCCCGGAGCACAGCCATCAGCTAGCAGCCCATTATGGGCAGAAGAGATGAAAAACACTTAATACCTGGAACAGAGGCCGAGTGGATCTGAAGACAAATTTTTTTGTGTGTCAGGTGGTTAAGGGGACATTTAGTGAGAAATGCCAAGGCAAGGAAAAGACTAATCTAGAAAAGTGCATTGTGATGCAATGAGAAGGCTGGAAACTGCTACTTCCTGTGTACTTCAAATAAGCCAGTTCAGGGTGACATTAAGTCACGGGGTGGGGGGGGGAGGGGCGGGGGAGGACTCTCCACCTAATTCTCCCTGTAAAAGGACAAGAAAACAGTCATGACGGTAATTAAGAGCTACTCTTAGAGAAGGGCACACTATTAGTCTTTGAAACGGTACTCCGTACGCATGGTGACTATAGCTAATGACACTCCACTGTATATCTGAAAATTCCTAAGGGGGGAAATCTTAAAAAGTTCCCATTACAAGAAAAAAATAAAATTGTAGCAATGTAAAGTGTAAGGTGACAGATTTTAACTAGATTTACTATACTGAACATTTCATAATACATACAAATATTGAACCATTATGCTGTAAGCCTAAAACTAATATTATATATCAATATAATACGTTATATATATGTATGTATATGTACGTACACATGTATATATGTGTATATATTTACATACATACACGTTATATATCAATTACGCCTCAATAAAAAAGTCCTGCCACAATAACATCTAGTGATTCTTTCCTTAAGTCTATATATTTAGATCCACGAGTTTATCAATTTGTATCACAAGAATAAAGTGGGATGCTAATGCTAAATGCCAGATTCTAACACAGCCCAGAAGTATGTACCAAGGAGGTCTCTTGATGAGGGTTCTAGAAGCACTGCTGGTCCCCTTCCACAGACTGTTCTATTTTGGTCTTGACTTGTTATGTTACACAAACCCAGGAAACTGCCTAAAATAATAATAATAGCACCAGCCATCTTCTAACCACATTAGCCTCAATGTCCTAATGACCAAATTTCATTTAACACATCTTGTTGCCCACCATCCATAAATATGGTCTCCAAATTTGAAGGTCTAAAGAATTAGATACGATCTCTCTGACATGTGAATTCCCAGTGTTTAAAGAATCACCTGCTTACTAACCATATTTTTGCCATAGTCTACTCAGAAAGAAATATGAAGATGTGCTGTATTTCTAAGCACACCCTACACAGACCATTCTCCTAAATGACTGCAAAAAGTTTAAGTACTATTTAGCACATAAAATGATGTCTGCTTTCACTTGAAGGATAACAAATACAACCCTGGACACACAATAGATCATCTGGAATGCAGTTGTTTTTATAAACAGTATATGTAAAGTAGATAAATAGAATGTCTAGATTAAATTAATATATGTTCCAAATATTTTGATCTCATTTATTCTCAGAAAAACACTTGGATTATAGGTATTATTAACCCCACTGTCTTTATTTTTTTAATGTTTATTATTTATTTTGAGAGAGACAGAGAAAGAGCATGAGTGGGGAAACGGGGTTGAGAGAGAAAGAGAGAAAGAGAGAAAGAGAGAAAGAGAGAAAGAGAGAAAGAGAGAGAGAGAGAGAGAGAGAGAGAGAGAGAGAGAGAGACAGACACCCAAGTATGGAGCCTGACGCAAGCCTCGATCACATGATCACAAGATCATGACCTGAGCTGAAATCAAGAATCAGATGCTGAAGCAACTGAGCCACCCAGGCGCCCTTCATTATTCCCATTTTAGAGCTGATTTTAGTAATATTTAGTAAATTTTAATAATATTAGTAAAATTTAGTAATATTGGGCAATTTATCCAAAGTTCCACAATGAGTAGGAAGTCATAGAGTCCGCAATAAAACTGAAGTCGATCTGACACACACTGTATTTATCCATTATGTGATCAAACTAGACTATCACGTTCATCAAAGTCATTATTTATATTTTCCAAATTAAGTAGCTGGATCGTGTCAGGAAGGCGAAGAGTCTGACCATCCAATTACTACAGGTTAAATATGCATCCAGAAAAAGTAACGATTGCGTTCCTTCTTTCCTTTCCATGAACATCTGTCTCTCCATTCTTCCACGTCTACATCTATAATTTTTCATTTTCTATGTCCTATGAAAACTTTTGGTCACACCCATTACCTTCCTCAAGTTAAAAAAAAAAAAGGAAAATCTATTTATTCCACATACCCCAAGTGATCGAAAATGTACCAAGGTCAAACTCATTGTTATAACTGCTTATTCAGACCAGCAAACCAAGGAGATTCATTTTGGCATCTCATACATACAATCCAAAAGTATTCAAGTTCTCTGCCACCTCCTCCTAAGCAAATGTAAATTGTTCCTTTGAAGCCTTTGGTGCTTTGTCTATAAATTCCCTCTCCATCTCAAATTATTTTACTGTCTTTTTTTCTGTATTTTTTCAGTCATGGGTTGATTGGTTTTTTAACCTATTCACCACCCTGGACATTCTTTTACTGTGAATGGCAATACTGAACTCCCACAATATAGCCTGCAAGAGATAAACACAAATTTGCTTCCTGTCACATAAAATCTACTAAACAATGGTCGCTGATTAATTGAAAGAGAAGCACAGATAACATTACCAATCAAGGAATCCCACAATCTCTCTTAGAAAAATGACATCAGCATTGCCCAGTAGCTTTATGTGCATTTGGAATTTAACCTAGGGGCATGCATTTCCAGAATTCGAAATGGACTTACAGGGATTATTTCGATATACGCACTCTCAATTATGATGTGAAAACTTTAAAAGTTAAAATAAGAGCACTTTTAAAATTTTAAGTAATGTTGATTTCGAAATCTCAACCTCATTCAAGCAACTCCATTTAAAACTCAATTAATGGGAATATTTTCGTTGCCTTTAGAAAATTTTACATTCCCATAAAAGTGTGATTTCAGCTAATAACTACTGATTCTTTATGAATTAGTTGATTTTTATACACCTATCTAACGAAAACAAACTTTGATGAATCTGTTAAATATTCATTACAAATGAATGAAATTAAAAGCTAGATTCCTCGTCAGTAACACCGCATAATGATTACTGCTCTCACTTCGTTTACGAGAATATGGATGAGACTGAGACAGAGAGATTTAGTACATGCACAGTATATATGATGGTACCCTACTGGTTAAGGCAGAATGGCTCTGTGTACTTACATATTCTTTGTTAGGTCAGAAAAATGCTACAATTGGGCATATCCTACTCCACATCCCTGGAAACCCTTAACTTGTTCATCCTTTTTGTTTATAATATAGTATCGGTATTTGTAAAATATAGAGGCATTAAAAGAAAAATAACATAATGAAGATTACCTTGACTTATATAGATACTCATCAACAAAAACAGATGTTTCACTCTTATTTAAGGTGAGTTCAAAGGAAACAATGATCCGTGGAATAAACGGCAAAGATTCTTCCTCAAGCACTCAAAATTGAAAATTCTCTCAGATAAGTTCATCAGTGTGCTACGCTCCATTTTATCAAGAATAGACACATAAAACTGGCAAAGTACAGAAACGTGGATGTATAGACATCTTGCCAGTGCATTCTACTTAGAAACTTTTTACCAGTACCAAAACGAGAAATTCCAAATATCTTTACAAATATGAACATTACCAAACCTGCAGTAGGTTAGAGACTGGGAACAGGATACAAGGATAGTAGGGGGAAAGGCCATGCTCTCTCCAAAGGCCCCTCAGTTCAGAAAGCGTTTGAATGCAAATCCCATGCCCAAGTATTCAAAGGGAAAGAATCTGTGGCGGGAGGGGAAACATCCCAATTTGGCTCCGACGAGGACGTGACCACCGAACCCACGTACCACAAGGTGCCCACCTTTGGTCTAATATCCATTAGAAACTGACTTCTGTTCGCATTCATTTTTTAACCAAAAAGAAAATCTAAAAAACAAAACCACAGATCCACCAACACAAGACCACCACTAAGGAAAGGGGGGTCAGAACCGCTCATGACTGAGGGACAACAGACCCAATAATGTCACTTGGCGGTTTTTCAAATGCAAGTATCAGAAAAGGAAAGATACGCATAAAGTTAGTTGTGTGTACCGTACCGACCCCCAAAAATGAAGCTAAAAAACAAATCGACTGGCTAGAAGCACCCACCACTCTTCGTTTATTAGCGAATATTCTTGTTCTAATTTTGGAAATAAAAGTTTTATCAGTGTGCCACAATCCTGGTAAACTAGACATCTGCGGACTCATCTGGATGCAGGATTAAAGCATCACTCCCTAAATTATGGCTTCACCGTACGGACACCAACCCAGGCTCTCCTTTCAGAGGAACGAATGCCAAAAACTTCACGAACTATTTCACAGCAGCAACAAGTTTACGTGTTCCATCCCCAAAGCAAAAAGAGCAGTTCTCCATCCAATCGCAGACACTCACAATAATCATTTGCGACTTTGAAAGGCCAAATGCCCTACCTTTCCTACATAGAGAGGGTCTGAACCCATGTATTCCTCCAGCACAAAGAACTGATTCCACACCCAGCTGCGCTTGGTCCGGGACCTCCCTGATTGGAAATAGGGCTTTGATCTGGACCTGGAGAGCTCTGCTTGACTCATCCCCGAGAAACACAGGAAAAGCGCTATTAGCTGCAGAAAATGGCAGAGCTCCACTTTGCCCAACTTCATCTTTTTTTTTTTCTTCCTTTTTCCTGTGTAAGAAAAAAACCTTGACAAGAGAAAAGGCACAGTTCCAGTTGGCTCAGCAGCTCTTGCCTCCGGCAGGGTGTCAGCTGGGAGTCCAGAGATAATAATTTGTAGAGTGTTCGATTGTAAGGGGTCACCGCTGCTGAATAACCTTCGCCAAAGAATGGTGTAATAGGTACCTGGCAGAACAAAAGGAAGAGCCAGTGTCAGAAACCAGAATACATCATAACTTTTAACTCTCATTTGCTAACTTACTGTTGATCTTGCCCCAGATACCGGGAGTTGGATAATCATTAAAATATTGATGATGAACTTCAAGACGTACAACGACTGGTGCCATATTTCTAAACCACACCAAGACTGCTCATGCAGGATTACCCGGTTTACTTAATACAAATGGAGCAACGCCGGTTAAAGAAATCATCTTAATGCCAGCCTTTATCACTATTTTTTTTCTTTTATGTTACAGTCAGTTTCATTCGCTGGTATTAGAATATGAAAGCCAAGCTGCTCAAAGCAGGGATTTAACCAAATGGGAAGGACATATGCTGGCTTAAATCTCTTCTGTGAAACTGTAAAGAGAAATAAAGAGGTATGAGGTGATTCAAAACCGGTTGATTGATTCTGAGTCACAGAACACCAGCTGTTTTGATGTGTTCTGATTTGATTGTGATCAGCTGAAAAGCTCAGTGGTTTCCATTTTCCACCCTTCAAACCTATTGTCACGTCGGCTGTGTGGCCTGGTACGTTATGCCATAGGATGGCCGTTATTTGCTACCCCACGAATATTTATCGAACATCCTAGAGCAGGGCTTGTGCACACAGTAGGGCCTTCTCGCCTAAATATTTACAGATTACGAAGCGATTAGAGGGGTCTGAAGACTCAGCTGTCTTTGTGAGCCCCACTCACAGCAAGCGTGCACCCAGAAGGCGTCAGCAGCAGCATGGGAATAAAATAACTTTTCTTCTAAAGTCCACTTGTGTCGGATGCAGAATTCTTGACGATGCAAGAGATACAAGGTCAGTTACAAGAGAAACTTCCAAACATACCCCAAAACACAGAGGAATGAGGATTTCTGGCAAAATGCTTAAATCACTATGCTGCACTTTGGTTTGTAAATTCATTCGACTACCTATAAATAAATCAATAGGATAATGAAGGTGAAGGCTAATATTTGCCTTTTTTCTTTTTTTTTTTTTTTTTTTTTTTTGAGGGAGAGGAGGTAAAATACAGTTTTAGGAACATGAAGCCAAAAGATAGTTCCCAATCAAAGTAGAAAATACACTGTGTTTACCTTATAAGCTTTTCCATCTTTCTACCTGTCTCTCCTGTAACAAGAGTGTCTGTAACTCATTCGATGATTTCTGACAGTAAAGTCTGCTTATGGAAAATGTCTTATCTTGTAGAAGAAAAATGAAATGCATTAAACGTATTAAATACATTAAAATAGTCCACCCACCTGTAAAAACAGGTTGCACTTTGATCTCTGTTCTAATGAACACATTCGTGTTAAAACTATGTCTATCAACTTTTGAAATTCCAGAGGGCACTGCAGAATAATCCAACATACGGCTGACATATGTGGAGAACTACCAGAATAGGCCAATTATTATCGGAGCATATTCACCATAACCTGGGCAATGAACACCTTCTCCTAAAATCCAGATCGGTCATCTCAGCATCAAAAAGGTCCATTTAGAAATCACTCTGGAAGGGTTAGTTGTTCTAAGACTTAGAATTATAAACAAGAAGTAATGTGAGGTCGTATCTTTGTATTCCCATGTAGCCACCACACTCCCCCATCAGGCGGAAAGTTCACTGCAGGGAGGTCTGAGCTAACCCACCTGAGACACAGGTTATCTGTAGTTAAAGAAGGCACATAGGTGTTTCTTTCTTTGCTGGGAAACAGAAACTAGTATGGACTAGTCTACGATGAGCCAGGAACTCATACTGAGTGGCTTTTGTGGGAATGGCTGTCATCGTGGGGAGGGCCAAGGTCATGTGGTTCCCTTCATGCCAGTGGCAAAAAACCATGTTCCGGGGCGGAGGGGGATGGTTAGAGTGTGGTCACAGGACTGTCGAGCTTAGGAGACCTGGGGCCAAAGAATATTCCAGTTTCGCTGCTCTACTTCCTCAAGAGAGAATGTGTTTTCTCAGAAAAACAAGGAGATAAATACTTTGGTCCTGAAGACAATTTTTTTTAAGGTAACATAGTTAAGTTATATTATTAAGGCCGCTTTATGGTTCAAGTGAACTTGAGAACACTGTTACACGGTGAAATGCATTCAACTTTATTTTTAAAATTTTTTACTGTTTTATTTATTCTTCAGACAGGGAGACACAGAGACAGAGCATGAGTTGGGGAGGGGCAGAGAGAGGGGGAGACACAAAATCCGAAGCAGGCTCCAGGCCCTGAGCTGTCAGCACAGAGCCCGACACGGGGCTTGAACTCACAAGCCCTGAGATCACAACTTGAGCTGAAGTCGGATGCCCAACCAAATGAGCCACCCAGGCGCCCCTAAATACATCCAACTTCTAAGAACCTGAGTGGCAAATGGAATCCAGTATTTGGGGAGTTATTAAAATTATACACTCAGAAAAAGTGTGGGCACCTACACCAGAGAAGGATTCGAATTCCGAGTCTGCCCTGTCTTAGCTATGCAGCCTTGGACACATTATTTCAATTCTAACATGCGTTCCAGAGAGGAAGCCGTAAGCCTCTAACTTACAAAACAGATAACAACTGCATCTACTTCATAGGATTAAATAAGCAAATCATGAAAAACTAAGGATGATCCCTGATGCAACTAACAGCCTTAAAAAAAAAAAAAAAAAGCTGTTGGGTTATTATCTATTATTGTGATGATATTTTTTAGTTTAATACTGGTTATGTTAAAGTTAGTTTGTGAAGTAATGTTAGTTTTCATGTTAATGTTCTTTATAGGAAGATGTTTTAGACAACTCTTAACACTGAATGAAAACACTCTCGATAGTTCCAGTCACCGCCAGAGAACTATATGGATCATGAACCCAAAAATCTAGATGAATATGGACAATGGCACCAAAATACTTTTAAAAAAAGAATGCAGTACTTTCTTTCCTAAAGGCATGTCCTCTGTGATTTTTATACGTCAAAGACTGGTATCAGAATTGGAGAGATTTGAGTTCACTCAAAATGTTCACTAATAAGAAAAAGAAATATAATCTGGACCAGGAACAGGATCACTGGGGTCTTTGCCCTAAAACCTCCACCATTTGCCATATGACCTTAGATCCCTCTGGGATTTCATTTTCCACATTTGCAAAATGAGGGAGATGAACTAAATTATAAAGTCTTTTTTTTTTTAACAGATGTAACTTCTCTGCTTTTGACAATTATATAGAACTGGTTTTGCTGGCCTTTTTTAAGCTGTGAAAAAGCACGCATTGTTAATGAAAGGGCAGAATGATATAAGAAAGTCATAGGAATATAAAAGCATTTTTTTACATTTATGAAATTTAGCAGGAATTTTAACATGAGATGTTTAAATTACTCTTCTTGCCTCTTGAAGACCTTTTCTCTTCCACCCAAGACTGTGAAGTTACCAAACGAGCCAGAACATACAAAAGCAGTGAGTTATAAAACACACCATGGGTTACTTTATAGTCACTGGGTTAATATTTGTGAAAGAGACCGGAGATCTGTATTTTCCTATTTAAAACCAAGTGTTTTAAAAGCAGGGATTAATAAAAACCTTGGTGAACAGGAAGACCCACCCTAGTATCTAGAAACAGAAGTAGACACACGCAATTGACGCTGAGAACATATTTACAAATTTTCTTTTCATTACGATCAACTTCATGTTTTTAATATGGGAAATTAACCATGTAGGTCAATATATAAATTCCTTGGTAACTCTTCCATGTTTATGACTCAAAATCACTTTGGAAAAAAAAAAGTCCATTATATTTTTCTGCAGTAGTTGAAGGCTCTTGACCCAAATTTCATTTACCTTTCTTTAAAGGTCTTTAATAGTGTACAAGAATATTTTAACGGACTCTGTGTACATTACTGGAGGATAAAATTCTCATTTTTATGAAGCAGATGATTCTACAATACCCTCTGTGAAATGCACTCATATAGTCAGAATCTCCCATGTGAATGATTGTGATTGGACTAGGGGAGATTCATTGTTGATCAACATTGTTGACAGTGACTAATAACTCTGCCTGGAATGAACAACTGACAACAGCAGGGGGAAAGTCACAGGGCAGATGACCCTTCATCATGAGGCTTCCCCAAATCCTTGCCTTCCTTTACGACCAGATCTGGTTTTCAAGGTAAAGACCAGTACAGAGGGTCAACCCAACTAATCCTGACCTGACCTGAGAGATGATGAAGGAAATGATAGGCTCTGAAGCATTATGAAAAACCTTCCGTTATTCGTGGTCTTCAAAGAGAAGTCATCAAAGCATGAACTTGAGATTCCCTACTGCAAATAGGCTTCCTATCATCCCACAAGTGTCCGCACTTAGAGAGGCACCCCAATAACATTGTTTTTTACATTTAAATGAATTTGAGCACACAACCAATCACAATTGTTGCCATTTCTCACAAAGGGTTAAATTTGGACTCGCAAATCTGTGCGCCAAAACAAAACCCTGCACCCTGCCTAGTTAGGTCTCCATCCCTCTAGTCTTTTCCCTTCTTTCCACCTCCTGAATTTCCTATTAACAGAGGGAAAGTCCCATCAGAAACAAGGGAACAGTCCCCATTAACAGAGGGAAACAGTCCCCACTGTTTCCCCATCAGAAACAGTCCCCATTAACAGAGGGAAAGTCCCCTCAGAAACAAGCAGAGACCCCTGCATCCAAGCAGTGTTATGTGTCATTATGTCCTACGTGGGAAAGCTTGGGGTGGTGACCCACTGGAGGTCTGACCTGTTCACTATTGCTGGCTCAGAAAGAAAGACAGTGCAGAACAACGATGTGTTGGGATATATACACACTTTGGGTAACTTCTACAGATCTATGTCAACTTCCAGACAGTTACAAATGGGTAGCATTATAGCTGTGGGGAGAAAAACAACAGGTTCTACCTCAGGAGAAAAGAACTGAATAGGAGCCAACCAGATGTTTGAAAGACAGTAGTGGCTGCTACCGGACTGGTAATTTAAAATTTAATGTATGCATATATATCTAATATATATAATCTAAAATTTAAGATATACATATATATACATACATTAAATTTTAGATTACACACACACACACACACACACACACACACATATCTGAGTAAGGTTTAAAATGTTTTCCTCTTGACATTTTAAAGCTAAAACTTGTAAGGGATGAAGCCCACTTACAACTGCACCAAAAACCACCCAATATCCTAGGAAAAAAACCTAACTTGGCGAAGAGGCAAAAGGCCTGTTTCCTGAAAACTATGAAACACTGATGAAAGAAACTCCAGAGGAGACAAAGAAATGGAAAGACATTCCCTGCCCACGGACTAGAAGGACAAATAGTGCTAACATGTCTGTACTACCCAAAGCAATCTACACACTGAACGCAATCCCTATCAGAAAATAAAACTGATAAAAACCCGTGTTTTTTAACATATAACTTCTTTTTTTCTGCCAAACTAAAAGCACATGAAAATCATAATAGTGGGATCAACACAACACAACACACCTTAATCAAAAGAACAGAAGAGAGAACCTCCAAAAGGAAATTTTAAGTGGATGGAAGCAAAAAGGAAAAAAGAAAAGAAAAAAAGGTCCGTGGTAAGGATCCGTCAAGTAGTTATTTACTGCGTCAACATCATTTATTTGACCTGACACCACTTTTACCGTGCTACTTTTTGGTTCCAATTATTTTTGTTCAACTAAGTGGCAAAGAATTATTTCCAAGTAGATGGTTTATTATTCACTTAACCTTAATAGCTCCTATCATTTTACCCAAACAAATTCATTAGTATAAAATTTTCTTGGATTTTCTGCTCTACTTAACATCTCGGGGAAACCACTTTTCAAAATCAGAGCAAGTGACTATCATAGGCTCAAAACAATGTTTGGTTCATACCTCAACACAAGGACTAAAAATCCCTTAACGACAAAACAATATTTTGTATGCATCAGCATCCCAAGTGCTAATCAGCAAAAGCATAAATCTGCCCGGACCTGCTCCATCTAAATTACAGGCGACATGCTAAAAGCAGGACAAATCGCATGAAATGGATCGTATTCAGCCAGTCACATTAACATACAAACACAAGAGTAGTTTTCAACACATGCCTGATTACCAATTAACTTATACATGCTAAACTGCTTCTCTCCAAGTGCTACATGCCTTCTAGAAATCACTTGAGCTATGAAAGAGGATGAGCAGTTATGTTAAAGGGAAACATATTCGTATTTTAGGTTCTGTGGCAAAGTTAGGGTGGAATATTCTCTTTGCAGCTCAATGTAAGTAACCGCTGGCTTAGCTCAGTTCAATACTATCAACAGTTTCTCTAAATGACAAGCAAGGGACAGACACTCATGCTCTCTGTGTCTGGAGCTGCATCACACACGGGTCTGAAACTATTTTGAAATGTACTGACTATATACCACATGAACACATAATTTCTTATCTCCTGGTAAGTCAATGAAGATTCGAACAACTTGTGCCTCTCCTTTAAAAACAGGTACGGTTCACAATTATGTGGATCGTGATATCCCCAAAGTAAATTCTTACTTGCATTTTCTAGAAAAACGGTGGTAAGAATAACATTCGAGGACTCCGTGTACTTGACAGAAAATAATCAGTGAGAATGCGAAAAATCCATAATGGATGACTGTCCAACATCTCTCGACTCTAACTGATATTCCCTAAGATGTTTTGCTCGCTAATCTACAAAACATAACAGTACCAGAAATCACAGTTGCAACAGTAACAAAAATTTTTAAAATCTTGCTGTTGGCCTTTTGGGAAGAAACTGTCATTTCCCAGACTGATTGAAAGTGGAACTACATTCTGACAAGCAACATATTTTTAATGGATCCTTATGAAGAGAGAACAATATACATGCTCAAAAGTGGAAATGATACCATTTCACAGCAGTGGTTAGAGGGCACTATGAAAATACTACCATTGCCTTAAGAATAACCTTCCATGTATCTGTTCTTTTGTACCTTTTTGTCTGACAAAAAAAAATATGCCTTTTTAAAATAGTCCTTGAGCATTTAATAGCATTATTTAAATTCAACGAAAAGACTGCCTCCTGATTCACCCAAGGCCTTCTTAAAAGACTTTCCTTTGCCCTTGCTTTCCCCAGGACAGCAGCCACCTGTCACCACTGAGGTCCTCACTGTGACTTATCTCTGTCCATAAAGTTAGAGCAGTCTGCTTGGTAAAAAGGATAATACTTGTTCATTGTTACTTGTATTTATTTTTAAAGTAGAACCACTGAATACATTTGAGGGAATACAAAAGAAAGAAAAGATAGTCTAATCTCCTGTTCATGAATGGGCAGATGTCATAATTCCACAATAGACAGAAAGTAATCCAGGGCAAGGAGCATTTCAAGATCTGTGGCCACATTTTCCGACCACCACATATAAGCAGAGCTTTCAAGGATAATGTTTATGGGACAGAGAGAATGTTACTTCAGTGCTGAGGAAGGTAATCGCTTGGCTCTCCTGAGGGTTCATGCTGCAAAAAGAAAAAAATAAATAAATAAAGAAGTCCCTAAACCCTCTGTTCCTCCTGATGTTTGAAGGTTCCTTGAGTGGTGGAACCACAAAACTGGAACAGACATTAGAAAAACCTAAGGTGGCCTCTTCTTTTTTTTTTTTTTCCCTAAGAAAAACGGTATCTACAGAATTCTAGTGAAATGCCCAAGGTCACGCGACAAGTTCTTAATGGCACTGGGCATCATTGGTTACACCAGAAAACTTAAAATGTTAAACATTTCTCATTCTGATACTAAAGATCCTTCTAATTTATCATCTTTGGAATAGATTATATTCTTTGGAATAGATTATATTCTTCAAAAGCCAAGAAAAGTAAGTTTAATCATACTCCAATTTTTATAGGACCATGAGTTGGAATTCTCCAAGCAGGATTATTCTATCCAGAAGGGTCATGAGTGCAGGGTGAGAATAAGGGGGAACAGATCCATTTAGGACTGTCGTTTCCATATTACCCAAAAGGCACACTGAGGAAGATCCAACTTTAAAATCTCCTCTCCTTTCCAAATCTGGTGATCAAAGAATACCTACCACACTGTGACACTATAGATGTCCACTGAAGTTTAAACAATAGCTCTTTGAATGTTGTAGAAATAGGCTACCAACTCAATATCTTAAGATGTAAGGATGTATATGTATGGTTATTTGGTTGTTGCTACAAATCCTATACTTTGAAAGGACTGTCTGCTCCTATCTATAGCCATTTACTATTTAGATTTAATAGTGTCATCTTTAGCTTCTATTATAAAACATACTATCATTTAACTTCTCTATCCATATACCATTGAAAGTTTAGGATTAGCTTCAGTAATGCTAACACTGATGAAACAGCCCTCTTCTTCTTCTTTTTTTTTTTTAACTTAAAAGGTATAATTTTTTACATTTTAATTAGTGAGGCTGGGGACCCTCCGTGATATGCGACTTCTCACGTAAAGAAACTGTGATCAACTCCATTAGCTCCCTGGGCCAGATAACATTACAACCACAGACCACAGCCTCCCACCGTTAACTGGCCTAAATATTCAGGCAGGGGCCCTGGAAATGAATCACACAGCCTGTAGCGTGCATCTGGCTATCAGACATGGAATGAAAACTTCTCTAAGTGGATTACAGAGTCGATTTCAACGAAGCACAAATAACTTGTCACGGGTAAAAGGAATGAAAAAGAAAAGAGGAGCAAGAGTTTATAATTAACTAGAAGAAGCCCATGCAAATTAAAAAGAAAACAAAATGACATCCCACAGTCCATCTGAGCTATTTATATGTTATACATAACATACGTATGCATGTACAATTATAACAGTGAAAATATACTTATAGTGTTTTTCCTTTATACAACATCCCAGCCATCTTCTACAACATCCCAGCCATCTCAATTTTACTGTGTAATTTACCTTAGCATTTACACTGAGCCAGGTATGATGTATGTGACTTCAATAAAAGGCATCATGTTTTTTTCTTTTTTTTTTTTTAAAGGCACCATGTTTCAATAAACATTTTGCAAAACAACCTAAAAGAAATTCTACCAGAATGAAAATCTAGAGTATAATCTGAGATGAATATATGGACAGATGTCTGCATAGTCATTTGCACTGATAATTCTGTCAGGGAGGAGTCTTGCGAACAACAAGGGGGAAAATGTTTGCAGGGGTAGCTTTTCTGCAAAACCGGCAAATCCCCAGAGGAGGCACTCGCGTATTGCTGGTTACAGCTAAATGTGCTCTGCTTGTCAGAGGCTGAGGAGATGGTCACACACAGGACTCTGATCACATGTCTTTTTCCTTGTCCTCAGCTCCCCTTTATCCCCCCATTTGGAAGCAACGGATTCCTTTACGCCAAGGAGAAAAGCTCCCATCACAATCCCTTTGCAACACGCTAATGCGTGTTAGTTATTTTAGAAGTTCCTGAAGCTCCCATTTTAAACTAAGGCTCTGAAGCCTTCCAACCAAGCAAAAAAATGTTTGTGTGCGCGTGTGAGAGAGAACCATGATAGGATACAAACCCCTAGCACAACAAATGCAAAACCTTGTGAAATCAAGGAAGCTTAAGATCACTGAGGCATAAATACTCACAACACTAAACAATCTATGAGCTTTTACTTTATAAAAGATTTCTGAAAGACGTGACAAAGTATCTGACTCTATGCAGAGAAGTTTAAAACAGCTTTGCCGTCAAATTAACTACAGTGCTGAACGATAGGGAGACCAGCAAAGAAATCATGCCTGAGGAGACACAGTGGGGTTGGTTTTTTACATTTAGGGAAGGCTGAACAGTAGCCAAAACTCAGTATGCTCCCCACCCTGTCTTTTTCATTGGACACTAAAAACTAGAGTCAATTCAAGGGTAAACTGCAGTAATACAGATGCTTTACAATTCCCCTTTTATAAAAAAGGGAAAAGCTCTGTGCTATTGTATCAAAAGTAGACTGAAGGAGAGTTGTGAGCCTGTCAGCTGATTGTCCACACAATTCCAATGACCTATTGCAGCCCTTAATTACAATAATATCTCACGTTGTAAGCACACAATGCCCTTTTATTAAAGCTGCAATCCGAAATAGCTTTTTGCAGGGTGATGGTCTGCACTACTGATTATTGTTTTATTTTTCTGTCCACAGACATTACCAGATAAGACTATTAACACTGAAGGCCACCTAATTGCTTTTCCCACTCCACTCCTTATTAAACACTAACCTATAAACAAGACTTCCACAAAGTTGTCAGTTTCGCTACGTGGTCTCCATTCTTTTGCATTTTCATTCATACTATTCCAAATAGCCCTAAAAATGAAGAAACTGATTCTTGATGTATTTTCCTGTCACATACCGTAACGAGCCAAGAGCTTGGGTAAACATAAAGTCTGACTAGTTCTTTGGGGAAAAAAAAGTAATTCCTGGTGAGTTACTGAAAGCCTCCTAACGTAATTACTTTTTTTCCTTAGCTCTCCCCCCCCCCCCCGCCGCCCACCAACTTGTCTTTATAAAGACACAAACTATTTAGATGTTGCTGGCAGTGAATCAATGCAAACTTTCCTTTAAAACACGGGATGTTACCGCCCCTAAACTCTTTTAAAATGTGTCCTTTTGTGCCGTGAACCTGATCTTTTAAATGTACGCTTGTCATAAAGTTCTGTTTATCTACTTCTGTATGGAAAATGATCTGCTGAACACCTGTCTGGTTACAGGAATTAGGAAGGATGGCTCCTACTTAAAGATATTTCACTTCACTCATCTAATAAAAGGAAGATATTTCTTGCAACCTAAGTATATTCACGGTTCAATCTGCAGATCTCCAAAGCCTTGAGACACCCAGTCCTTGATGATTTCTTCACAGTTCTCAACTGCCCAAGGCTGGGTGAACTCACGGCCAATCTTTTACTCACCTGAACTATATCTATGAAATCCGAAAAGGTTAACGATCTACAACGTGAAGCCAATACAGACCAAAGGTCCCTTCTCATTAATCCACGCAGGGAGGTTGGATACCGGCAACTAGCCGCGTAGCAGGTGCACCCACGAAGACGTCCACCGCGCATTCAGAGAAACAGGGTGCCCTTTTCCCAGCGCAAACCTAAGGTACCGCCAGGCGGAGGGGAAGCGGGGGCGCCGAGCAGAGGCAAGCCCTGCAGACGCACCGTCGCAGCAGAATACTAATTACAGGCAAGAGCAAAACACCCTTAGACGAGTGGCACCTTCTCCAAAGGTAAAAGGAGTCCAGCGTGGACGGCTACAAGGACTCCCGTGCACGCCGGCGCACACCCCCCTTCCAGTCTCAGACCGCCGCGGAGCCGGCGGCCCCGCCAGCGCGGAGTCCTGCCCCCCCCCCCCTGCACCCCAGGTCAGCGGCGGCCCACTCGCGTCCCTCCTGGAGGACGGCGGTCCAAGAGTCCGGCCTCACCGCTTCGTCGGGAGCGTGCGCGGATCCGCTCTCGCCCCGAACTCGCCAACACGCGCCGCCCCCGGCGGCGGTCGGCTCGGGCTCTCGGGGGGCCGAGCGCCCGCGGCTCGGTACGCACGTCTGTGTTGCCCCGCCGAGCCACGTCTCCCGGCCGCACAGCGGAAACTTGGGGACGCCGAGGGAAACTCCGCACGGATCCCCCCGCCCGCCTGCCGCTCACCGCCGAGTCCGGCCCCCGGAGGCGCACGGCGAGGGCGCGCGCTCCTGCCCGGCGGCGCCTTCCCCGGCCCCGCGCGGGCGGACGCACTCACCTGGGGCCTCGCTGCCCTCCCGGCGGCGTCCGGCGCCAGCGACCCGGCTGTTGGCATCCGAGAGGGCGCGCGCTCAGCGGCCGGGCGCCCGCGTGCGCTTCGGGACCCAGTGCGCGCAGCTCGGCGCGCGGGGCGGACTGGCGGCGCCCGCCCGGCACCGGCTGCGGCCGGCCGGGCGCGGGCTCCTGCTCCAATCACAGCCCTCTCCGCGGGGCGCGGGGCGCGGGGCCCCTGCCCCGGCCCGGGCCGCGGGCGCCCCCGGCCCGCCGCCGCCCGCTCCAAGGGGCCGGCCGCCTCTCCCCGAGCGGCTCAGACGCCAGGTCCGGAGCCAGCGGGAGCGCGCGTCCGGAGAGAGGGCGAGAGGGCGAGCGCCCGAGAGAAGACGAGAGGGCGCCGGGCCAGCGCAGGAGGGAGGCGAGGAGGTGAGGGTGGTCGGCGGCGGAGGCCTGCGGTCGGCGCCGGGCGACCCCGGCCCGGGGAGCCACTGAGACTTGGGCACCTCCTGGAGACCCGGTGAGGGCTGTTGGAGAGGAAGCCGCTCCGCCGCCACGCGCGCACACACGCGCGCGCACACTCGCGCACCCCTCCTCCAGCGCCCTCCTGACGGCTCCGTACAGATGGAGTCCTTCGCGGGGAAATCAAGGGGAGCGGGGAAAGTAGGAGGGGCTGCGGCCCATCCATCTCTCCGCCAGGTATTTGCATCTGAGAGCGCGGAAGCTGGAGGAGAGTTTTGAGATTTTTTTTTTTTTTTCCCGAGCGCCCTCCCCTCCCACCCCCAACCTGTCGTGGAAGCCGTGATCAATTGAGCTCCTGAGGCATGAAGGCAAAGTCATGAAAGTAATCAGAACTTACAGTTTTCTTGCGTGATAGTGTTGCCCTTTCAATCTCCTCGGACTGCCCTAGTTTTACTTTCTTTACTTGCAGAAAATGTTCTTCCCCGCTGCGTTCTCTAACGCAGAACTTCTGCGGGGTGCGATTTACGCGCGGGGTGGGGTGGAAGGACCCTCGGGAGGTGGGGAAGGGGATCCGGGCTTGTGCGGAGAGCGCGCTGCAGCCAGGAGAGTTGAGCCCGCTTTGTTTTCCTCGGCTCAGGTGCTTGATTTCACCTGACGGCTAGGTGTTCTGTCGTCAGGGTTCGGGAGGTGAACAGATCTTTTCTGAGTGCGTTCGTTTTTCCTATTCTGTCAGGGGAACGTGCCCTGCTTCTCTTATCCATCCTTAACAGCGAATGTGGGTGCAAGGCTTGTCCTTGTCAGCACCCTCTGCTTTCCTGTTCATTCAGGCACACTGGCTCTCCCCCATCCGGTCCATCCTGCCCGTTCAGCTTGCATCTTCTTAGTCTTTAAAACAGTCCTTTGCTAACAATTCCACCAGCAATTTTTTTTTTTTAAACTCCTGTTGAGTTCCAGATGCCTAGCGTTGCTGTTTACTAAACATTGCTTCATTTTTAAAGTTCGATCTCCCACTCGAAACCTCCCCAACTCCAGGCCCGCTTGGGTGGCCATTTCATAGTTCACTTCCACTCAACTGTGTCATCACCCAAACTCAGGATGTTCAGAACAGACCTATCTGAATACTGGATTTCCCCAGTATTCTCTTCTCTGTCAAGGGCATTATCATTTTCCAGGTACCCAGACATTAAACATTGGCTTCATCTTTGAGGCCTTTGACATGTTTTGTTTTGTTTTTTTCCTGTATTAAAATCCTTAATTATTCTGGCTAATACCATACAATCTAGAACTTTACATTTTTCTGACGGCCATACGTGCATGCGCCTTGCTTTGTCTTATGAACGCATTGCTGGGATGGGACCAATTCTTATAACTGTTCTGGACTAAAAGACTCAGGAGAACAAAGGTTTCACATTGATATTCAGTAGGATCAAGACACCGCACAGACTTGGGCCATGATAGATATCTGTTAAATAAAGAAGAGAATGTTTGTATCTCACCCAGCAATTACCACAAGCCTGAGGACACCATGCTATTTGTAACCTGCTCATTGATCTCCTGGGTCTTTCATCTATGAGATGATATGAGGAAATAGGTACTGTGCCATATTTGTTTTAATCAAAGGAAAACAAATTGGAGATCATTTTTTTTAAGTTTTTTTCCCACAACTTACCCTTTTCTTTTTTTTTTTTTTTTTTGTGACTCCCCATAAATATTGATCACAAATTTGGCTTCTATCCTGAACCACATGCTTCCATGTAATCTGCCTTCTTTAAAAAAAAAAAAAAAAATCTCTTAAACTAGGGCACCTGGGTGGTTCAGTCTGTTAAGTGTCCAACTTGGGCTTTGGTTACTGAGTTTGAGCCCTGCTTTGGGCTCTCTGCTGTCAGCATGGAACCCGCTTTGAATCCTCTGTCCCCCTCTCTCCCTGCGCCTCCCTTGCTCGTTCCTGTGCGCGCTCACTCTCTCTCTCTCTCTCTCTCTCTCTCTCTCAAATAAATAACAAAACAAAACAATCCTGAAGCCATAACTTTTACAGGGATTGTAGAAGGGGTGAGATGAGCTCAGTTAAACAGAATACCAGTTCTGGTCCTTAGAGTCACAAGCCATTCATCATAGAGGAAGGTCTAAGTGCCTCTCTACCTTGGGGACAAGATAAAGAATCGTGGACACCCCTTTTCCTAGGACATCTGGGATGACCTCTCTGCAGAGGTGGCACTTAAGCTCGAGGTGATGATACGAATGAGTCGCGCTTGTGAAGATCTGAAGGAAAAAACCTGGGCGGAATAAAGTCGAATATCTACAGAAGGAAAGCTTTGGGCGTGTTTGAGAAACCTGAAGTATTGTAAGAAGGGGAAAGTCTAGATGCATCAAGTGGGGAGGGGATGGGGGGAGGGGTTGCTGGGGCAGGGACACATTCCCAGGTCCCTCTAGGTCCCTGAAAGGTGTTCGTTATTTTATTCTCAGAAAGAAGCCTGACATTTGTTCTGAATGGCCAGTAAGACAAGAACTCCGCAGGTTTAGGCTGTGGTCAAGTCCAGGGACAAGACCTGTTTTATTAGATTCTTTTACTCTCCCCTCCTTTTCCTAAAACTCTAGTTGGTTGGAAAACCTAGTTTCCTGAGAAACACAAATAAAAATTCACTGTACTAGACAAATCCTAAGGTGCCTGGCAAATGTTTAAGATTCCATGAAATACAAATGTAAGTCATAACTGCACATGCTTATTTAAGAAACTTCATAATGTTTCCATATAATTTTCAAATTTATGTTTTCATATTTCTATTCTTATATATAATAACCTTTCTCCAATCCCTTCAGTGGAAGGTTTTATTTCTTCAGTGTCATATAATGGTATACACAAATTTGATTAATGTTCCCTTCTCTGTTGAAAAAAGCAACCCTCCTTTCAATTTATTTTTTTTTTTTTACTCTTGATGAAATCAATAAAATCAGCTGTACCAGAGCTATATTTTGGAAAAGGAGAAGTCAGAAAAGGTAGGCGAACTCTGTCATGTCTTGTGTCACCATGGAAGGTACTTCCCTACATATATTATCTCTCAAAGCAGATTTGGTACAAGTAAGAAGGTTCTGATGAGATTGCTGATAAGGTTATATTCATTCTATCCTAGACTTCCTCTAAAACCAAATGAGGCTCAGGGATCTTGCAGCTAAGAGCTGAAGACAGCTAACCATTGAGAATTGAGTAGCGGTAGAAATTCAGGGGGTTCCGGTAGGAAAACATAGATGCGACAGGAAGAAAGAAGCACCTAAATCAGGCAAACTGTCAAGTAGAGGAATTTATAGTTTCTTCAACATAAGCCAGTGGCTAATAAATATGGGGTTTTTTTCATTATGTAATGCTTAGCATTTTCCAGAGGGTGTCTATGTTCTTCAATTTATTTTATGTAATTAAGCATGCTTCCATCTTCTAGAAAATGAAGGTTTTAGGAGGAGAGGTTCTAGCTCAATATACTCATTGGCCAATTAGGTAAGCATGAATTGAACCCCCGCTGAAGGATGGACTATAGAGATGAATTTCAGATGTAGTTCCTACCCTTAGGAACCTTCCAACCTGTGGTGAAAATCAGGCAGGGGGTACATCTCCATATACCATGATAAACGTTGTGATGAAGCATGCATAAATGTCAAGTGTGGGAGCCCATAAAAGGGGCCATATGACAGAAAGTCTTGAATGCGAGAATAATTTGGGGTGTGCCATGAGGACAATAAGGTATCACTAAGAGTTTTATGAGGGAGAGTCATTACCATAACTCCAGTAGAAGAAGGAACACTCCGGCAGCCTTGGAAGACGTTATTGGACTAGAGGTTAGGAAATGTTTAGGAAATTATTCCAGAAATCCGGGTAAGAAACATCTGGGCCTGGACTCTACTTGTGACACTAATGTTTGAATATCTCTTGGATTTGAAATCAGAAAATCTGTATCTAAATCTATCTATATCATCTATCTATAGATATATAGTTATCAATAAGGGAGCATAAATGAACACTAAAAGGTGATAGACATGTGCCTACAAGTAGCATCGTGGAATCGCCCCCAATCACCTCCTACTGGTGACAGTATCCCTCGCAGAACACTGGGCTGGAAGAATCCAAAGTCTGAGGTAATACAACTTTGTTGCTTAGGCTATTCTCAAGGGCTCCTTTTTCATCATCCAGAAAGTCAGTCTGTTCAAAAATGAATACTTGCAGGGTGTGGCACTCAGTTGAAGGGCCCTGAAGAGATTCGCGGACAGGAGAGATACGAAGTCAGCACAGAATTATTTAGAAAATACAAAGATGTCTATTGGGGCCAAAGGAAGTCATCCCTTAGAAGTTTCTCCGTGTGGAGAGGAGGGCAACAGGACTTTCAGGAGCCTGAATCCTTAAGAATGCAGGATGCTCGGGGCGCCTGGGTGGCTCAGTCGGTTGAGCGTCTGACTTCAGCTCAGGTCATGATCTCATGGTTCGTGGGTTCGAGCCCCGTGTCGGGTTCTGTGCTGACAGCTCAGGGCCTGGAGTCTGCTTCAGATTCTGTGTCTCCCTCTCTCTCTCTGCCCCTCCCCTGTTCAAGCTTTGTCTCTCTCTCAACACTAAATAAACATTAAAAAATTTGAAAAAAAAAAAAAGAAAAAGAATGCAGGATGCTCAATGGTCCGTGATCTGGGAGGAAGCAAGTGAAAATCTACATGGAAAATTTCCCTGAGACTCTCAGTTTGTGCCGCCAAAGGTTCCATGTTGGCTGTGACCTTGCAGGTGGCTCACTCCTCCCGCAAACCATTTAGAAAACAAAAACAAAAACACCCACAGAGAGAAAATGGGAACAAAAGGACGTAGCAGGAATGGCATACAAAAGTGATGAATTCGTGTTTCCCCAGATCTAAGCAAAGGAGGTGGTCCTGACTATCCATCCAGTTTCCTCCAGATATCCAGGGCTTCCCGTCGAGGCTTGAGAATAGCTGAGCTGTTCTCGGCCATTGGGTATGATTTGTAAGTAGAAGCAGAATTTTCTCCTGCTACATGTCAAATTTCTCAACACTTTCTTTCTGAAGAACAAACTCTAGCAGATAAACATCTGATTTGGATTTGGTATTAAATGCCAAAGCAAGGGAACACCTACTTCTTTAAATGGCATATACTAATGCAGTTGTATCTCAGGGTTGAAAATAGTCGGAACACAAATGACTTTTTTAAAAAGCAGCTCAAATCAAAATTGTCAGAAATAATACGGCGAGGCCTGCGCTGTCTGTTGAATCACAGTGGTTCCATAAAAGCCTTCGAAAACCTTCAGAGAGAAAAGCAACAATGCAAACTTCTGCTAAACAGTGCACTTTCTGTGATAAGCAATAGAATCTCTGGACAAATGTGGATTTTCTCAATAAACTCATTTCAAATATATTTCTTGAGTATGAACTGCGCTCCAGGTTTAGTGCCACACACCGCAGGAACCAAAAGGGAAAGAAAGGCCAAGACCCCACAGTTGTATTCCCGGCACGTAAATATAAAAGAAGGGAGAGATGAAGCTAAACTCAGGAAGGGTACAGTGCACACACAGAGAGTTACCAGATTTGAAAGGCGGAGATAATAGTTTCTACTGGAGCGTTAACTGAAGAGTCTGACTTGATTTCGGCTCAGGTCATGATCTCATGACTGTGAGATCGAGCCCCGCCATGGGGCTCCCTGCTGGGCATCGAGCCTCCTTAAGCTTCTCTTTCTCCCTCCCTCTCTACTCCTCCCCCATCTCCCTCTCTAAATACATACATACATACATATATACATAATAATTAAAAAGAAAAAAGTATGGCATTTCCCTTGGGTCTAGGACGTGACTAGAGCCAGTAGGAGTCAACAGCAAATCAGGACATTATTCACAGAACTGGAAACCATCTCCAAGGAGCAAAGGGATTTTTTTTTAATTTCAGATAAAATTAGATTCTACGTAATCCTCTTCTCACCGAGACAGAAAGAGGGCTCCCTAAGCATGCATTCAGCTGTTCCACTTGTATTTGGGACACTATTCCTCCGCCCAAGCCCACTGAGCTCAACGCTGACCTGGTTGTTCCCTGCATGGAGGTCCAGAGAATGGGCGTGCCCTAGGTTCTGCAGATTTTACAGCTGGTGCCACTCAATTATACTTAGTGCTCTCCTAACACACATAAACTGTGCATGTAGGAATGACCCTGCCTCCAGCGGCTGCATGGAGCTACGTGACTTTGAGGCCACCCTCATGTTCAGAAGGAAAATCTGAGAAAATAGGAGAGGAAACTATATACCTCAGTGAGAAAGCTTAGATGAAATGAGCCAGTTTCTCCGAAGGTGAGTTTTTTAAGAAGTCAAGCATGCTTAATAAAGTCGTGAAGAACCACCGCCCTAGAAGATACTTCGGGTTAAGGAGAGCAGTAGTCTTTTTATGAACTTGAACTACACGCACAAAGGCAAAATCTGAAGCAGTCATTATCTTTGTGAACTACAAATGGTTTCCCTTTCCACTTTGAGGGCCGAATGATTAAAAATGAATAGAACAAGCGTCTCCGTTTTATTTCATTCCCCATCTAACAAAATGGTCACTCTAAAGTCCAAATTAAAGGAGGTCCCCCGACTGCAAATGATTAAATAAAGAACAAACCCAATTCAGACTGATGCAGTTACATTAGGACCAATAGGAACAAACATACTTCATGGGCGAAATAAGGCACGATATTTCCCAATGCCTTCACGTGTTCGTGTGAGAACAGTTGTGGTTGAAATGAGTTCTCATTATGCCATGTTTGTTAGCTAGGGATTTTTACTTTTAATGTTGACAGACAAAAAAAATGTTATAGTAAGTAATTTAAAGACTTCCTTGCAAATATATCTGTGGATACCGATGCTGGTCTGAAAGGGTTAATGGGTCTTGGCAAGCCACTAAATTACCACCAGTCACTGAGGATAATTGGAACCAATACCTTATGCATGAAATGACCTACATAAGACACCTTTGAAGACATTTAATCATATTCCCTTACTTTATCAATGATGAAACTGAAATTCAGAGAGGGAACGAGATTGGTTCATACTCTTAGGATAAATTTCAAGTATGGAAGTAAGAATCAAAACCCGGTAATGAAAGCATGCTGATTGGTCTATCCCGCAATACCCGAAGCAGGATTCTTAAAGATCTTAGATACTGGTACTTAATTATTTGATATTTTGCATTTCAAATACCAAGAAAGATTTTTGTTTACATTTCATAGTGTGTCTAAGCAATGGAAAAATAATTTGGTTGTAGCCTTTCTCATTTTTAATATGATATTTACAGCTCAGACTGTAGTGACTGTATAATTACAAAAATTGAATGTATATTATAAATCTGAAAACATGGATTTCCATCACACCTTAAAATTTTATTTAAATACAAATATACATCATAATTTTCATTCTTATGAGAATAAGAATTGAATGAGCCATTTGCTTCAGGGCAAAATGCCTATATGGTGGAGAATTAAAAAGGCAAAGGACTAGCTCATGGCAAGAAAGCCATTTGCTGTTAGAATCCATATTTATTGATAATTCAATTCCATTATCATATGAAATGTCAAGTAGTTTCCACCCAAAAGTTAACAAATTTAAACAAAAAAGTAAGTTTATTTAAATCATAGTTAGGAATAGAAATAGCTCCATGACTTTATAGAAAATTATTAGATTCCCTTAAACATTCCAATTTTCCCCAATAGATTAAGACAAAATAAATATTTCTAAATTTCTGGAAAAACAGCTCCTTAACTGCTCTTGAAAATTTGCTTAGATTGTGTCTCCTGTTTGTGTGAATACCAGAAAAGAGCAAGGCCAATAGTGTTTCAGATGTTTTAGTTTGTGTAACCAAGGTGTACCAACTGAGGGTTCCTCTGGTTTACACGGAGCCCATCTTCCACATGACTTTGGCCCACAGAGTTTTTTGTTTTCATTTTTTACATAAGTATCTTCCCGTATTTGCTATTGGAAGATCATGCATCCAGGTCCCTATTTCTGACTTCTCTTTTATACGCCAAAATTCTGACCAAGCTGGGCTGCAATTTCATATTGTAAAGTATGATTGAACTTGAGCATTTTCTGTTTCCTCGAGATGGGACGTGTACAGTCCTGTTTACCACAGTCATCTGAGTCCTTAATTTAACTGGTAGCAGTTTATGGGTGTACAAATAATGATCCCTAGTGTCAAGGGTACAATGTCTCAGTCTGCTCAAGCTGTTATAAGAAAATTCCACACACTGTAGCTTAGACAGCAAACACTAATCTCTCACAATTCCAGGAGCCACAAGTCTCAAGTCAAGGCATCAGCATGGTCAGGTTCGGGTGAGAGCTCTCTTCCTGGCTTAGAGACAGCCACCCTCTGGTGGTGTCCTCATGTAGCCAAGAATGAGATATGCCCTCTTTATCCCCTTACATGGAAATCAATCCCATGGTGAGGGCTCCACCCCAGTGATCTCATCCAAATCCAATTATGTCCCAAAGACTCCAGCTCCAAAGTCACCATCACATTGGGGATTAGGGCCTCAACATATGAATTTGGGGGGTAGGGGGCGGGGAACACAAACATTCAGTCCATAGCATAGCATGTGAGTAGGCAGACTTAAAAGTCTAAGAATTTTTATAAAGTGTGTCTTATTTTACAAAATGAAAAAGTTAAAGAAGTCTTCAGACATTTTTTTTTTCATTTAATCACTAGACATAATGAGATTTTGTCATTCTTGTGATAGAAGTTACCTGTAGGATATATTGGAAGTGAGTGAAAACCTCAGTATTAGTCTATCTGCCCTGTTACATTACCTGCAAAATCTTAGTACCACCCACTGGGACATATCTACCTTATTATATGTAAGTTTGCAAAAGACTTCTGATCTATTTTTTTCCCTTATTTTATTTATGCTATCAATGTTTTCTAGTCTTGGTACTCCTATTGATTTAAATGGGACCTTAGCATCCACATAAAAGTATCAGAAGCGAGAAAAGCAAAACGCGATTTATCTCATTTCATGAAGACTAGTTCTGAAATACTCCCAAGTAATTTTAGTTTCCCCTATCCTCATGGGATTATCAGATGTTAATTAAAGCCCAGTTTATAAAGATCCCTTTTTTTGCAAAATATAGTCATTTCAATCATGCCCCGCATATTCTTCCATATTTGTAATATATGGTCTTTATATTCCTAAATTCCACTCCTTACATTGACTTTCTTTTGTTATTTTTACTTTGAGTTTAAAAACAGGATCACTTGAGGGGCACCTGGGTGGCTCAGTCAGGTGAGCATCTGACTTCAGCTCAGGTCATGATCTCATGGTTCATGGGTTAGAGCCCCGCGTCGGGCTCTGTGCTGACAGCTCAGAGCCTGGAGCCTGCTTTGATTCTGTCCCTCTGTCTCTTTCTCTCAAAAATAAGTAAACATTAAAGCTTTTTTAAAAATAGGATGACTTGATAATCAGTAATAAGAATCATACAAGATATGGATACAACATTGTATTTTATATTTTTAATAGTGCCTATGTAAATAGAATTGGATATATAATCATGCATTTAAACTACAAGGAATATTTTTAAAACTTTTGAGGCATTTACATTATCATTTTGGAATAAAATAAATTATACCCATTTTAACTAATATGTTTAAAGGGCATTTTAAACATTTATTACATATATCATGTATGAATATACTATGTTGGTAAAAGCATATGAGTGTCAAAGGACCCATTATATTGTTTTATTTTATCTTATTAAAAAAAGTTTTGTTAATGTTTATTTATTTTTGAAGGAGAGAGAGAGACAGAGTGTGAGCAGAGGAGGGGTAAAGAGGGAGGGAGACATAGAATCCGAAGCAGGCTCCAGGCTCTGAGCTGCCAGCACAGAGCCCAACGTGGGGCTCTTAACTCACAAACCGTGAAATCATGACCTGGGCTGAAGTCGACTGAGCCACTCGGGTGCCCCACCATTACATTTTTATTTTATTTATTTATTTTTTTTTTTTAATGTTTATTTATTTTTGAGACAGAGAGAGACACAGCATGAGCAGGGAAGGGGCAGAGAGAGAGGGAGACACCGAATGGGAAGCAGGCTCCAGGCTCTGAGCTGTCAGCACAGAGCCCGACGCGGGGCTTGAACTCACGAACTGTGAGATCATGACGTGAGCCAAAGTCGGACGCTTAACCGACTGAGCCACCCAGGCGCCCCTACATTATTTTTTTAAAAAAAACTTGAATTCGTTCACACTTGTTCAGAATTATTTATATATCTTTGTTATAAATAAAACATGGATCATAATCATTAAAATCTATACAAACCTATTATTCTCTTGATAGATGTAAATCTCTAAGTCTAGATATTCTCTATTTTTTTTTCAAAACTATAAGAAGGGTTCCGAAACATACACAAGGTCAATAAAAGTATAGATATTGCAATTGACTTTTGTTTGTTTGCTTTGCTTTTTTGTTTTAAGAAACAGAAGGCTGCAGGAGTTACACACACATCAGCTGTATCGTATCTCATTTATAGGAAAGGATGCCATGGTTGGAGTGAACAAAATTGCTTATGAAAAATATCTTGCCAACAAAAAGCAGGTTACTGATACTATATAAATTATGTAAATTTAATGCCCAGTGGATGATCATTGGAGTCAGATGAACACATCAAATTCAAAAGAAAGAATAATCACTGTGAAATACTCATTTTGGCCAAGAAAAAAAAAATGTAAGAGCCTAACATTCTCTCTCTAAACTTTCTGGACTTAGTATAAAAAAGTTAGAAAGCTCAGAAGTAACAGAACAGATGTGAAAGAAGGGAAAGCATAAATTCCTTCACACTTCTGATTAACCAAGCTTAAGATTGAGGTATTGAGACTAAAAGCAAGGAGGGGGGAAATGTAACTTTTCTTCACTTCTTTAAGTCCATTAAGCACTAATTGGGAAAGATTTTTTTTTTTTTTTCCTGGCAGTTTCATCAGGAAAAAAAAAAAAAGGTTTCTTCGTGTCCATTCTTACCGAAGGCACAAAAGGGCTCAACTGTGTGGGGAAACATGTATTCCTTTCAGTGGAGAGCTTTTATTTTACCCCATCAACAGGATCTCAGTCCCCTTTTGAAACCTATTGTCCTTAGCTAAGACCCTTGTGAAAGGCAACAGATGTTGCAAAGATTATACTAGCCTGTCCACTATCCTGTTTCATTTTTAAAGGAAGAAAGAAAAGTGAGAGAAAGAGAGAGAGAGAGAGAGAATGAAACAGAGAAAAGAGACCAAGACTTGCTTTCCATCACTGGACCATTTCGCACTTGAGCCAATCTGTTTGCACATGCTCTGCTGGCCTGGCAGAAAGGACTGAGCCTTTTACATTTAGCTTGAGGTCAATCTTAATGTGGTGTTCAGTGGTCCTCACGCCTTTCCCGTGAAGTGGCCGCCTCTGATTGCCAGAACAAATTGAGGTGATTCAAGCCACCAGCAGGGCATAAGTATAACTCCTATTCATTCAGAAGGGAGGAAAGAGCTCAGAACAGACCAACTGGGGTGGCCCACAATAAACCGTAGGATTAGATTTGATACACTGGATATTAAGACATGGCCAGATTGAGAGGGAGGCCATAATGACATAAGAATATGTCACAAGATATGTCAAGAATATGACACAAGATAGTTCTATGAATGACCATAAGAGAAAACAGTACCTGGGCGTTTATGAAGTTACAACTAATTATCAAGCGCCTTACATTTCTGTGTCTTCGTGACATCTGTGGAATTCTCACTGTCACTTCGACAACAAACTCATTATGTGCACAGGACACATGCAGAGGGCTAAAGACATTTATCAAGAAAAAAAAAATCCATTAGGCAGGAAGCGATCTTAAGCAAAGCAATGGTTAGGCAAAGTTGGATGGATTGTCTCCCAATTTAAGCATAGGAGTATATAAGCAGTTTAAACCTAATAAATCTATTCCAAAAACAAAGAGTAAAGGAAAATATTGTCGAATAACAACAGAAATTAATTACATGAAAATGAGCATAAATTGATTTAAATGGCACTCTCATTTTAAATCAGGGCCTTTGAAAGGGTTGGGGGGAAGAAAGAAATTTTAGGAGGACTTGTTTCAAAGATCTCATATTTACTTTTTTTTTTTAGTTTTAGTTTTTTAATTTACATCCAAATCGTATTTACTTTTAATATAAAATGTTCCTGACCCATTCATTGAGATAAAAACATTAGGCAAATATTCCCTAAGTATAAGTGAGATTTTTTTTTTTTTGGTGGAATTATATTCCTTAAATTCGTATTGTCAATTCCACACTTTTCAGTTTTCAACATATATTAGTGAGTCAGAGTTCAGGGCAATTATTCCATGAGCCCAATTCAATCCCAGATCTCCCATCCATAGATAGTGGTGAAATTTTTATATGTTAGAACTTTTGCTTCAGAATATTTTTCTTCTTATCCCGACGAGGATGGGTAATATTGCTGAGTTCTATTCAAAGAATTCAGTAGAGAATCTTGCATAGCTTATGCACTCATTACATGAAGCATGTTTAAATATTAATTTATACTACATTAGTATATAATGCCATCACACAAAAAAAGAAACAGATGCACATATGTGGAAGACATTGCACATTTTTTCCAACTATCATTAAGCATATAGCATATTTTTCAACTAAGGTAGTTACCTCTTAAATTATGAAGGGCAACTTATTTTGTCAATGAGAAGTCATCGGCCTTTGCTTTACCAAAGTGAATGCTGACCTTCAAGTGAATTTCATGGTCATTTAGATAGGGATTGACTATTATTTCTGAAGGATGATCAAAATGCTGAGTAGTCTTTCATATCGAGCTCTTTCTTCCATGCGGCCTCTATAGTTTGTTTCTGTGTGTAGCTCTTTTCATGACGGGCAATTTCTCTATTCTTCTCTATTCCTGTCCTAATAGATCTTAAAATTATCCTGTGCCAAGAAATGATGTCCCCAAAGTCTAGAATTCACATGGACGTTGGAATTGAGTCACAAGTTCTTTTGATGTGTGTTAGGTGGAAACAGAAGTATTTCCTCAAGATATACACGCTATTAATAATGAGGACGGGGAATGATATCTCTATTTGGGAAGTTAATTACCCTGCTGATACTGGTGCTAATAGCTCCGTACCAAATATAAATTCAGTGTATTGATCTGTTAGAGTTGAGTCCAGAGGGTGTCTGGTAACACAATGAAATTTACAGTGAAATTAGCAGCAAGGAAGTTAGTTCATGACTATAAATTGTCATGGAAAATAAACAAAGACATTCGGCATAGGTGAAATGGAGACAATGATATATTTTGAGAAAAATTATTTTGTCAATGCACCTCTCAAATCACTGGGGGCAATATAAAATATAAATAGAACATTAAAAAAAAAGACACAGGTGACCTGTAGCTAATAAAACAAGACAGAATAATATATTAAACATTCATAAGTAGTTTTTTTTTTTTAGAATAATGTTCAAGAATTAGCAACATTTTTAACCTGTATACCAGGCAAGCGAAGGCGAATGAGAAAAAATGATCCTAAAGATAATTAGAGATTCATGTGAGGAAGGCTGGCATCTGCAGTTACAGTACACGAGCTAGGATAGAATTACACCCGCTATCAATCTTCATGCTTGAGGGCAGAAACTGCTCACCAGATGGGTCAGGAAGATATGCCCCCCCATGGTATAATATTGCGAAATTAAGTATATGATGGGAGGTTTATTCCTCTTAGTGAAACATCTGGTATTGGCCACCAGATGAGATGCACCCTCTGTCTGCTTAGAATGGCAACTCATATTTTTTCTCACAAAAGGATTGCATATGGCAGTTGAAGTCACGTGATCTTTACTTTTATGTCACAACCGATTCTCAACTCCGAAAGACTTCTGAGTTTCCACTGAAGACCCAAAGGAACAAATCGTGGATTATTTTGGAGATGGTTCCCAATTCCCACTGACTTTTTATTACTTTACTGAATAAATACTAATAATACAAGGAAAGGACGAAAAATATCCACCCTGCCCGTGAGGCTAAGACTGGCAACTCCCCATGCTGATCTTTCTCCTCTAGTAAGCTTTTGAATAGGGTACCTTTTTCAGTCTGCCTTGAATTGCACAAGGTCAGGAGCCCAAAGGTCTCCTCAATGGGATGTGAGTAGAACTGATTTGTGTAACGTCCACTTCTCTTGCGTATGAGGGAATCCCTGCCTCTACCCTTCTGTTCTTCCCCTTCCCATTGTCTGAAAGGATTGTGTCCAGAGTGGCCTTGGAAGCTGTGGTAAATACGGCAGAGCCATTGTGGGCCCAGGACACTGGCTCATTTTGTTGCTCAGAACCTGCTCATCTTCTCTAAACATGAAAGACAAATAACTTTCTATCTTTTTGATCCGTGGCTTTTGGGTGTTCTCCATTATCATCTTACCTATCTATCTTAATGCATCAACAATTTTCATTTTCACAGGTTCTGTTTTTCTGTCATAGGAATTCAAAATCTCTAAACAACTGTAAGTATAGTACCAATACAATTATTTACTTGTTAAATGTGATATTTTGAAAAATGCATTAAATATATGCAACATATTACATTTAAATATATCCTCCCCAATTAGTTTCTAGTATTTCCCTTTTAAATTTCTTCCTCTGCTTTTGCTACTACTAGACTGAGGTGCTCTTAATCTGATCACAATCTATCTAAGATTGGGCATATATTGAAAGTCAATAAGTTTGGAAGACGACTTGTTTCAGAGGAATTACAGTATCTACATTAGAAGCCAAGAAGATGTGTATGCAACTTATTTCTTGGCTGTGATCTCCATGATTTCCATTGTCAGAGTCACTTATACTGGAATTTTTCTCCTTAGATTTCACCTTCATAATGTATTTTATACCATCATTGATATGGTACCCGAAAGCAACCTTGAACATGGAGTTGATTTTAAGCCATAACAATTTGCTGTTGAGTTTTAAATTGCTTTTCTATACTGATGCACCCACATGTTTATATTTTCATTTTAATTAATTCCATTTTCAGAAATTTAAAATGTACTCTTTAATTCCACATGATTTATAGCAGCTGTCTCCATCTGTAAAGTATGCTCAGAGGAATCTTACTCAGCAAATGAAGTCTGTATCCAGACATCTCACTTTACATACCATGGGGACGTCAGCATGACTGTTCTCAGAGATAAACCTGAACTAAGGATAATCAGGAGAGAAAGGGAAATCCAGTGTAGAAATGACACAGTAGGAGGTAGCAAATCTGAATACATATATATAATATATATAGCCTACATTATATATATTGCATATGTATTCGTGCTTATATACATTTATATATAACATAATATGTGAGTATGTTACATATATGTAATATATGTTATGCACATAGACAAAAATATATACATACATTGCTATAATTAAATAAGCTAGTAAAATAAATAAAATTAAGTATATAATGCATATTAGTATTTTGTTATACATATTATATTATTTTTAAGATATGATTTTTCTCTCTACTAAAACCTTCTGTAAGACCCTGGGATACTAAAAATAATAAACCCTATTATTTCTTCCGCTCTCCTCAGAATCACGAGGGCCTCCTATAGGGGCCTTTATTGCACAGTTGCACAAGTCCGTAAGAATTTTAGAAAGGGTAAGGTGACTTTTTTTCTTTAAAGACTGTCATTAAAATACCAAACGAACTCAAGGGGCTCCTGGATGGTGCAGTCAGTTAACCATCCAACTCTTAATTTTGGCTTGGGTCATGATCTTGCCATTGGTGGGGTTGAGTTCCTCATTGGGCTCAGTGCTGACAGCATGGAGCCTGCTTGGGATTCTCTCTCTCTCTCTCTCTCTCTCGCTCTCGCTCTCTCTCTCTTTCTCTGCCCCTCGCCCATGCACTCTTTCTTTTCTTCAAAATAAATAAGTAAACATTTTGAAAAAAACAAGAAAAAAGTCAAATGATTCAAGAAAATTCAAGTAGTACAAAAATTATAAATAAAAAGTAAATGGTTCACCTTCCTTTGGATTCCCATTGCCTCTCTCCAAAGAAAGCCACTTTTAAATCTTTGGCAATTTTGTATAGACCTAAACTTGATTTTTTCTCCCTGGAGAATAGATGTGCTCAGATAAGACATAGCAGATAGGGAATAACCTACGTGCACAACTTAGGTCACCAGGTTGGGAGGTCATCATAATGGATAAATTTTGCTTGTCCTATGGAATGCCAAGTGCAGAAGCCACAAGGGAGCTGTCCCAGGAAGTTTTGAGCGAGGTTCATGTTTGGATGAGAGAGAAAAAGCTGTATCTTTCGGTACTGGTTCATTATAGATTCACAAAAGAATCCTAAGAAAAATCTCAACTTCAGTCTCAAGATTGATTTGAGTTGAGTAGGGTGGCCATATACCATTGTTTTCTTAGAACAGTCCTCTTTGAAAACTGTTTTCTCTTTTTATCCTATTCTCAAATTTGGTGAGTGTTCCATTTCACCCTCAAATTGACCTGCCGTCGAACTCTACATTGCACGCTTACCCTGGCTTTAAGACGGTACTGGGTCCGAGGTGCCGCTATGTAGTTTATCTAATCCTGACTCTCAATCTACCAACGGTGACAATGATTGCACTTCAATTCAAAAAAAGTTGTGCTCAATGAGATATTGGCAGCCTTAAAGGAACGCATTTCTATCTATCTCCAAAGAAGCTTCATAGGGAGGCAGCCTTAAATTCATTATGGTTCAAGGACTGGCTCTAAGTGTAGGTGGCTTACAAAGCTGATTTATCAACATACCAGAAGCAGGGGTGATCTCAGATTCTCCAGGCTCAAAAGGAATGATGTACACCAGTTTATCAATTTATAATGAGCCGTCTAATTGGAGAGGCAACCAGACAGTCTACCTGCCGGCATACCACACAGGAAGCCACATTATTATCAGCCTGCTACTTGGTGAGCATGAAGTCAGATTGAAGACTGTGAATATGGGATTTAAAAGTGTAAAGGCGTCTGGCTAAAATAGACTCGCGCGTATCAACCCCAATAGCTTAGTATTTACCACTGTGCTTCCATTTCCGACTAGCC
Source organism: Panthera tigris (assembly GCF_018350195.1). Lineage (NCBI taxonomy): Eukaryota > Metazoa > Chordata > Mammalia > Carnivora > Felidae > Panthera > Panthera tigris. The sequence continues at coordinate 82,403,817 of NC_056671.1, read as the reverse complement.
TCTTTTTTTCTTATTAACACTTGACTTCTCTAGTTACAGCCATCAGCTACGTGTTGTTTTCCCCAAGCCCTGTCTCATCTGGGTGCTCTTGTCCTCTCTTTCAAATGGCTTCACAGGCACCTGGGTGGCTCAGCTGGTTACGCACCTGATTCTGAATTTCATCTCAGGTCATGATCTCACGGTTCATGAGTTCGAGCCCCACGTTGGTCTCTGTGCTGACAGTGTGTGAAGCCGGCTTGTTATTCTCGCTCCCTCTCTCTCTGCCCCTCCCTGCTTGCTCTATGTCTCTCCAAAGAAATAAAAATAAATTAAAAAAAAATAAATGGACGAAATGGCTTCGCTGATATCTAATTCAACTAATTCAATCCACCGAGTGCTGGGGAGGGGGGGGTCTCCAGTTCCGAAGTCCTTCCTTCCCCACCACGCCCACTCAGAACAGTGCCAGAAGCCCGAGCAAGAACATTTCCCTGGGATTGTGAGATGAAGAGACGGTAGGTCATTTCGGATATAAAAGCCAGATCGTTGCAGTCACTTATTTTTATAGGATAGTAAAATTAGGCCATCACAGAAAAACAAGTCTTGTTGTCTCAGTGAGGGGCCCCCGAAATGCTTCCGAGGAACAAGAGTAAGAAAGGAAAATATTGGGGTGCCTGGGTGGCTCAGTCGGTTGAGCGTCCGACTTCGGCTCAGGTCACGATCTCGCCATCCGTGAGTTCGAGCCCCGCGTCAGGCTCTGGGCTGATGGCCCAGAGCCTGGAGCCTGCTTCCAATTCTGTGTCTCCCTCTCTCTCTGCCCCTCCCCCGTTCATGTTCTGTCTCTTTCTGTCTCAAAAATAAATAAATGTTAAAAAAAATTTAAAAAAAAAAAAAAGAAAATATTAACACTTGGTGATGGACAGAATGTTACCCTCAGAGCGAGTTTCTTAAAGCGGAGTGAGGATGTGCCCGCACATTAGTATCTGCTCCATTGGCGTGAACTTTGTTGTATTCCTCAGCATAGTGTCATATCCTGTCACATCCCCCCTCCCACCACGTCAAGGAGTGTGAACAGCTGCGTTTTATTGGCAGATGATGTACACAATACATGTTTTCGAGGGTAGCATTCATTCAAGAACTTTGTTTTATATTTGCTCATCAAGTCCACCAATGATGCTGATGCCCCCATGATTCAATGACCTCTTCTGTAAATCCTAATAGAACCCCCTTTATATTTTGAGTGACTTTTTAAGCCAGCCATGACTGGCCATGAAAACAAGTTAGTATTGACTTGGGGGGTGGTATTTGCTTTCAGTGCTGATGGTACCTCCATTGAGGGGAAAGCTTCTTTGGGGGATACTCAGTGTGTTCCAAACCAAATTCATTGTCCTTTTCCTAAATATTCAGTCCTCCAGAGTGATAACTGTCTCCTTCACTTATTAATATCATCCATATGAGGGGGCTTGGGGTCATCTCCTCATCTTTCGCTTTCCTTGCCCCCTACACCCACAGTTAGGATATGTCGTTTTCCCTCCCATCTGCCTTCCTCCTTCCCACTCTTGCTTCAGTGCCTAACTTCAGTCCTGCTGTGTTAACTCACCTCTGGGTTATGTGTGGTTTTGTTTATTTGTTTGTTTGTTTTTTAAATTTATTCTGAGAGAGAGAGAGAGAGAGTAAACATAAGGAACGAGGGACAGAGAGAGAGGAGAGAGAGAGACAGAGAGAATCCCAGGCAGGATCCATGCTGGCAGTGCAAAGCCAAATGCGGGGCTTGAACTCACAGAACCATGAGATTATGACCTGAGCTGAAACCAACAGTCAGTCGGCTTCACCCACTGGGCCACCCAGGTGATCCCACCGCTGGATTATGGAAGCAACCCCTCATCGTCTCCCTGCCCCTTTTCTTTTCATTTGCTCTCCTTTTTATCCCTTACACTGCCGCCAGTCAACTTCTCCAAACTAATTTCAATGATGCCAGCACCTTCTCCCCAAAACATGCAGGATCTCCTTATTGTCCAAGGGGACAGGTTAAAATTCCTAAGTGTGGCATTTAAAACTGCCCGAGATCTGGCCACATCCTGCCTGTGAGCCCCATCTGGGAACACACTTCAGTGCTCATATTGACTGCTTATTATTCCCTGGACATGGCCACATTTTTATGGCAATTAACTTTGTTCAGACTGTTTGCTCTCCTACTATATCAAAACCTCATTCGACCCTTAAGCCTCTATTCAAATGTTATTTCTGTCCTAAAACTTACCCTGAATGCTGTTGTAAGAATTGTTTCTCCTGCAGTTTTATAGCATGTCATTTGTTTTCTCACATATGGCTTATGGTTTATGTTCACGTGTCTCTCTCTACCCTGCCAACGATAAGTATTACCTTCTTGAGATAGTGACCACGTGGTATCCTTTGAACAGATAGCTTTCACAATGTATGTTTTCAGTAAATGTTAGCTAAGCAGATTATTACAGGGCTTAGAAGGGGACAACTCTGATTTCAACCTTTTTTGCCCATGTGTTCCTAATCTATGAACAACAACAACAACAAAAAATCAGATGACCAGCTAAGCTTGGAAATTAGGAAGCTGGCTAATCAAAGATGTTAAGGAAACCCTGGAGCTCACGGAGGCATCGCCTACCCAACTTGGAAAACTCCAGTAAATAATGTAAGCTATTCTATACCAGTGAGCCTGACTTCTATGAGGCCCAGTGATTTCTTCCTGAATAAGTGCTTTCTAATGGTCATTTAATATCCTGAAATGAAATTCATAGATGGTAAACCCACCTATACACTTATAATAACTAAAAAAAAAAATCGATATGATGTTCCAACAAAAAGTAAATGAGACAGAAAAAGCAATTTATACTAAAATAATGGACATTTCCATACGGAAATGGGTGGGGTGGGGCAAGACTGCTTCACCAGTTCCAGCGTGCCTACAGGGCAAGTGATTGATTTAGATGCATTTCGGAAGGGCAGAGGGATTGTGTTTTGGGGGATCCAGAAAACGTATCCCTGGCTTTTTGTGATGCATTCAGAAGAAACACAGTGCCTAACACTGAGTCTCAAGAACATACAGCCCTTTCTTTGCTGTATTTAAGGGCAGAGAGGTACCTGATCAGCCCTTGAATAGAGAGAACGGAGGTTTCCTGGAGTTAAGATCATCAGAAAGTTTGGGAAGAACACATACTGTCCAAACACCGCCACTCGCCCGCCTTAAAGAATATGCTGTTACTTGTTTATTTCTACAGGTCTATGGTCTTGTGTGAAAGCAGCCTGCAGATAATCCTCTGAGAATTACAAAATCAAGGGGTGTCTTTTGCACCCCATTTTCTCTCTCCTTGATCTTTCTATTTCCTCTGAATGTTTCTGTTTTCACCAGAATGAATGGCAAGGCAGACCACTGGGGACAAAGTAGCAGGCTAATACTACAGCCTACCCTGGCTTCAAGTTGATGTTTCGGTGGAGGCCCCATGATAGCAGGTGGGAGATATTCAGAGGCCTCTTCCTTCTCTGGAGAGCCCGCTGAGCTGTCCGATATCTGCGATAACTTCTTAATGAGGCTTGAAATATAATGAAACTCTAGGGTCGAAACAACTTTTTAGAGCCGTCCAGTTCATTAGACATCATAGAATTCAACCCTCTCGTTTTACGAGCAGGGAGAATAAGTCCCCGGGATCCCTCAGCTTGGGAGTGTCTGAGCCCGGCCTGGAACCCACCATAGCTGCCGTCAGACCCAGTGCTCTCTTCTCCTCGTAACTCACTGCCTCCCTTCACTGGGGGCGGATTTAGCTGCTCCAGAACGCTGCCGACACACAAAGCCTTTGTAAGCCACCTTTATTTCCTCAAATATTTTTTCTTCCCATGGTACCCCTCCAGGCACATTTCTTCTAGTAACCCGTAGAACAAGAATAAATACACAAACCCACAAATCCTCAACTGAATTGGCCTCCAGAATGTATATCTTGCTTCTCCCTGTATATCTCTCTTCTTTACTTTCAGTCCATTCTCTAGGCCAAGTGGCTTGACTTCATACAGAAGACAGTGCACTTGTCTCTACTTGAGGCTTGGTGCCTTATTAGCGTGTGATTATTGTTATTTTAAGTATTTATTTATTTGTACAACTGGGGTAGTCATATCTGTATATCCTTGAGTTCTTGAAAGGAGCAAATGGTAGCATGATGGCACTTTGTGGACTGTAGGGCATTGGACAAGAGTAAAATATCTACTTTTCCTTACATTCAATTTCATAGTCATAATAAATGCACTTTGGAATCTGTCTCCTGTCACTCCATTTCAGGGAAATCTTAGGCAAGCTGCATTTCCTCACTCCACTGCTTTCCCATCTGCTAAAAAAATAAACCTTTATTGGAGAATTATGGGGGTTAAAGTTAAGGCATATGCATCTCTTAGTATAGAAGCAGGCACAGAGTTCAATGAATAACTAGACATTATCATTATCATTATTATTATTATTATTACTCCTACCACTACTTCCCTAAATCCTCATTTATTTTCTAGTTTTCCTTATTCATGTCTTTATAGTCATCACATTTCCATGATATATTTGGATGGGTCATTTTGTTCCTATTTTAGATCCCGAAGTTATTACTGAAGCATCCTGTAGAATTACGCAGTGGCCATAAATGAGACAGATGAAGAACCATGCTATCCATTCAGTTGCAGTAGGATAGTGAAAATGTTGAAGATAGCATTTGATTGCTAAATGCAATTTTCACCTATTTCCGACACTTTTCATAACATGCTTAAGCAAAATGAGATATATATGGAAAAGCTGAATATCTTGTTTGCTCACTATGCTTATAGTTATTGATAAAGCTCTCTATCCCACAAAAAAGAATTTAAAAAAAGAAAGTAGAGGGATTTGGGGCACCTGGGTGGCTCAGTCAGTGAAGTGTCCAACTTCAGCTCAGCTCATGGTCTCGCAATCTGTGAGTTTGAGCCCCTCATAGGGCTCCGTGCTGACAGCTCAGAGCCTGGAGCCTGCTTCGGATTCTGCGTGTCTCTCTCTCTCTCTGCCCCTCCCCCACTCACAGTCTCTCTGTCTCTGTCTCTGTCTCTCTCTCAAAACTAAATAAACATTAAAAGATTTAAAAAAAAGAAGATATTTCTTGTGAAACACTTCATCTTAAAGCTGGCATTCTTGACAATAAGCAAATGAGGACAATTGTATTTTAAGATTTTTAAAAAGTTTATTTATTTATCTTTGAGAGAAAGAGAGAGAGAGAGGAGAGAGAGGCAGAGAGAGGCAGAGAGAGAGGGAGAGAGAGAGAGAATCCCAAGCAGCGCAGAGCCTCAAGTGGGGCTCAACCTCACGAACTGCACGATCATGACCTGAACTAAAACTAAGAGTCAGACATTTAACCAACTGAGCCACCCAGGCACCCCAAGGAAGACAATTTTAAAAGAAAAGAAAAAACCATTCAAAATTGACCTCTTTTTCCAAATTAGATACTCCAATACCCCTGCACCCTTCTCCTCACATTGAAAAGACGGTAGAGTGTTGTGTCTCCGATGGAAAATCAAACAAACACAAAATCATACATTCAGCAACACCACTCACTGATGTTTCTCCATTAGAACATCACCTGATTATAATCTGACGCCAATATTCTTGTGGTATTACCATTTTCAGTTGTTATTTCCACACTTGTTACAAGCATGCATGAGAAGGGCGGGGAGGGGGGCTTTCTCTTATATGTGAGGTGAATTTTTCAAGCAGTTCTTTCACATTGTCTCTAAAACACAAAAGTCTGAGGGTATGGAACTTTCCAGCATGCTGGATTTCCAGGCATTGAATCCCCTAAATAGACTACTATATAATACTACATTCCACCTGAATCCAACATTTGTATAATGTACTCATTTAAATTCTTCATAGATACAAGCATTTTCCTCAATCTAAAGAAAATCAGACGAGGCACAAATCCTGCAAGAAATCTGGAGGTAGAAAATGGCTCATCTGTTTTTAAACACTAAAGCTCCCTCTTTCCCTCTTTAAACACTCCAGCTAAGGGCTAATCCCCACTCATTCTCTTTAAGTGATTATAGATACTAAACGGCCACAATTATGTTGCTGCGTATGAATGTGCTGTTTGATGAATGTAACTCCAACAATCACAAAGCACCAGAAGTAAGGAGAAAAAATGCAATAAACTATCATTTTTGTAAATTGCCACACTGAAGCAAAATTATCACATACATACTCAAAGAGACAAAAATGGCCCAGCGAATAAGATCTATCAGAAAGAAAATTTTATCATCAATGACAACGATAAATTGGCATTCTGCTCGCTATTATATGAATTAATGATTATGTTTAGTCCTTGGACTGTGTAGCGTGTGTGTGTGACACAATAAAGATCTCTGCAATTAACGCGTTATACAGAAGGTATCCTAGATAACGAAACCTGGGACATTAACTCCGCATCTGAATTTGAGACTGCCAGTTTGCTTCCAGATAGGAACTGGGGACAACACTTTATCACACTTGTCAATTAAGTCCTTGTCCTCTTACAAAGGATTCACCTCTGCCCCACCCAACGGCTGCCTGGTGAACAGCTCCCATGAGTAAGAGAGTGGGGTTTGGTGCTGAAGACAAGGACAGAAGCTGTCCCTGTGGCTGCCGTTCACACAGGAGGCTGTCGTTCCCATCAATAATTCTGCCATCTGCACTGAGCTGTGGGGCGAACTCACCAGAGTGCCAGAAGCTTCGGGGCCACCACCAGATGCTTCATCATACAAGAAGATCTACAAAGTCAGCTATGCATTCATCCAAACCATGATAGGGAAGAGGAAACACACATTTAGGTTAATAAAGTTGGACCGGTAAGAGGAGGAGGAAAGAGGCAAGCAGTGAAGTGAAAACAAAACTACAGATGCAGAAGTTTTTACTCTAGGCTCGCTAAATGCTTTTGGACAATTCATGTGACCCCTGTTTCCGTATCTTTAAAACATAGAGGGTTATGTTTTCCCTCCTCATGTATTAGTGTAGGGAGAGAAATGACAAACTTTACAATAACATAACTGGGAAAAGGTAAAATTCCTACAAAAATTGCAAGATTTTGTATGTGTGTTCTGTAGGCCGCATGTTATTTTTCCTGTGTTCCTCATGTGCACGCACGTGTACACAAACTCAGAGACCTAAGTTTACAGTCAATACAAAACCGCAGGAAAAGGAACAAATAAATGAAACACAATGATGGAATCATCCTTTCAGGGGTTGGATGGAGGTGTAAGAAGTCTTACTATTAGATATCTAGCTGGAGGACTAGACAGAGTATTTTTTTATTATACGTTGTTTTTTTTTCCCTTTCTTATTTCTTCTACCATATTATTTCAATTTAGAGAATTATTTTTAGATTAAATTGTTTTTATAATTCTTTTTTTTCAGATTGTACACACTGAGATCAATATTAAAGCAGTGCTATCTACCATTGAAACCACCTTAGCATACTGAAAAAAAACAAAACAAAACAAAACAAAACAAAACAAAACAAAAACTTGTTTTTAACTGTCTGGGATAACGGCCAGAGGTCTGGAAGATATCAAATTCTTCACCAGTGTCAATGAATACAGTTTTCTCACTCTCTGTCTTTCCCAATCCTCTCAGAACACGGACACTTCTATTATCTCCAAATCCTATAAGAAGACATCGTATTCTCTTTTAAACAGAATTTCAAACATTTTCCTTCATCTGCTAGCTCGTGCATTCATTAAAGACTGATTCATTGTGCCTTTCGCTTGTGACTTGATCCCAACTAGTGAAAGGACAGTATTTCTGAAGTCCCCGGAGAGCTGGCGGTCTGATGAGCGAGAAGAACCTTAAGTAAAATTGCTTATGATACAGTAGGGATGGAGACAAGCCAGGATTTGTGGGAAAACAGAAGAGACTTAGCTATCCTGAAATATGAATATCTGAGGTTGTCTCCAGACAAATGTGTCATTCGTATTAAGTTCTGGAGAATCAGTATAACTCTAGCTAGAATCTGTCTCTGTCATAAATGATGATGACTTTTGGATAACTTTGTTTACAGATAGATCTGTGGTTTCAAAGTGTGGCTGGAAGTCCCCTGGGGTCTCTGAGACATTTTCTGGGGTCAGTTAGATTCTCCCTGTCGGGCTACCTATCCATGTAAGGTTGGATTTTTCTCATATTCTTTAAGCAAAACAACACATCGTAACAAATAGAATACGGAGGCAAATATTAGAATTTCTGTGTCTTTTTTTTAAAGCCAGACATTAAATAGATTTGCAAAAATGTAAAATAATGAGGTCCATATTTTTTCAAATAATATTTTTACACAAAGTACTTAGGTTAACATGAATGGATCTCTATTTTTTTAATTAGTTAATACAGCCATATTTTTTAAATGTCTATTTACATTTACAATTAGCAAATATTGGTAAGTATAACACACATTATTGAAAGTTCCTAAGGTCTTCAATAATTTTTAAAATATGAAACTATTCCTGCCCTTAGAAGCTCATTATTGAATATAGATTATTTTATGTTTTTAAATTTTTAAAAAAATTTTAAATGCTTATTTGTGAGAGAGAAAGACAGAACATGAGTGGGGGAGGGGCAGAGAGAGAGAAAGAGAGGAAGACACAGAATCCAAAGCAGGCTCCAGTCTCTGAGCTATCAGCACAGAGCCCAATGCAGGGCTCAAACTCAGGAACCATAAGATCATGACCTGAGCTGAGGTCGGACACTTAACCAACTGAGCCACCCGGGCACCCCTAGTATATTTTATATTTATGTATTTATTTATACTGAATTCATATTTTTAATGCTTTTAAAATGCATTTCATGCATTGTAATGCTTTTAATGCATTTCAGCAAAATCAGATTTCATAGGAGATAATTTTTGTTTTTGTTTCATGTGAAATATTACATTTGATGAAATAACTTGTTAATCAACTCCTTTTTTATTCTTGTTAAATAACTTCATTTTTTATATATTTAAAAAATATATTTTGAATGTTTATTTATTTATTTTTGAGAGGGAGAGAGAGAGTGAGCAAGAGCGTGCTATGGGGAATAAGCTGAGGAATTCCCTGGGCTTGCACAGATGGGTTAACAAGGCATAAAGAATTAGAAAGCCATAGGATGCTCACACCCAAGTTTGGGTAAACAAGATTAGGTAAATAAGAATAGGTAAGGCAGGTGGGGCAAAGGCCCCAGTATAGGACAAAGGTATATGATGTAAAGGAGATTAGGTATTCAGGGGGGAAACGCCCCCAACTTAGTACAATAGCAGAAAGCTGCTTTCCCAGGAAGGAAGGACCAAATTAGGTAAACCGGTAAGTAGGGCTATAGACTGCTGTGGGGTGAAGTTGCCCAGAGAAGAGCTAATTAGCAAAAGAAAGGTGCCCTGTGGACCCTGAGGTAGCAGGCTCTCTTGGTCTCATCCCCTGGGCCAGCTAAGATAAACATGGCCCCTCATGTCTGCTGTTAACAAGCATCTGCCCGGTGCCAGGATTTTGTTTTATATTGACCCAAGCTCCTAACACCCTATATCTTCAAAATGCCCTTTCCCTCACGCCCATGAGTGAATGATCACCGATTCATTGTCTCTTTGCACATGTCCATCACCATGTTTGTAACCCTCCTGATCCTAATAAAAACGGAGCAAGGACCCTTAATCGGGACTCTTGTCTCATCCTGGACATTAGCCATCTCTCGCTTCTTAGTTCTGTGTCCTGCTTTCTTACGGGATAAGAAAGAACTCCAGTCCCAGAGTCTATTACAGAGCATGAGCTAGAGACCCTCAGCAGGGGAGGGGCAAAGAGAGAGGGAGAGAAAGAATCCTAGGGTGGCACTGCGCTGACAGCTCAGAGCCCGATGCCAGGCTTGATCTCAAAAACCATGAGCTCATGACCTGAGCTGAAACCAAGAGTCGGACGCTTAACCGAGCCACCCAACCACCCTAACTGTCAATAAATTTTTTTATAGGTACATTTCTATAAGTCAAAGATTTCTAATGTTGTTGCATCTAATTCTTGATTCCCATGCTTGTTGCTATTGTTGTTTTGTTTGCTTATGTTATATTTTGGTAAATTGGGGGATTTCATTTATTTTTATTGGCGCAAAATATATAACACAAATTTTTCTATTTTAACCATTTTAAGCATACAATTCAGTAGCATTATACATATCCACAATGTTGTGCAAACATCACCACTATCTCCAAGGTTCCATCAAGAACCCAAACAAAAATCACTGTCTATCCTTCCCTTCCCCCAGCACCTGATAACCTCTAATTTACTATCTATATGATTCGCCTAGATATTTCATATAAGCGGAGTCATAAAATATTTGTCCTTTAGTATCTGGCTTATTTTACTTAGCATATTGCTTCAACATCTATCCATGCCGTAGCATGTATCATAATCTCATTCATTTTTTCAGGCTGGTATCGGTTATGTATATACATTATCTTCTTTATCTATTATTTGTAGATAGACACTTCGGTTGTTTCCACCTTTTGGCTATTATGAATAATCATGCAGTTAACATTGTTGTACAGATCTTCTTTGACTTACAATGGGGTTCTGTTCCAATAATCCCATAAGTTAAGTTATTGTAAGTACAAAATGCATTCAATACACCTAACCTACTTAAACATCATAGCTTAGGCAGACCTACCTTAAATGTGCTCAGAACACTTACATTAGCCTCTAGTTGGTCAAAATCATCTAACACAAAGCTCATTTTGTAATAACGTGTTGAATGTCTCATGCAACAATATCATACTGAAAGTAAACAACGAAAAACAAAAAAACCAAAGCAGAATGGTGTATGGGGACAGAACAGTTGTAATTCTATCCTTTGTTTACCTTTGTGATTTGCATGACTGGCTGGGAGCTACAGCTCCCTGCCACTGCCCAGCATCATGAAAGAGTATTGACCACATGTTACTAACCTGGAAAAGACCCAAATTCAAAATTGAAAGGGGGCGCCTGGGTGGCTCAGTTGGTTAAGGGTCTGACTTCGGCTCAAGTCATGATCTCACAGTTTATGAGTTGGCGCCCTACATCAGGATCTCTGCTGTCAGCACAGAGCCCACTTTGGATCCACCGTCTCCCTTTCTCTCCGCCCCTCCCCACTCTCAGGCAGGTCTGCACATGCTCTCTTTCAAAAATAAACAATAATTTTTTTTTAAAAAAAAGTACAGTTTCTACTGAATGTGTATCAATTTTGTATCATTGTCAAGTTGAAAAATCGTTGAGTGAACCATTGTAAATCCAAGACCATCTATAACTGTTTTGTTTTGTTTTGGTAAATATATAATAGTGAAATTGATAAGTCATGTGGTAATTCTATCTTCATCTTTTTAAGGCACTACCACATTGTTTTCTATGGCAGCTGTACCATTTTTCATTCCTGCCAACGATGTTCAACTCTTTCTGTTTTTGTCTTTCAAAAATTTGATTATAGTGTTTCCTGAGGTGAAACCCTTTTAGTTCATCTTACTTGCAATTCTTTGACCTTTTTCAATATTTACATTATTTCATATTGGGTTTTGAACTCCTTGGATGTTTATATTAGTGGTCTTTCATCAAATCTGAGAAGTTTTCAGCTATTAGTTTTTTTCAAATATCCTCTCTGCCCCTTTCCCCACCTCTTCTCCTTCTGGGATTCCCGCAATGTGTATGTTGGTTGGCTTGATAGTATCCCACAATTACCTTAAGTTCTGTTTACTTTTCTTCAATCTGTCTTTTTTCTGTCCCTCAGAATTGATCATTTCGATCATCCTGTCTTCACGTTCTCTGATTCTTTCTTCTGCCTACTCATATCTGCCTCTGATTCTCTCTAGTGAGCTTTTCATTTCATTATTATATTTTAAACTCTGGAATTTCTTCTTTTTCCTTTAGTTTTGTATCTCTTTACTGATGTTTCCATTCTCTTTATATATTGTACTCTTGACTTCTTCTGCATCTTCCTTTAGTTCTTTCAGCATCTTTAGGAGAGCTGTCTTAAAGTCTTTGTCTAGTAAATCTGCCAGTGGGTCTTTTTCAGGGATAGTTTTTTGTTAATTTATTTATTCTTTCTTTTAAATAGGGCACACTTTCCTGTTTTATTGTATATCTTGGATTTTTTTTTAATATTAGATATTTGAATCTAATTATGTTTCTCTGGAAATCACATCGTCCGTGCTGTTTTGTGTAAAAAAAATTGTATTTGTTTGGTTATTATAGGCTGTTTCTGTTCCAAGAATCAGTCTGAGGTGTAAACTATAGGTCTTCTCAGTTTCTTCTGAGTTGGTATTTTGCTCTGGGCGTATGCAATCACTTTCTAATTTATCCTGTATACGTAGCTGTTTTTGAATGGTCTAGTCTTCAGAGTCTGGCTTCCAACAGGAAAAAAAAAGGACAAAAATGAAAGGGCAGATAATGAGTACTGACCTTTTGAATTCCCTGGAAGTCACTTTAACAGAAGGGGGAGGGGCTTGTAACAATGGGGCAGATGCAAACAAAAGTGGCTGCCTACCTGACCTCTTTGTTATTATCTCTGTAATCAGAAGCAGCAATCACCAAAGAGAGCACAGGCTCAACACATTTTTAGGACAGGATCCTTTTGCCCACCCTAGCTCCTGCGAAGTGTGTGCAAGCTGATCCAGGAATACATGCATAGTTCCTAGCCAGGAGGTTGAAGGGTAGGGGGTTTGTACCTACAACTGTTCTCAGAGCTAAAATTGACTGAAATTAACTGCAGTCTTCCCTCCATGACATCTCCTGTAAGTTCCAAGCCTCCAATACATTCCAGAGGAGTCCCAAAAGAGTTACATTAGACAGATTCTGCTAATACAATTGTTGTCTAGATGGGAGACAAATTCCTGGTGCTTCCTAGGTCCCAGAATCCTCTTGTGCATGTGTTTTTAATTGTTATATTGTCTTGATAAATTGATACTTTTATCAATGTATAATATCCTTTCTCTTGTAACAATTTTTCCCTTATTAAATCTAATTTGTCTGATATTGGTATAACCACACCGGCTCTCTTTTGGTAACTATTTGTATATAATGTTTTTCCATCTTTTCAGTTTTAATCAATTTGTGTCTTTGGAACTAAACTATGCCTTTAGTAGACGTAGATGGCATATATTTATTTACTTTTTTTAATTTTTTATTTCATCTACCAACCCCTATCTTTTGGTTGGAAAGCTTAACCCATTTCCATTAAAACAATTACTGATAAGGAAGGATTTACTTCTGCCATTTTGCTATTTGTTTTCTATATATCTTATAGTTGTTTTGTTGTTGTTTTTTTTGTTTTTTTTTTTTTTTTTTTTTTTTTTTTAGGGGGAGGTGTCCCTTATTTCATCTATTAATGCCTTCTTTTGTGTTTGGTTGATATTTTTAGTGAACCCTTGATTTCCTTCAAACTTCCTTTTGTGTATATTTTAAAAATATTATGTATGTATATATATATATATATATATATATATATATATATATATATCTTCATAGGGATTACATTTAACATCCAAAATTAATCATAGTCCAATTAAAATAGATACCAACTAAATTTCAATAGCATACAAAATCCATGAACCAACCTATATACCTCTGTCCTGCAGCCCTCCTTTATGTTGTTACAAAGCATCCCTTTATATGTTGCATGCCAAATAGCATAACTTTATGATCACTTTGCTCATTTATATTTGAAATCCTATAGAATTTTTAACTTATATCTTACTTTTATTGGGAATGGAATGGCTTATAATTTCTGGAATCCAATTTTTACAACACTCCTCTGTATTTTGGGAAGAATCAGCCATTCAGGATTTCGTACTCTGAACGAAATCTATAATGCTAATTGCCTTGTCATTTTTTTATACAATCAGGTCTTAAAACTGAATTGGTCATGAAATGCTCTCTTCCCAGTTTATTGTCTATTAAATATAATTTCACACCCACTTTCAATATCACCTTATTATACACAGACAAGTGAACTGAATTATCAAGCACTATGAAAATCTAAATATTATCAAATAATAATTTTCCATTTTATTGATAATTATATCACTGACTTTCTGAATGTTTTATGTCTTAGTTTCTCCAAATTCAAATTAGCAATTTTAATGAATGCCTATTTAAAGGGAAAATAGTACTATTTGTAGACTAAGATAATTCTTCTAAAATTTTCTGATATGTGTAACATTTTAATGAGATTTGAATATTATTATTGTATTATAATTGATATTAAAACATATTTATAAATGAAAAAAGTTAAATGCTGTCTGGTATCAGTTTTATTATATAAGTCATTTTCTGTTTGGTTTCTAACACTAAATGTACAATATAAAAGATTGTAAAGACTAAGTAAGCCAATGTGTAAATCATGTGGATTCTCATGAGTTTTATGACCAAATGCCACTACATTCATCTGCTAGCGTCTCCTTTTCCAGGTCTGTAATTTTCTAACTTACAGTTAATTCCTTTATGTTTATCAACAAACATAATCATGAGTCAACTCAATCAACATGATAGACCACATGAGGAAAACCAAAGAGGTCACTTGGCTGGCTCTGTTGGTTAAGTGTTTGGTTTGTGAGCTAAGCCCTCTGTCTGGGCTCTGTGCTGACAGTGCAGAACTATCTTGGAATTCTTTCTCCCTCTCTCTCTCTTCCCCTCCCCAACTTATGCTTGCTCTCTCTCTCTCAAAAATAAATACACTTTAAAAAAAGAAAACAAAAGATAAAATTTATGTGATTATTTAAATAAATGTAGAAGGAACATTTGACAAAATCCAACAGCCATTTATGAGAAAAACTCTCAACAGAATGTATGTAGAGGGAGTACACCTCAACATAATAAAGACCATAACTGACAAACCTACAGCTAATTTCATACTCAACAGTAAACCTGAAAGCTCTTTCTAAAGACCAAGAATAATACAATATCCACTTTCACCACTTTTATTCAACACAGTATTGCAAGTCCTAGCCAAAGCAATTAGGCAAGAAAAAGAAGGAAAAGGCATCCAAATTGGAGAGGAGGGAGTAACACTGTTACTATTTGCAGATGACATAATGCTATCTATAGAAAACCCTCTACCTCCACAAAAATCTGTTAGATCTAAAAAAGAAATTTAGTAAAGTTGCAGGATACAAAATCAAAATACAGAAAGTTGTTGCCTTTCCATACACTAATAACAAACTCTCCGAGAGAGAAATTAAGAAAACAATCCAATTTATAATTCCACCAGAAATAACAATATATTTAGGAATAAACTTAACCAAGCAACTGAAAAACTTATCCCCCCAAATCTATGAAACACTGATGAAAGAAATTGAAGGTGACACAAATAGGTATACTGTGTTTATATATTAGAAGAATTAATATTGTTAAAATGTCCATACAACCCAAAGAAATCTACATATTTAATGCAACTCCTATCAAAATACAAATGGCATTTTTTTAACAAACTAGAACAAATAATCCTAAAACTTGCATGGAACCACAAAAGATCCTGAATAGCCAAAGCAATCTTAATAAAGAAGAGAAAACTGTAAGTATCACACACTCAGATTTCAAAATATACTACAGAGCTATAGTAATTAAACAGTATGGCACTGGTACAAAGACAGATAAATATATCAGTGGAACAGAATACAGAGCCCAGAAATAAATTCATGCTTATATGGTCAATTAACCTAGGAAAAAGGAGGCAAGAACATCCAATGGGGAAAAGAGCATTTCGTCAGGAAGCAATGTTGGGAAAAGTGGATGGTGATGTGCAAAAAACTGAAACTGGACCATTTTCTTATACCACACACAAAAATAAACTCAAAGTGGATTAAAGATCTAAATATGAGACCTGAAACCGTAAAAGTCCTAGAAGAAAACACACACAGCAATTTTTTTGACATCGGGTGTGGAAATATTTTTCTAGCATTGTCAGGCAAGAGAACAAAAGCAAAAGTAAACCATTGGGACCACATCAAAATAAAAAGCTTGTGCGCAGCAAAGGAAATCATCAACAAAACACAAAGGCAAACTGTTGAATGGGAGAATATATTTGCAAATGATGTATATGATAAGGGGTGAATATCCAAAATATATAAAGAACACAAGCAACTTAACACGAAAAATCCAGTTAAAAAAATGAGTGGAGCACTTAAATAGACATTTTTTCAAAGAAGACAGACAGATGGCCAACAGGCACGTGAAAAGATGCTTAACATGACTAACATTAGAGAAAGGCAAATCAAGCCACAATGAGATATTATTTTCACACTTGTCAGAATAACTAGTATCAAAAACAAAAGAAATAACAAGTACTGCTGAGGATATAGAGGAAAGGAATCATCTTGCACTGTTGATGGGAATGTGATTGGCAAAGCCACTGTGGAAAACAGTACAGAGTTTCCTCAGAATGTTAAAAATAGAATTATCATATGATTCAGTAATTCCATTACTTGGTATTTATTTAAAAAATGATAACATTAATTTGAAAAGAATGTGCACCCCTATGTTCATTGCAGCATTACTTACAACGGTCAAGATACGAAATCCATCTAAATGTTCATTGATAGATGAATGGATAAAGAAGTGAAATATATGTACAATGGAATATTACTCAGCTATAAAAAAAAAATAATGAAATCTTGCCTTTGGGACAACATGGATGGACCTAGAGGGTATTATGCCAAGTAAAATAAGTCAGGTGGAGAAAAACTGTAGTTTTGCTTATACGTGGAATGGAAAAATATAACCAACCAACCAACCAAACAAACAAAACAGAAACAGACTCATAGATATAGAAAACAAACTGATGGATGCCAAAGGGGAGATAGTTAGGGGATGGACAAAATAGGTGAAGGGGATTAAGAGGTACAGTCTTCTAGTTAGAAGATAAATAAGACATGGGAATGTAATATATGTCATAGGGAATATAGTCAATGACACTATATCAACCTTTCATGGTGACGGGGGTAACTAGACTTATTCTGGTGGTCATTTCATAACGCATATACATATCAAATCACTATGTTATACATCTCAAACTAATATAACACTGTATGTTAATTCAATTAACATATTGACATGTTACCAAATAATTTTTTCTAAAAGCATACTAGTTTATACAGTTACTAGCTGTGAAGTAGAATGCCTATATCATTGCATTTTTCTCGAGTGTTCTCATTACATAGTTGTATTTAATTTTAAAATGTTTATTATTCATTCATTCATTCATTTATTCATTCATTCATTCATTTATATTGTGTTGCGGACAGTTAGACTGAGGCCCCTCTGGAAAAATTTTTAAATGCCCAATACACTAATGTGAACTACAGGCCCAGTGCTGTACAGATCTTTAAAAATTATTTATCTTGTATAATTAAAGCAATACACGCATTGAACAGTAATTCTCCATTCTCAATTCTCCATTCAATTCTCAATACACGCATTGAACTCCAATTCTCCCCACCTCCTGGTCCCTACAACCACCAGTCACATTTGTATATATATTATATTTTCTTTGTTTATGTACTCGTCAATGAACAGTTTGGTTGTTTCCACGTCTTGGCTATTGTGAACAACGCTACAATAAAACCAGGAGTGCAGATATATCTTCAAGATAGTGATTTCAGTCCTTTGGAAATATACCCAGAAGTGAAATGACTGGATTGCATCGCAGTTCTGGTTTTTAATTTTTGTTGGAAACTCCATACTGTTTTCCAGAGCAGGTATAGCAGTTCACACTCCCACCAACAGTGCACCTCGTTTCTCCACATCTTCACCAACAGGTGTTTTTCGACGATAGCCATTCCGACAGGTAAGAGATGACATCACACTGTGCTTTTGCTCTGCATTTCCCTGATGATTAATAATGTTGAGCATCTTTTCATAGACCTGTTTGCTATTTGTATGTGTTCTGTGGAGAAGATCTAGTTAAGTCCTTTGACCATGTTTTATTCAAGTCATTTGGTTTTGTTTGTGATTACAATTATGCTGTATGAGTTCCTTATACATTTTAGATGTTGACCCATTGCGAGGTATGTGGTTTGCAAATACCTTCTCCCCTTCTGAAGGTTGCTTTTTCACTCTGCCAATTGTTTCTTCGGCTGTTCGGAAGCTTTTTATTTTGATGTCATCCCACTTGTCTATTTTTGCTTTCATTGCTGTGCTTTTAAGGTGTCATGTCTAGGAGATCGTTGCCAAGATCAAGGTGATGCAGTTTTTCTCTTACGTTTTCTTACGGGAGTCTTATAGTTTCAGGTCTCATGGTGAAGTTTTTAATCTACTTTGAGTTTGTTTTGTATGGTGTAAGTATACTATTCCAAATTCATTCTTTCGCATACGTATATCCAGTTTTTCTAACATCATTTGATGGAGAGACCATACTTTCTCCACAATGTGTCCTTGGCACTTACGTTGAAGACCAGTTAACCGTATATGTGTGGTTTTATGTCTAGACTCTCTATTGTTTTCCATCTGTCTATTCTGTTTTTATGTCAGCATCTTACAATGGTGTATCTCCAAGACATTTAAATTATTAAAATCATTCTGAACCCATTACTTTTGGAGGGACTTGTGTCCCTTTTTAATTAAGATTGACATAATCTCTGTGTACAATATGGCAGATTTTCAAGACATTTTACTGAAATATCAAAAGTTTCCTATGTTTCAGAAGGGAGTAATGCCAAATTAGTACATTATTAGTTTTCCTTCCATTTTTTAGCCATTCATGGATGCTACGAACAATCTGCAAATACAACTTTGATCAATTCATTGGAATTAAGCAAATTTAACAATGTACTTGAATGAAATTCCACGGCCTTTAACAGGCTACTTTAGTTTTGAAGCCACCTTCTTTAGCATTTATTCATAAAATTCTCTTTGCTCCTGTTAATGAATATTTTCCTTTAGAAGGTTAGATTTGAAGGGCTGTAAAATTTTACAACTGATATGTGAAACTAATCCAAAAGGGAGGTTCCCTATAAAGCAAATATGAACTGTCTAAAGTTTATAATATTAAGACCATATTTTTCTAATGTAAGATGTTGATATTTATTTCTTGAGTAGTCAATAAAATATTCATCATTTTATACTAATCCCTTTTCTAATACCATGTTTCAGGTTGAGATCATATCGCATTCATAAACAGAAGTATCAAATTTTATTAATTCACATAAACCTTCATATATTCTATGTAAATATTAATATATGAGTGCTGTCCTATTTGTAAACTAAGTGTATTGTAGCTACAGAGAATGGAATATATATATTTAAAACATTTCCCCAAATAAATACTTATTTGTTATTTATAAAATAACTAGAATTTATCAAAAACATTTGCAAAATGTTCTCAACATGTCATCAGAGCAAAAATATTTATCTTTAATTTTGGGGCACCTGGGTGGCTCAGTCTGTTAAGCGTCCAACTTCGGTTCAGGTCATGATCTCACGGTTTGTGGGTTCCAGCCCCACCATCTGGCTCTGCTGACAGCTCAGAGCCTGGAGCTGCTTCAGATTCTGTGTCTCCCTCTCTCTCTGTCCCTCCCCTGCTCACACTGTCTCTCTGTCTCCCTCCAAAATAAATAAACATTAAAAAAACAGTAACTTACGCAAACTGATATTCATTTACTATATCCAAAATAACTGGAATTCTCAAAATGACTTTTAAATTTCTGAACATGTCATAATCAAAATCTAAATATGTGCAATTTTTATTAAAATAAATTAGGGACACCTGGGTGGCTCAGTTGGTAAAGCGTCTGACTTGGGTTAAGGTCATGATCTCACTGCTCGTGAGTTCGAGCCCCACATGGGGCTCTGTGCTGACAGCTCGGAGCCTGCAGCCTGTTTCGGATTCTGTGTCTCCCTCTCTCTGCCCCTCCCTGCTCACGTTCTCTCTCTCTCTCTCAAAAATAAACAAACATTAAAAAATTTAATAAAAATGAAATTTAAAAATAAAGAGGAACAAACCACAAAAAATAAATTTATGTATTTACTACAGCTTCTTTATAGAAGTGGAATATCACTCAGCTACAAAAAAGAATGCAATCTTGCTGTTTGCAATGACATGGATAGAGTCAGAGAGTATTGTGCTAAGTGAAGTAAGTCAGAGAAAGACAAATATCATATGATTTCACTCATATGTGGAATTTAAGAAACAAAACAGATGAGCGAAGGAAAAGAGAGAGAGAAACCAAAACACAGACTCTTTTTTTTAATGTTTATTTATTTTTGAGAGAAAGAGAGAGACAGAGTGCAAGTGGGGGAGGGGCAGAGAAGGAGGGAGACAGAGAATGCCAAGCAGGCTCCGGGCTCCGAGCTGTCAGCACAGAACCTGATGCGGGGCTTGAACTCTCACGGGCCGCGAGATCGTGACCTGAGACGAAGTCAGACGCTTAACTGACTGAGCCACCAGACACCCTGAAAACACAGACTCTTCACCCTAGAGAACAAACTGGTGGTTCCCAGAAGGGAGGTAGGTAGGTGTATGGGTGAAATGGGTGATGGGGTTTAAGAATACACTTGTCATGATGAGCACTGAGTAATGTATAGAATTGTTGAATCACTATATTGTACACCTGAAACCATACTGGAATAAAATAAAAATTAATTTAAAAAAGGGGGGGATAAATAAATTTATATGTTAAAACGTACTACCCTTTAATGGGGTTAGTCAGTTAAACAACTAATTCTACAATTACAGCTAAAATAGCTACAGTGAAAAATAATGATTGAGCAGTAAGTCAGACAGTTTGAGTTAACCATTGTTTAGCTCGGTTTCGGCTCAAACACATGACCCATTGTGAAAATCCACAATACCCTTATTATTGACAGGGACACAGCAGACTCAGTCCATTCAGTCAGCAGTTCTGCACAATTTCTCAGACACTGCCTCCAGTGTCCTCTCAAGGGTCCCCTTCATTTTAAAGCCACTTGACTTTCGGAGATAACATGATCATATGCCATCAATTATTTTTATATCTAGAAAAGTTTTTTTACCAAAAGAATGCTCTGCTAAGTAAATGAAATGATTACGTGAATAACGAAATTCATTTCGCCAACTAAAAAGGGATGATTGAAAGGTGGGTGAAGGTCAAACAAAAGAAAACAAAAAGGTACAGTAATGTGTTAAAATAAAATGCTCAACACAAAACATATCTATTTTTAATTATATTATTTATAGAGCACTGTTGCAAAAAATGAGTGTTTAAAGAACACTATGCATATACATCGTGTGTACATTCTACATTAGCAAGTAAAAGATAATAACAGGATGTTGGAACACTTCGGGAAAATATCAGTACTTTGGAAACAAAAACACTTGAAACTCTAAAGAAAATATAAGCAGCGGGATATAGCACCCATGACGCACTAACTTAGAGTAGTATTAGTTAATTGTAAAATATTTAAGTGAAAATTGAACAGTTTAATCAGTTGTATCCATAGCTTGGTTAATAAGAGGCCAAACAGGGGCCCCTGGGTGGCTCAATTGGTTAAGCGTCTGGCTTCAGTTCAGATCTCGCAGTTCATGAGTTCGAGCCCCACATGGGACTCTGGGCTGACAGCTCAGAGTCTGGAGCCTGTTTTGGATTCTCTCTCTCTCTCTCTCTCTCTCTCTCTCTGCCCCTCACTGCTCATGTTCTGTCTCGTTCTCTCTCAAAAATAAATAAACATTTAAAAATATTTATAAGAGGCCAAACCACTAGAATTTGAGACATTTCACTCAGGGGTTTGAGATTCTGCAGACAACTGTAACAGAATTATCACTTACTATACGCAAAAGGTATGTTTTCATTCTGAAAGAAATTAATTTTGATTTGAATGAGTAATCAGTGTCATCTCGATCACAAATAAATCTGCTACACTTTTATTTTGTATTTAAAGAAGGATCTTTGCATAACATTATTAAGCAAACTGTAAAATGTCTCCCTGAATCTCTATTAAGATTCACAGATGCATTTTAGCTTATTTTTTCTTTACTAAAAATTTCTTTGGCCACAAGAAAAGAGAGTATTCACATCGGTGACCTCTCTTTTTGTGCCAATGTATAATAGACAATGAAACATTTCTTCCTTTGGCATTTCACTATTCTTTCAACAATGGTCTACTTTGAGATCTTGTTAAAAAAATCAATATTGTATATACCCACACACTAAATTTATGAATATTTATATTTTATTTCACAAATGACATCTACTTTAGGGAGCACAGACATCCTTTGAGAAATTTTTGAAATGCTTACAAACATTTAACTGTTGGGTAAAAAACAATGGCGGTGAGGAAGCAGATATAACTCCTACGTCTTATTGCTAAGACTTCATGATGGGGTGCTTATTTCTAAGTCTTTATGATGGGGTGCTTTTTCCTCATTCTTTTATATCACCCCTCAATACACCCACAGTCAATTTAAAATACAAAAATATAACCTGAAATTCAATCTTTATAAATGTATGATCTATTATGTAGTCTCAGTGTTCTGCAATTTGCAAACATTGTTATTTAAATGTATGAGTAGGTATCCATTTATTTTTTAATAAAAATGTTACAATAGAGGGGCGCATGGGTGGCTCAGTCGGTTAAACGTCGACTTTGGCTCAGGTCACGATCTCACGGTTGGTGAGTTCGAGCCCCACGTTGGACTCTGTGCTGACAGCTCAGAGCCTGGAGCCTGCTTTGGATTCTGTGTCTCATTCTCTCTCTGCCCCTCCCCCACTTGTGCTCTGTCTCTCAAAAATAAATAAATGTAAAAAAAATTTAAATTAAAAAAATATTACAATAGGAATAATCCTATTGGTTAATGAAAATGTCAATAGGATGTCTACAAACATTTGGTCTCAATTATTCATAGTCCTTACATACTTAAATAGTGAAGTACAATAATGATATATAATAACATATATACATATATATTATGCTTATAATATGAAATTAACCATATAAAATGAAAACCAAAAATATTAATAAAATATAAATACCTAATACAATCATTTACAATAAAACGAGAAAACTTTGTTGTTACTTTATCATTTAAATTTTAAAGTCCATTTAGAAATATTTTATTATTGCTCTTTGTAGTAAGCCAACAACTTCTGTTAACTATAGAAAAAGTAAAATTCATATTTTATTTCCTCAAAGTTTATTAAACAAAACTGCAATTACTTCATAATACTTTAGCTTTTAAATGGGCATTTAGATTGTTTTCAAATTTTCATTATTATATTTTATTACAATACTTGAACTAAGCATTTCAGTATTTGCAGAGTAATCACATTTCTTGTGATGAATGACATAAATGTACAGATTCCTTTTAGGACACGCTCTATTTTCAAACCGAGATTATCCTATTAACTGTACCAGTAACAAGAGCTATTCTAGCTGTCATTACTGAGACCTTCAAGGGCATGAGTGTGTGAGGTTCCTACTAGAGGTTATTCTTTCTTGTGCATTCCTTAATTCATAAATGGATACCTCCTCCACTTCCTCAAAAGCGGGCTCAAAAGTCACTTTCTCCTAGGCCTAAACCGACATCCATTTAAATTACAAATCTCTAGGATTCCTCACTCTCCTGACTTTAGTTTTATTTTCTGTTGCCCTTATCATTTTCTCACATAATCCATAGGTATAATAAGAACAGAACATCCACCCCAAAAGGAAAAGTTGAACAATTTTTAGTAAAATTTGAACAAGACATATAAAATTTCCCAGGACACTTATCATAGTTGTACTTCTGGAACTCTCAGTATATTATACACCTGCAAGAAGTGATGTGCTACACCTAAATCAGATTAGGCTCTATGCTCATAAACAAATTTTTCACCTATTTGAACTCCAGAGAGACATTTGAAAGTCATGGCAAGAGATGGGCCATTTCGATGAAGGGACTTCCCTTAACATGTTAGAACGTCTTGGGGTGCCTGGGTGGCTCAGTCGGTGAAGTGTCCGACTTCAGCTCAGGTCATGATCTCACTGTTCGTGAGTTCGAGCCCCGCGTCGGACACTGGGCTGACAGCTCAGAGTCTGGAGCCTGCTTCCGATTCTGTGTCTCCCTCTCTCTTTGCCCCTCCCCAGCTTACACTCTGTCTCTCTCTTGAAAAAAAAATAAAATAAACATTAAAAAATGTTAGAACTTCCTGTTTCACTGATTTCTACCCAGTGGATGCTAGTAATATTCATCCATCAGCCATGACAACTCATAGCCATCCCCTAAAACATCCAATCCGTCTTAGAAGTGGTGCTGCTCCCACTGTGTGTCCCTATTTGGACAAGAAAGACACTTTTCCCTCTACAACAAGAAGAAATAAAGACTAATGACAATACAGTTTTTAAGTTTGGTGATAAAAAGTGGAACATGTTCTCATCTGATGAGGACTCATCAATTTGTAAAGCAAGGTCCTGTGCCGAGAGGGAGGGGGAGATCAGGATGAGTCTCAAGAGAGTTGACTAAATTTAATTTAATGGCTAAACCACTCCACTCTATGTGGAAGAAACAACTATATAAAGAGTAGGAACATAAATATATGTATACATACATATAATGTATGTATAAGGTGACATATATATGGTATACATAATAAATACATATTTATAACGAGATAAATACATATTTATAATGATGTGATTTATTTTCATACTCTTCATATATGTATACATACTGGATAGGAAGTAATGAAGAAAAACTGCGTTAGAGGAAGGAAATGGAATTTCATCCTCAATGAGGATGAAAATCGGGAGTAAAGGCAATGATGGGGCAGAACAGCGGGAAACATCGGGATGTAGAGGATGTCTGATTGTATGATTTCAGAAAGTTAATCTTTGTGTACAGAATCTTCCTCTGAATCTTAAAGGCACTTTGTTCCTTATTCACGGCCCCACACTTCACCCCCCAGCCCCCGCCAAGTCTCACATGGAGCTTTGGCTTTGTTTGCTTGCATAAAATGAAGCGTTGCTTGGCACATTCAGTGTTTCGAGTTAAAAAAGAAAAAACAAAAGTGTTCTGGCTTATCCTGTGTTTTCTCACTGTCCATTGGGTATGCTTCTCAGATCGCATCAGAAAAGAATTGCTGGACTAAAGCTTTATGTTTTCATATTCAAGCCTCAATTTGGCGAAGTTTTGTGTGGTTCAAGCCAATGGACTAAGGGAGACCAAGCATTTGTTTTCTGACCAGAAAACTCACACACCAGCCTGTCTGGTAGAGAGGAAGGAAGAGAGCAAACAACGCTGTGCTTCTTGGTTTGTATACATTAGATTGTTGACAGGCTTCTCAGACCTATTTCCTGTGCTAATATATATTATATATATATAATATATAATATTATTATATATTATATATATAATAATATTATATATAATAATATATAAAAATATTATATATATAATATACATATTATATATAATATACATATTATATATAATATACATATTATATATAATATACATATTATATATAGTAAGGTATATATATTATATATATATATATTATATATATTAAGGTTCTTTAATTCTACTTGACTGAGGTGGATGTTCTCAAAAAGCCATGGCATCTTTTTCTGTCACTATGCAAAAAGAATTCAGAAAACGAAACATAAAAACAAAACAAAACAACAACAACAACAAACTTCTGCCTCCAGCAGATACCACGAGTGGCATATCTGTTGATCTTTCCCACGGAATTGAACACGTTGTGTCAATGCCTCACAGGATATGATTTACCAAACCCAGGCTCTCCGCCTTCATTCCTGTTTTTAGAATTTTCCATTTTCCTTGCCTGCCACAGGGTCGCAACAGGAAGGCGGGTCGGCTTTGATCCCCTGAAAATCTTCTATCTGTGCAGTGGGAGGGCAGCCTCCAAGTTTTCCGTTGGCATGAAGTCTGGTCTCTTACCAGGGGGAGGTTGTGGCACGGAACCAAATCATATCTGTACCATCTGCTCCAGTTGGCAAGGCCCATGTCAGCTGCCAATTGTGATTCTCAGTTCAGCCCCGTAGGCCTTGTACTTCCTCTCAGATTATTGTAATGCTAGAGAGTCTTCGGTATTCTTGCAAGATTTGGTGTGTCTGAGTCACCTTAGGTGCTTTAAAAAGTTGGGAGAAGCTCAGTACATTTTAATTTAAAATTCACAGGTATGTCATTTAAAAATGTGAATGTTTCCCTCTTAGGTTGCCATTATATATATATATATATATATATATATATATATATATATGGAATCAATTTTTATGAAAAAAAGTTTCCCCTCTAATTTAGCTTTCTTCAAAAGCTTTCACATTTAGAAAATTCTTTCCACCACCGGAACCAATAAATGTTTGTCACTCCTTTATCTTAGCGTTGTGTTTATTTGAGCATTTTTTTTTTCTCTAAGGTTTAAGATCAAGGAGTCAAATAACCTTGGCTAAAATGATATTCTCTGGTTTATTGGCCGGGTAACTGTAGGCATGTTACTTAAACTTCCTAAGTCCATCTACCAAAGATGATAAAAACCTAATAGCTCCCGAGCTTTACCAATGTCCATAATTACATTCTAATTTTCAAATTCCTTGACCTAACTGAAACCTTCAGTAGAAGATCGCGTCTACTGGGATTTGTTTTTCCTACTTTTGCCTACAATGTAACTTACCACCCTAAGACTGTGCTCTGCATATGCCATTCTGAATTCTCTTTTTTCTGCCCCTACATTAAATATCAGCATTCCCCATGTTCTCTCTTCCTCTGCTCTGTCTCCCTGCATAATCTTAATTGCTTTTATGGATTGAATGGATTTGAATGGATGATTCCCAAATCCAGGGCTCAACTTGCATTTCTCATTGGCACCAGAACCCGAATATGTCGCAAACTCGATTTACCTAACCCGCAAGAGCCTGCTCCTCTCTGACCTTATTTTTGAGAAGTCACCATCAGTAACTACGCACTGACATGAGACTCAACTTTTACTCCTTTCTTCCCCACTTATCAAATATGAAATGACTGACTCTCCCCGCTTTGGTATCTAAAACATTCTTTGATACTTTCTCTGTGTTTCATGTCTAGGACCTTCTTGCTTTGCAGCTGGACAGTCCTCCTAACATGCTCTCAGGTCACTAAGCTTGCAGATGTAACCATCCTATTTCTACTCCGTGTGGCAAAGATTCCCAAAACAGGGTGTCGTTATATTACTGCGTTGATTAAACACTGTCAAAATGTCTCTTTCTCAAGTAACGATAGCTTTTGGTTAATTTCTAGAATCTATACACGAAAGATAGAAAGCGGTTATGTGATTGACAGAATGCTGTTGTTGACAGGAAGTCATTCTGGTTGGGTAGACTGACCTGGTGTTCAACAAATACCAATAACAACAAAAACAATGATTCGATAAGAGAGAAAAACAAAATTAATCTGAAATTATAAAAGTAGATGGGAAAAGCACATATGTACTAATTAAGATTATAAGAACTAATTTGTTCCAAGAGGGTGTAAAAATCAAAGGTTATATGAATAGTTTACAGAGTAATGAAGATTATATTAATAAAATATATTATTCAATATATAATATATGCAATATATGCAATATAATATATGCAATCAATACTACTTTGAGGTAATGCAAACAGAAGGAACTCGGGAAAGCAACTTTAAAATACAAAAAAAATAGTTTTTGGGGCACCTGCGTGGCTCAGTCGGTTAAGAGTCTAACTTCGGCTCTCGTCATGATCTTGTGGTTTGTGAGTTTGAGCCCTAGGGTCAGGCTCTTTGTTGACAGCTCCGAGCCCGGATCCTGCTTTGGAACCTGTTACTCCCTCTCTCCACCTATTCCCTGCTCATGCTCTGTCCGTCTCTGTCTCTCAAAAAATAAATAAACGTTAAAAAAATTTAAAAAACCATAAATTAAAAAAAGTATTTTTTGACACCAAATGATTAATGAAGCAGAATCACTTCTTGCATTTGAGGGGATAATGTGCAGTGAAGTTATGAGAGATTATTTCAAGTAAGAAGTTTGTCAACCTTTAGAAGAATATGTGATTTTTATATTAAAGCATTAGTAGATAATTATATCTTCCTAAGAGCATATACAGTGAAAATGAACAGGAATAGTGTGATAGGCGGATTAATAGTCATGTGAAGATATTTATGCCCTAATCCCTATAATCTATGAATACTGTAATCACAATGGCCCTAAAAAGTGGAAGAGGAAGACAAAGAATTGGTCAGAGATATCTGATGATGGAAGAAGAAACAGGAGAGATGAGCAATGGGAAGGACTGTGTCATTGGTTTTGAAGTGAAGAAAGCCTCAAACCAAGGAATGTGGGTGGCTTCTAGAAGCTGAGAAATGATGTCAGTCACCAAGGAACTGGGGACCTCATTGACAATGACTAGAATAAACAAGCAAACACATCCTAACCTTGAGCTTCCAAAAAGGAACACATCCCAACTATATCTTGATTTTAGCCCAGGCGGACCCAAGTCAAACACGTGACCTATGCTCATGGAGTAGCTTCTTCCCTGAGTTTACCTCTATGTTAGTGCTTATTTTAGTATATTAAAATTGCCTATGTATTTATGTTGCTCAAATCTGGAAAACCTAAAAGCTTAGGTATATGGCAGACTTCGGTTTATATCACAACACTCAGCACAATGGCTTACACATGGTAGGGTTCCTCAAATATTCATTGACAGAAGATGTGAATGAACAATTGAAAGAATAATTGAATAAGTGAATTAATATATATGTATATAGAGCTAATAACAATATTTTTCTCTTCTTTGTTTTATACATTTATATCAACAGATGTGATACTTTCCTTAGGTCTTTTTAAAGATTGGTTATTTATTTGTGAACCGACTTATTTTTTTCCCCCTAAATAGGCTTATTGGCCAAAGGAAAATGGTGATGAGGAACAACAGAAGAAAAGGTGATTTGTTATCATCATTTGTACTCTGTAATGAATTGTTTGTCCAACACATTTCAATTGGAAATTTTTTTTTTTTTTTTTTAATTTTTTTTTCAACGTTTTTTATTTATTTTTGGGACAGAGAGAGACAGAGCATGAACGGGGGAGGGGCAGAGAGAGAGGGAGACACAGAATCGGAAACAGGCTCCAGGCTCCGAGCCATCAGCCCAGAGCCTGACGCGGGGCTCGAACTCACGGACCGCGAGATCGTGACCTGGCTGAAGTCGGACGCTTAACCGACTGTGCCACCCAGGCGCCCCTCAATTGGAAATTTGAAATGTATGATCGCTGAAATTATTTGGTGACTATTAAGCACACTAGTAATCATGTATGAATAGCACTTCCTGTCGGAAATTGACTGTCACATTAAGTGAATCAGTGAACCTGACAAAGAAACAAATAAATTTAGAGCCTGGTTATAGGCTTTGCTTTAGGAATACAGGGGATATTTTATGTTTTAATTTAAAACATAATTTTCAGTTCTACCTTGGCTACATATTATTTTTTCTTTGCCAGTGGTCACCAATTTACCTAATGGGACAAGTCAAATTCTGGCAAGAAGTGCCACTCATACATGATTACCAATCTCATCTAGCTAGCTAACTAAATATGCAGATACAGATGATGATATAGATTTGGATGATGATATAGATATAGATGATTATATAGATATAGAGATAGATACAGATACAGATACAGGTACGAGATATGGATAGATACCTCCACTGAATCTTACGAGTTGAATGGTTAATGGGATCACAAATCGGCCATAATTTCTTCAAGCTTAGCCCTAAGAAAGCAGCACCTATATTCTTGCTTCATGTGATGAGTAGATTCGTTAATTCTTCAATAAAATAATTATGAAATTTGAAACATCAACATTTATGTGAAGGTTGAATCCATTTCAAATATGCATGTCTTTATGATGCAAATGCAAATCTCTCTCTTTTTTTTTTAATAAAAGGAGAAAGTATTGCTAATTCATCTATGTCCTCAATCGGCATCAGGTTTTTTCCCCCACCGATGGAAGCAGTGCATCCTAGATGCAAGCTCCATGATTTCACCCATTAAAATGCTTCCTAATTCAGATTTAAAAAGAGAAGAGCTAGCTCACTCTGTTTGAATAAGCCCTAGTTTATTACAGGCAATGAGATGATCAAATAAAAGCCCAGCTGAATCTCAGTTACAGAAGAGATCTATTCATTTATTCTGTGCACTTAAATGAAAGCTGTGTCAGCGTATAACGGTAGTTCAATAATACTAATCTTGATAACCCATTACATTTTTATAACAATTATCTTTCTGTTAGTCATGCCAGTAGACTTAATCCAGGCCACGTTAGGAAAACAAAACAAAATAATTTTCTTTCCAAGAAGATTAATAAATTTGCCCTTACTAGTTCTATAATTGAAAGAAAAAAATAGCATGTCACACAAATTAGATAAAAACAAACAGTGTCTTAATCTAATTATCCATAAATACAATTCATCCCTCAATTTCACCTCAGGATGCTGACCAGGAACCCTGACTCTATTTGTTGACTGAGTCAGAGATACTGGGTAAAAAGGATTGGACTTCCCATCCCTTTTGGACTTTATTTCCATGAACAAAACAAACTCAATAATGCTCCATTGCAATACATACGGATCAGTGAGCCGTGATTTTATTTTATAAATCTGTGATTCACCTTCTGATCAAATGGTAGTCCAAGTATTCCTCACGTATCAAAATTAATCAGTTCCTGAAAACTAACTAGGTAACGAATTTTCAGACAGTGGTCATCTCCATCTGTATACCATTCATTTGAACAGGAACGATGATCATATATTTCCAATCTACATAAAACCTCAAATTTTTTCAAATAGCTTAAAAACACTATAAAACAGGGGCGCCTGGGTGGCTCAGTCAGTTAAGCGTTCAACTCTTGATTTTGACTCAGGTCATGATCTCTCGGTTGGTGGCATTGAGCCCCATGTCGGGCTCTGTGCTGACAGCATGGAGCCTGCTTGGAGTTCTCTCTCTTCCTCTCTCTGTCCCTCCCCTGCTCACGCTCTCCCTCTCATTGAAAATACATAAAAACAAATTGAAAAAGATTTTTAAAAACACTGTAAAATAGTTGTGCAAAGCCCACAGTGGAGCCATAAAACACAAATTACCCAATTATTTATCAATTAATGAACTTAGAAATTTGTTGTTGTTGTTGTTGGCATGGAACGATCAAACACATTCACTTTTTTCCTAAAATACAACAAATACCTGCCATAAGTACTACGATTTTGTCACTTAATACACAAACCACATCAGTTTTGAGTGTGATGTGGTATTAAAATTACACTAAGACTATAGTCATAAACTGTGATGGATAGTCATCCAACACCAATGTTATTAAAAGTCAAAATAACATGTTAAGAATACATAAGGATTCAAATAACACTAAGTAAAATTGCTACTTCATGATGGTGGAATTGCTTCAATGAGGTTTGGTAATGACAGGAGAGAGACAAAGTAAACAGTCACAATGCATATGGGTGGCAGATTAAGTGCCAGTGATGGAAGCAGGCCAACAGTAAATCCCAGAGGCTCACTGATGATCAAATCCAAGAAACCTATACTCAAGACTCTTGATAACTCCAAGAATCCTAATAGCTTAAGACCAACTTGTCATTACAGTTTTTTAAATGTGATATATCGGCTCATGTTATGATGATGCTCACTAAGATTTTTTTTCATTACTTAAAATTTCAACTAAATTATTGGCATTCAGTATTCATGACTACTCATCTTCCTGTTCTCTGATCACTGAGATGAATCAAAGTGAATACCCCAGGAGTGAGTTCTTCATTATTTGATGTTAACAGTTTTGCAACATGTTCCCCCCCCCATGCATTAAATCCGGCCATTTCCAGATCTAAGATGTATTCAATTCTTTGAGAGTAGGCTGGGCAGACAGTTCCTCAACACCTTGGAAATCAAGAAAACAGCAAATAGTTTCTCCTATTCTCTGTTTTCTATTCTGCTGCTTTTCTTTCAAGCCTAAAGTGTCTCCTTGATACCCAAGCTCTTTCGTAAATTCTTCGTTGAATCAGTATCATCTCCATTAGCAGCTGAACCACAGTTTAGAATATGCTGTGGACGTTATGAAGACAATTTGGTCCAAAGAGCTACGATAATCGTGTATTATGAGGAAAACAATGCACTTCAGTATTATCTCTGTAAATCAATAAATCCTTTGTAAATCAATACACCCTTGAAGTGCTATTGTCAAAGAGTACAGCTTTAAGAGTTTCCTTCTTGTGTTATACATTTCTTCAACATTGAATGACCTCCTTTGTCACTTAGGCTTTATGATTTGAATTCTATATAACAGGCTGTGTGCTCTACAATATTATTTAAAGGGTCTTGCAGTTTTTGGAGTTATATACCAACAAACATTTTACGTCCATCCTCATAATTTCTACTCGAGAGCAGGGTGAGCCTATCTTTGGGCATTGAAGGTGCCAACACTTTTTTTCACATTCTGATATTATCAGAAAAAAAATTGTCATATATTCCCAAAGACCCCTCTATTAACAAATCAGAATATCTTCTTTGCAGTGCAGCCAACTCATGCTACTGGGAGAGTGTGGTGTAGCTTAATTTTGTACATAAGCTGTTTTACCTGTGATCCTCAAATTATAATCACGAAGTAGTCTCAAATTTCCCAAACCATCTCAAAGCTGCTTTGGAACTCAGTCTTTCAATCATTTCTTTCTGCTACCTTTTTCTTTTTCAGCTCTTCAAAGTCTTTCCAACATGTCTGCTCCAACATCCACAAGATATACAATGGTACCCCCACTGCCTATGGCTTTTCAATCTTCTGTAATGATGTTTATCTGGGGCTTCAAAAATATTACAAAGTGTTCAAGTATCTTAGAGAGAATATCCAGAATCAACAAAACTTTCACGCAACTTGTGCACGGCTAAACTTCTTCATGGGTACACACCTCTCTCAATAATTTTTTTTAATGGAAGTATAGTTGGCCCCCCATGTTACATGAGTTTCATCTCAATAAGTTTCTTTACCAAATTTTAGTCGGTTCAATCAGTTTCTCTAGGTCACTTTATTCTCAGGACTTTACCCTTCATACAACTTTTTTTTAAGTTTTTACTTAAAAATAAGGGGCCTATGAAAATACTAAAAAATACTAATGCACAAAAGCACAAATAAAAGATGCGATCCCATGAGGAGGACATAGGAGCTATGACTGTAGCTCGCCTCACAGCCTCTTCCTTGGATTCACCCAATTTGAATATTTGCCTTGCATGAGCATGCAGATTTGATGCAGGAGACATTGAGGTTTGGATAAATTTCACAGTTGTTATGGCAACTGAAAGTGGACAGTGAGGGGTTCCTATGTCTTCTATTTCAGGGGTTTTAGAGGGCATTCTAGAACAAAGGTGAAAGGCATTTCAGATGAAGTCAATTTGGTCCTCCCCAAATCAAAGCAACTATCTATAACCTACTTTACGGCAGAAAACAAAAACAAAAACAAACGCAAAATGCTCAGTTAGAAGTCAAATGATCCAGTTTCAGTTCAGCCATTGAGAAGTTTGTCAGTAACTGGAATGCCTGGATGATTTCTTCCAATCCTGACAGTTCTCAATATGCTAACTTTTGATCTTTGACAAGCCATGTAATCTGATATCTTTAAAATGTGAGGACAGATTAGACTTTAAAATCTCTGACATTTTCCCATTTACTTTTTTTTTTTGTAGCCAAGACAATCTATAAAAACACTCTTTAATATATTAACCCTAGTGCCTTAATTAGGAGATTAGTATAGAAATGACTTACGTTTGTTTCATTTTCTAACAAATTGAATATATGTGATTCAAGAGATTTTACTTTTATTTAAAAAATTTTTTTTAACGTTTATTTATTTTTGAGACAGAGAGAGACAGAGCATGAACGGGGGAGGGTCAGAGAGAGGGAGACACAGAATCTGAAACAGGCTCCAGGCTCTGAGCTGTCAGCACAGAGCCCGACGCAGGGCTCGAACTCATGGATCACGAGATCATGACCTGAGCTGAAGTCGGCCGCCCAACCGACTGAGCCACCCAGGCGCCCCAAAAGATTTTACTTTTACCTCACTTTGCGACGATTATCTTTGCCTTATTTAACTTGTAACATACTTATATCTTCCTTTCTACATAGATTATACATTCTTTTTTTAAATGTTTTTAATGTGTATTTATTTTAGAGAGAGAGAGAGAGAGACAGAGACAGAGACAGAGACAGAACACAAGTGGGGAGGGGCGGAGCGATCAGGAGACACAGAATCAGAAGCAGACTCCAGGCTCCCAGCTGACAGCAGAGAGCCCAATGCGGGGCTCAAACTCACAAACTGTGAGATTTTGACCTGAGCTGAAGTCAGATGCCCAAACGACTGAGCCACCCAGGCACCCCTGCATAGATTATAAATTCTTAAGGAAGACAAGTTATATAAAGTTCTCCTTTCTATCTTTCATAGTATGTATCTCATTAGTGAACAGGGAGCTAAATTATACAATCCTTGATGTGTTTTTTTTCCAACTATATGATCTCCCTGAATTGAAAATTTAATGATCCTGTCAATTTTTTATATGAATTGATTGTTTTTATGATTTTTAAAAGTTTTATAAGATGGAGGTTTTATATTATATCAAACAGAAGATAAAATAAATTTATACTAAGACTGACCATTAGTCTTATTTGTCAATGACAAAAGAAAACTGCTGTTTCACATTTATTTTACATTTGTTAGAGATGTTCTACATAAATCTGTTAAGATGACTCACTCTTAGTTAAAATATGCCGCGCATTCTGTCTTCTATCCAGAGAAAGGATTGTTATTTAAAGGTATTAGGGGGGTGCCTGGGTGGCTCCGCGGTTAAGCTGCAGTTAAGCGTCTGACTTTGGCTGAGGTCATGATCTCGCAGTTTGTGAGTTCGAGCCCCTTGTCGGGCTCTGTGCTGACAGCTCGGAGCCTGGAGCCTGCTTCAGATTCTGTGTCTCCCCATCTCTCGGCCCTTCCCCTGCTCATGCTCTGTCTCTCTCTGTCTTTCAAAAATAAATGTTTAAAAAATTTTTAGATAAATAAATAAATAAAGGTATTAGCTATATTTAAATGCTATCAGTGGTTTACAAACAACATGGCAAAATGCTGATCATTTAATAACTGATGACAAGGAATATGACTGAAGAATCTTCACAATTCTGTTCAGATTATTTCCAGCCAAACCAATTCTCTGTAGGAAATATTGCCAAACAATAACCCTATTAAATAGGATGGGATTGCTTTCAACCAAGCCTATTCAGAAATGGTATTTTTGTTTTTTTGCAATTGAATATAGCAGAAATTGATTGAATTTTTTTCAGTGTCTGCGTGTAACAGCTCAGCAATAATTTGCTAAAGGTCTGCTGTGGCTCTTAAGAAGGCATTTTGTTTAACAACAAATGTGTAAACTTGATGTTAGTCTACGCATTTCCTGTGGCTTTAAACTTGGCCAATAGAACTGGAAGAGAGTAAAATAATCTAAAACAACAACAACAACAACAACAACAACAACTATATGATGCTTCTCAACTGATTCCGACTGCAGGGTAAATACTATGATCTTGGTTTAACCATCAAGGTTTTGGGTTTTTTTGTTTTTTTGTTTTTATTTATTTATTTATTTATTTAACCCTGAAACTATCCAAATAATTGGTCTTACTCTCTATATTACACTTTATACATGTTATTATTCATTATGCCATTCTGCCTGAATTAAGGCACGGTGTCTGAACTGAATTGTGTCTCTCCCCAAATTCATATTTTGAAGCACCAATCCTTGGTATCTCAGAGTGTGAGCTTACTTAGCGATCGGGTGTTTAATAGAAAGGTAATTAAGCTGAAAATGAAGTCATCAGGGTGGGTCCTAACCCAATATAACTAGTGTCCTTCAACAAGAGCACATTTGGACACAGACCCAGGTAGAGGGAAGGCACGAAGACAGAGGGAGAAGACAGCTATCTCCAGGCCAGAGAAGAGGGGCCTGGAACAGACTTTTCCTTCACGGCCCTCAGGAGAATCCAGCCCTGCTGACACTTTGACCTTGGGCTTCTAGCCTCTGGGGGTAAGAGAAAAATCAATTTCTCTTGTTTAAGCCACTCTGTTTTCCTGTACTTTCTTATAACAGCCCTAGAAAACTAATACAAAAAAGAAAGCACAGTTTTATATACAGATGGTCTCCGACTTAGGTTGGTTTGACTTACTCTTTGACTACAATGGCGTAAAAGCCATACTCACTCATTGGAAACCAAATCCTTCAACTTTGGAATTTTGATCTTTCCTGACCTAGTGATATGAGGTACAATTGCTCTCTCATGATGATGGACAGTGGCAGCGAGGTGTAGGTCCAGACCAGCCACGTAATCACGACAGTAAATGACTGATTCACTGACAACCATCTATACCTATACAACCATTCTGTTTTTTCGCTTTCGGTACAATGTTTAATAAATTACATGAGATATTCAAGACTTTGTTATAAAGTAGTCTTTGTGTTACATGACTTTGCCCACCTGTAAGCTAATGTAAGTCTTCTGAGCATGTGTAAAGGAGGCTAGGCTAAGTTCTGATGTTTGGTAAGTTTAATGTATTAAGTGTATTTTCAACTTACGATGGGTTTGTAGTCCCATCATAAGTAAAGGAAGTAATTAAAGAGCCTTTAAAAATATCTAATAATGGTTGAATGACAGAAATCTAAGTAGGACACCTTGTCTCTAAAATATAACTGAATATAAAGCCTTGCAAGAAGTATTTCTGTGGTCATCATTCATATAGAGACTCTGTGAGTCAGCAAATGATCCAATAGAACACAGAAGGGAAGACATGGCTAAAATAGAAGATCAAAAATAAAAAAGGACACATAAGTAGTTACATTTTATTAAAAAAAGGACATCATAGGGGTGACTGAGTGGTTCAGTTGGTTAGGCGTCCCACTCTTGATTTCAGCTCAGGTCATGATCACAGGGCTGTGGAATTGAACCCTGCATTGGGTTCTGCACTGAGCATGGAGCCTGCTTAAGATTCTCCCTCTCTCTCTCTCTCTCTCCCCCTCCCTCCCTCCCTTTGTCCCTCTCCAATTCTTGTGCTCTCTTTCTCTCTAAAAAAAATTTTAAAAAGAGGACATCATGAAATTGAACTTAAAAATGAGGCTTCTGGGAAGATGGCGGCGTAGGAGGACGCTGGGCTCACCGCATCCTGCGGATCACTTAGATTCCATCCACACTTGCCTAAATAACCCAGAAAATCGCCAGAAAACTAGCAGAACGGAGTCTCCAGAGTCAAGCGCAGACGAGAGGCCCACGGAAGAGGGTAGGAAAGGCGGAGAGGTGGTGTGCGCTACACGGACTGGTGGGAGGGAGCCAGGCCGGAGGGGCGGCCCTCCGGCCAAGCAGAGCCCCCGAGTCTGGCTGGCAAAAGCAGAGGGGCCGGACGGAGTGTGTTCCGACAGCAAGCGTGACTTGACATCTGGAAGGTTATAAGCTAACAGCTCTGCTCAGAGAACGGGAGGGCTGGAGGACAACGGGAGGGAGAGTTGTTGAGCTCCGGGCGACAGAGCTCAGCTTGGTGGGGAACAAAGGCGCTCGCCAGTGCCATCTCCCTCGCCCATCCCCCAGCCAAAATCCCAAAGGGAACCAGTTCCTGCCAGGGAACTTGCTTGCTGCGTGCAAACACCCAACGCTGTGCTTCTGCAGATCCGTCCCTCGGGCGGGTCTGACTCCTTCCCCGTGCCACAGGGCCCCTCCCGAAGCGGATCTCTGAAAGAAAAGAGAGCTGAGCCTGCCCCTCCTGCCCTCATGCACCTTGCTGATCCACCCCAGCTAATACGTCAGATCCCCAGCAGCACAAGCCTGGCAGTGTGCAAGTAGCCCAGACGGGCCACACCACCCCACAGTGAATCCCACCCCTAGGAGAGGGGAAGAGAAGGCACACACCAGTCTGACTGTGGCCCCAGTGGTGGGCTGGGGGCAGGCATCAGGTCTGACTGCGGCCCCGCCCACCAACGTAAGTTATTCAAGACAGCACAGGGGAAGTGCCCCGCAGTCCCACACCACTCCAGGGACAATCCAAAATGACGAAATGGAAGAATTCCCCTCAAAAAAACCTCCAGGAAATAACGACAGCTAACGAACTGATCAAAAACGATTTAAACAATATAACAGAGAGTGAATTTAGAATAATAGTCATAAAATTAATCACTGGGCTTGAAAACAGTATAGAGGACAGCAGAGAATCTATTGCTACAGAGATCAAGGGACTAAGGAACAGCCAGGAGGAGCTAAAAAATGCTATTAATGAGCTGCAAAATAAAATGGAGATGACCACAGCTTGGATTGAAGAGGCAGAGGAGAGAATAGGTGAATTAGAAGATAAAATTATGGAAAAAGAAGAAGCTGAGAAAAAAAAAAGATAAAAAAATCCAGGAGTATGAGGGGAAAATTAGAGAACTAAGTGATGCACTAAAGAGAAATAATATACACATAATTGGTATTCCAGAGGAGGAAGAGAGAGGGAAAGGTGCTGAAGGTGTACTTGAAGAAATAATAGCTGAGAACTTCCCTGATCTGGGGAAGGAAAAAGGCATTGAAATCTAAGAGGCACAGAGAACTCCCTTCAGATGTAATTTGAATCGATCTTCTGTACGACATATCATAGTGAAATTGGCAAAATACAAGGATAAAGAGAAAATTCTGAAAGCAGCTAGAGATAAATGTGCTCTAACATATAAAGGGAGACCTATAAGAATCGTGAGTGATCTCTCTAGTGAAACTTGGCAGGCCAGAAAGGAATGGCAGGAGATCTTCAATGTGATGAACAGAAAAATATGCAGCCGAGAATCCTTCATCCAGCAAGTCCATCAAAGGAATAGAAGGAGAGATAAAGGTCTTCCCAAACAAACAAAACTGAAGGAATTCATCACCACTAAACCAGCCCTACAAGAGATCCTAAGGGGGATCCTGTGAGACAAAGTACCAGAGACATCGCTACAAGCCTGAAACCTACGGACATCACAATGACTCTAAACCCATATCTTTCTATAATAACACTGAATGTAAATGGACTAAATGTTCCAACCAAAAGACATAGGGTATCAGAATGGATAAAAAAACAAGACCCATCTATTTGCTGTCTACAAGAGACTCATTTTAGACCTGAGGAAACCTTCAGATTGAGAGTGAGGGGATGAAGAACTATTTATCATGCTACTGGAAGTCAGAAGAAAGCTGGAGTAGCCATACTTATATCAGACAAACTAGACTTTAAATTAAAGGTTGTAACAAGAAATGAAGAAGGGCATTATATAATAATTACAGAGTCTATCCATCAAGAAGAACTAACAATTATAAATGTCTATGTGCCGAATATGGGAGCCCCCAAATATATAAAACAATTACTCACAAACATAAGCAACCTTATTGATAAGAATGTGGTAATTGCAGGGGACTTTAACACTCTACTTACAGAAATGGACAGATCATCTAGACACATGGTCAATAAAGAAACAAGGGCCCTGAATGATACATTGGATCAGATGAACTTGACAGATATATTTAGAACTCTGCATCCCAAAGCAACAGAATATACTTTCTTCTCAAGTGCACATGGAACATTCTCCAAGATAGATTACATACTGGGTCACAAAACAGCCCTTCATAAGTATACAAGAATTGAAATCATACCATGCATACTTTTAGACCACAATGCTATGAAGCGTGAAATCAACCACAGGAAAAAGTCTGGAAAACCTCCAAAAGCATGGAGGTTAAAGAACACCCTACTAAAGAATGAATGGGTCAACCAGGCAATTAGAGAAGAAATTTAAAAATATACGGAAACAAATGAAAATGAAAATACAACAATCCAAATGCTTTGGGATGCAGCGAAGGCAGTCCTGAGAGGAAAATACATCGCAATCCAGGCCTATCTCAAGAAACAAGAAAAATCCCAAATACAAAATCTAGCAGCACACCTAAAGGAAATAGAAGCAAGCAGAAAAGACACCCCAAACCCAGCAGAAGAAGAGGAATAATAAAGATCAGAGCAGAAATAAACAATATAGAATCTAAAAAAACTGTAGAGCAGATCAATGAAACCAAGAGTTGGTTTTTGAAAAAATAAACAAAATTGATAAACCTCTAGCCAGGCTTCTCAAAAAGAAAAGGGAGATGACCCAAATAGATAAAATCATGAATGAAAATGGAATTATTACAACCAATCCCTCAGAAATACAAGCAATTATCAGGGAATACTATGAAAAATTATATGCCAACAAACTGCACAACCTGGAAGAAATGGACAAATTCCTAAACACCCACACTCTTCCAAAACTCAATCAGGAGGAAATAGAAAGCTTGAACAGACCCATAACCAGCGAAGAAATTGAATCAGTTATCAAAAATCTCCCAACAAATAAGAGTCCAGGACCAGATGGCTTCCCAGGGGAGTTCTACCAGACATTTAAAGCAGAGATAATACCTATCCTTCTCAAGCTATTCCAAGAAATAGAAAGGGAAGGAAAACTTCCAGACTCATTCTATGAAGCCAGTATTACTTTGATTCCTAAACCAGACAGAGACCCAGTAAAAAAAGAGAACTACAGGCCAATATCCCTGATGAATATGGATGCAAAAATTCTCAATAAGATACTAGCAAATCGAATTCAACAGCTTATAAAAAGAATTATTCACCATGATCAAGTGGGATTCATTCCTGGGATGCAGGGCTGGTTCAACATTTGCAAATCAATCAACGTGATACATCACATTAATAAAAGAAAAGATAAGAACCATATGATCCTGTCAATCGATGCAGAAAAAGCCTTTAACAAAATTCTGCATCTTTTCTTAATAAAAACCCTCGAGAAAGTCGGGATAGAATGAACATACTTAAACATTATAAAAGCCATTTATGAAAAGCCCACAGCTAACATCATCCTCAATGGGGAAAAACTGAGAGCTTTCCCCCTGAGATCAGGAACACAATAGGGATGTCCACTCTCACCACTCTCAACACATAGTGTTGGAAGTTCTAGCATCAGCAAACAGACAACAAAAGGAAATCAAAGGCATCAAAATTGGCAAAGATGAAGTCAAGCTTTCACTTTTTGCAGATGACATGATATTATACATGGAAAATCCGATAGACTCCACCAAAAGTCTGCTAGAACTGATACATGAATTCAGCAAAGTTGCAGGATACAAAATCAATGTACAGAAATCAGTTGCATTCCTATACTCTAATAATGAAGCAACAGAAAGACAAATAAAGAAACTGATCCCATTCACAATTGCACCAAGAAGCATAAAATACCTAGGAATAAATCTAACCAAAGATGTACAAGATCTATATGCTGAAAACTATAGAAAGCTTATGAAGGAAATTGAAGAAGATATAAAGAAATGGAAAAGCATTCCGTGCTCATGGATTGGAAGAATAAATATTGTTAAAATGTCAATACTACCCAAAGCTATCTACACATTCAGTGCAATCCCAATCAAAATTGCACCAGCATTCTTCTCGACGCTAGAACAAGCAATCCTAAAATTCATATGGACCCACAAAAGGCCCTGAATAGCCAAAGTAATTTTGAAGAAGAAGACCAAAGCAGGAGGCATCACAATCCCAGACTTTAGCCTCTACTACAAAGCTGTCATCATCAAGACAGCATGGTATTGGCACAAAAACAGACACATAGACCAATGGAATAGAATAGAAACCCCAGAACTAGACCCACAAACGTATGGCCAACTCATCTTTGACAAAGCAGGAAAGAACATCCAATGGAAAAAAGACAGTCTCTTTAACAAATGGTGCTGGGAGAACTGGACAGCAACATGCAGAAGAATAAAACTAGACCACTTTCTTACACCATTCACAAAAATTAACTCAAAATGGATAAAGGACTTGAATGTGAGACAGGAAACCATCAAAACACTAGAGGAGAAGCAGGAAAAGACCTCTCTGACCTCAGCCGCAGCAATTTCTTACTTGACACATCCCCAAAGGCAAGGGAATTAAAAGCAAAAATGAACTATTGGGACCTCATGAAGATAAAAAGCTTCTGCACAGCAAAGGAAACAATCAACAAAACTAAAAGGCAACCAATGGAATGGGAAAAGATATTTGCAAATGACATATCTGGCAAAGGGCTAGTATCCAAAATCTATAAAGAGCTCACCAAACTCCACACCCCAAAAACAAATAATCCAGTGAAGAAATGGGCAGAAAACATGAATAGACACTTCTCTAAAGAGGACATCCAGATGGCCAACAGGCACATGAAAAGATGCTCAACATCGCTCATCATCAGGGAAATACAAATCAAAACCACACTCAGATATCACCTCACGACAGCCAGAGTGGCCAAAATGAACAAATCAGGAGACTATAGATGCTGGCAAGGATGTGGAGAAACGGGAACCCTCTTGCACTGTTGGTGGGAATGCAAACTGGTGCAGCCACTCTGGAAAACAGTGTGGAGGTTCCTCAAAAAAACTAAAAATAGACCCACCCTATGACCCAGCAATAGCACTGCTAGGAATTTACCCAAGGGATACAGGAGTACTGATGCATAGGGGAACTTGTACCCCAATGTTTATAGCAGCACTCTCAACAATAGCCAAATTGTGGAAAAAGCCTAAATGTCCATCAAATGATGAATGGATAAAGAAATTGTGGTTTATATACACAACAGAGTACTACGTGACAATGAGAAAGAATGAAATATGGCCCTTTGTAGCAACATGGATGGAACTGGAGAGTGTGATGCTAAGTGAAATAAGCCATACAGAGAAAGACAGATACCATATGTTTTCATTCTTATGTGGATCCTGAGAAACTTAACAGAAACCCATGGGGGAGGGGATGGAAAAAAAAGTGGTTAGAGTGGGAGAGAGAGCCAAAGCATAACAGACTCTTAGAAATTGAGAAGAAACTGAGGGTTGATGGGGGGTAGGAGGGAGGGTAGGGTAGGTGATGGGCATTGAAGAGGGCATCTTTTGGGATGAGCACTGGGTGTTGTATGGAAACTAATTTGACAATAAATTTCATATAATAAAAAAATGAGTAGAAATTTTACAGGTTCAAATGAGAATATGATTACACATGGGTATAGACACAATGAGAA
Source organism: Panthera tigris (assembly GCF_018350195.1). NCBI lineage: Eukaryota > Metazoa > Chordata > Mammalia > Carnivora > Felidae > Panthera > Panthera tigris. The sequence continues at coordinate 82,360,723 of NC_056671.1, read as the reverse complement.
TAAGCTTATGGGCATGACAATGCAAAGAAAGTCATGTGGGAAGTAATGAGGTGGAAAATTTAGAGAAGAGATAAGGTTGGGGAAAGTTGGTAGAAGGTAGAAAAGATTTGAAAAGGAAGATGTGAAATGTGCCAAATCACTTGCACTTATTTTTGAAAGAAACAGGTGAACTCAACAATCTGGACCATATGTTGACCTTCCTAGACCTAGTTTTAAGGAAGATAATTTTCCTGGCATTTTAGACAGAGTTGTAGTGAAGGGAGGACAGATTGGAAGTCAGTCCCAGAACTCCTGTCTTTGGCAATCCTGAATGTTTGAAAACCCACCAGTTAGGGAATTTTTCATTTCATTAATATTCACTTACTTGCATTTCCCTTAAAATTCGTTAAATGTAAAATATAGGAATGCACCCTAATATTGTCATGTGTTCGTTAATGTCTTGCTCTATTCTAGAAAAGGGAGAGAGAGAGGGAACAAACACATTAAATTACCCCATGCTCCATTCAGCCTTCGAAAGAGTTGGGCTTCCTTCTATGGAAACTGATGAATGTGAAGAGGTTGAGGAAGACATCATGATGGTCTGGATTAGAGTAGAAGTTTTCAGTGTACATGAGACCTTTCTGGATTGTGTGCTAAGAGTAAAAACAAAAAGGAAAAGAAAAAGAAAAGAAAAAGCAGATTTCTGTGTCCTACTTCCAGAGTTTTCTTATTTAGTAGGTCTAGGATGGGAGTGTAGATGTTGCTAGTTCTGAGAATAGTAGGTTAGTAACATGGAACTAGGAATAGAAAGCCCCTAGGTGGCCAGGACCACATTCCAAGGGATCAGATTGGGGTTGTTTGTTTATATAATGGAGGGTACTAGGGGGTCTATTGGAGTCTCCACTCTCTGTTGATTTAGGAATTAGATCATTTTCTTTTTGCTTCTCTTGTTAATCACTCTTTATCCTTCATCTTCCCTTCTTTCTATTCTTTTCCCCTTCTGCTTTTTTTTTTTAGAAGTTTCTACTTTCATGCTTCTCTTATTCTACATATTTTCTAGATTTGTGATAATCAAAAGGAAGTTTCTCAAAAAAATATTGTCCATAGAATAAGAGATTCTATGAAAGCTCACTTTTCTTACCCTATTTCAGAAAATAAATTTACAAGGTGTGTCATTCATTTGTACCTTGAAAGTATTACTGATTTTATTAGCTAAGCATATATAAACCTCTTTTTTGATGATTACTTTCATTAGCTTAAAAGATGCATACATCTAGATGTGTTTTTAAGAAACTGGTATGTAATTAGAAACATTTTATTTCAATCAAGGAAAATTATGGCATCATGTATTGGAATAACAATGCAGATTCTGTAAGATATTTAATGGTAATTATTATGTATTACTGTGGGTACCTAGAATTTTACTATTTTTATGAACATGTCAGAACATTAGCAGGTAGTTACTATGGTCTAGTAATGAGTGGTATCTGATTCATATAATTTTTAATAATCTCGCAATATTCAGTGGTAGTTTAAAGTATTTTAAATATGTCTGTACCTCTGGTAAACTTTTGTACTAAACCACAGAAAGCTACCATTACAGAAGTTGTCCATATGTTTTTAAGATTTTCTTTAATGTTTATTTTTGAGACAGACAGAGGGTGAGCAAGGGAGGGGCAGAGAGACTGGGAGTCATGGAATCCGAAGCAGGCTTCGAGCTGTCAGCACAGAGCCCGACACAGGGCTTAAACCCACCAACCATGAGATCACGACCTGAGCCGAAGTCAGAGGCTCAACTGACTGAGCCACCCAGGCGCCCCTAGAAGTTGTCCATATTATTCACTTTTGAAAGGACTTTCATATTCTACAATTTTACTCTACAAGTTAAGATGGCTTCTCTTCCAAAAAGTATTGTTGGACGTATAGGCAGCATGTAGTTCTCAGAATACTCTGTCAGTCACTTCCTTGCTTGTTATATATTACTGCCTGACCAAAAGATAATAGCATTTCTGAGAAATAGTGAGCCTCTTGTAATTCAATTAAGTCCAATTAGTTATAACATAGTCCCATATGTTCTTTTAACAGCCAACTAGAAATAGATTCCATAGAAAACTATAATTCATGTCTCTTCTAGGAAGAAATTTAAGGCAGCAAGAAATTGCAGTCACATATATTAAACACTTAACTCTCAGACTATGTCTATCTATAATACTTATACCTAAATGTGCGATAATATTTCTTGGATCGAATTACCTGCATTGTATGATATCAAACAGTGAGAAAGCATACTTTATTTTCCTTGCATGTATGCCATTACTGCTTGAAAAAGTAAGTCTGGGGGCATGAGACAGTATAAGAATAGCCAGCTTTAAGTTATTATTTCTACAACCCAACAAAGAGACTTAATTGGCAGTTGGGAAAAGATATCTGATTAAGTTGGAAATACCTATGGTGAACTATTGGCAAATTGGATAAACCAGTGATTAAGCAGGTGTTCACAAAGGATTTCTATATTTTTTCATTGTTGATTTGAGGTTATTCAAGTTCAACACATAAAATGAAACCTGTAGTTTTGCTATTGATAGTAGATCAAATCAGTTCTAACTGATCTACTCATAAATCAATATCTTTGTCTAGTATGGACAGGATTCATGCAGAGATATAACAGGAATTTATAATTGCTATAAACCATTGGTAACATGAAATTGTGAACAAAAAAATCTAACAGTGAGGAGTCAGTTGAGAGATTCAACTATAACTCACTGCCAAATTAAATGTGGGGCCTTTTAGATGCAGCTATTAGCCTCTGGAAACAAATGAAAGAGAAATAGTTAAATTAGTGTGGTCTCTGTCTATATCAATCCAAATTCAGAGGGAAGACACTGCGATTGTACGGGAGCTTGTTTGTTTGTTTGTTTTTCAGAGAATTTCACTTGATAAACTGCTTTCTGTGAATTTTATTGTTCTTGCAACTAGTGATGAATACATGGGGAGAAATTGCAAATATTTCTAATTTATAGGCTCATATATCAAGTTTTCAGAGTATGTCTCTCTGTATGTGAACTTACCAAACTTTTTTCATCAGCAGCCCCTCAGCAAGCTGTTCCATGGGGAATAATATCTTTACAAAAACCTACTTGTGCTTGGGTATCAATCAATTATATCATTAACACCCATAAAGAGAGATGTTAAGACATTGTTTCAAGCATCCAGTGACAGTGATGATACAGAAACAAAATTCAAGAATATGAGGGCAATGCCTCAAATTCAGTATGATATTTACATTTCACGGCAGATAGAATAATGCCCCTTCAAGGATCTGATAATCCCTCGATCCCATAATAGTGTTACCTTAAATAGTATATTTGTTTCATATGGCTACAATAAACAATTACCACTAACTGGAGAGGGGTGAGGGGGCTTGGACAACAGAAATTTATTCTCTCATTGTTATGGAGTCCCGAAGTCTGAAACCAAGGTGGCGAAATGTTTGATTCCTTCTGTAGGCTCCGAGAAACTGAGAAAGAACCCATCCCCATCACCTTTTACTCTGTGCCTCTGTGTTTAATCCTTTTCTGTAACTTATATGGTCTTAATCTTCATTGGATTCAGGATCCATCCTAATTCACAATGATCTCATTTGGGGATCTTCAGTAACAGTTGCAAAGATTTTTATTTTAAAAAGAGCTGTCTTCTGAAGTTCCAGGTGCGTGTCTTTTGGAGGCTACTATGCCACCCAGTAAAGATGGCAAGAGAGACTTTGCGGATGTGATTAAGTCAAAGCTCTTGAAATGGGGAGATTATCTTGGATCATCTGGATGGGCCCAACATAATCACAAGGATCCTTAGAAGGGAAGAGATGGGGCAGGAGGATTCGAGTCAGGAAAGGAGATGTGGCGATGGGAGAAAAGGTGAGAGAGAAAGAGGTAGAGGCAGAGATGGCTTTGAAGATGGAGGGACGGGCTGGGCACCAAGGATGCAGATCGCGTCTGAAAGCTGTAGAAGACACGACACAGAGATTCTCCCAGAGATTTTGAAAGGAACACGGTCCTAGTGACCGTTTCAATTTAGGACTCTGAATTGTACAACTCTAAAATAATACATGTCTATGGTTTTAAGTCTCTAAATTTGTGGTACTTTTCTACAGTAGCAGCAAGAGACAAATACATACTCATATAAGAAGTATCTATATTCTACCTTACAGTAGGGATCCTTACAAACTGTTAAGACTCAGATTTCTAATCCACAATGATGATATGCTCATAAATGATTACAAATTATTTGTTACTGCATTTCAAAATCATCTTTTTTAATTTTTTTTTTTTTGAGATATAGAGAGAGAAAGAGCATGCAAGCAAGCAGGGGAAGAACAGAGGGAAAGGGAGAGAGAGAATTTTGAGCAGCCTCCATGCCTAGCTCGGAGCCTCACACAGGGCTCGATCTCAAGACCCTGAGATCACGACCTGAGCTGAAATCAAGAGTTGGACACTTAAACAACTGAGCTACCCAGGGGCCCCTCAAAATCATCTTCGTAAGAATTTATTATTAATATTTTTTTCTAAATTTGTTTTTGTTGTTGACAGAAGTGTAGAGTTATGAAAAAAATCAAATGCTCAGTATAAATTTCATGTGAAAAAATAAACCTATTTTTATTTTATAGACACACCTGACAAGTTCTTATTGTCTGTGGATAGCATTAATACATTTCATCAAATTATGGAACCAACTTAATACTAATTGTTCTATTTAACTCCATGCTGCTTTCTAATGTAATAGAGTTTTACATTTGGAATAAAACCCATTACACTTTTGCATCTGACAGGTTTTTGCCCCACAAAAATTTCAATTTATTGGAGCACGAACATTGCAGCTAACAACAGTTTTGGAAAGTTTAATGTTAATGCAAAAAAAAGAAAATACCCTTGCAAAATTTACCACAATTGTTTACTTTCTGAAAATGAGCACTAAACCATTTGCATAACATCTGCACTGCTTGGAGGGTTGAAACACTAAAGCAATTAGCGCTGTATTCTATAATGCATGTTGCAACTCAAGCAACGTTGAAGTTGAGCTAACTTAATATTTAGTTAGGAAGGAAAAGTCACTATATTTGCCCTTTACTATTAGTACTTCTTCAAACTACCCGATCATGGTTACTATGTTAAGAGTCTGGTTTTCAAGAAAGTTCCAGAAAACATCATTTTAAGAAAAAAAAAAATCCTGCAGGGACATTCATTTAGTTTTCCTAATATGTGTTTGTTTACATCTATTTTATGTACTCGAGTAGTACGGATTTTACACAGCAGTTATAGTACAATAAATAAAGCTGAAGTCTGCTGTGACAAATAATTTATATTAATGATATGACAAACTATATTATTCTAGATCAATGCACTGACCAATACTTTTCAAATTCTAGATACCTATCAGTATCTACAATTTTATTTTTAAGAAAATATGTTACAGGGGTGCCTGCATGGCTCAGTTGGTTAAGCATCCGACTTTGGCTCAGATCATGATGTTAGGGTCCTGAGTTTGAGTCCCGACTTGGGATCCGTACTGACAGCTCAGAGCCGGGAGCCTGCTTCAGATTCTGTGTCTCCCTCTCCTTCCACCCCTCCCCTGCTAGCATTCTCTCTCTCTCTCTCTCTCTCTTTCTCTCTGAAAATAAATAAACATTAAAAAATTTTTAAAAATGTTATGACCTGGCATTCATGCTTTATTTTGTTTCTGAATAGTCACAGGATTTGACATTAAACTGTTTTCTGATTTGCAATCACATTTAAGTTGATAATTTAAAATTTATTATCAAGCCACATTAAATTCTGTATTAAAATCACCATGATTAGAGTCAGGATACCTTAAATCTAGATACATCAATACTATGTAGCTATATATATATATCATAAAGGTGAACTTCAGTCACACGAATAAAATATAAATGAGTATTAGAAGTTCTGCTGTACTGGAAAAACATGAGTCATTTCACAGGTCAACAGGGCAACACTCAAACAATTCTGTAAAACACCTAAGAATGCAGTTAAACCTTAAACAAACAAGATATATTTTTATACGTGGCTATGCTTGCCAGAAAGAAAGGGAAGTTACAGGCACCAGAAATGAAAAGGTCCCTGATAGCAAGAATGCTGGGCTCTCAAACTGATGAGGGAGATGGGTCATCTTGATTTGAGGGGAGAAAGGTCAGGTGGTGCAGAAACGGTGACTGGGGTTCAAAACTCAAAGCGGGGAAAAGAAAAGGGACAAGGATTCTAGGTTACAAGATGGGAAGTCAGAACCAAAACTTCTGCAAAACCTGGGACTCTGGAAAGCGTATATGTCTTACAAAGAAAAGACTAGCACATCCGTCTGCCAGGGGCAAAGGAAAGGTTGACTAAGCCCTGTGTCCATGTTCAAAATAATAAAATACGGTAGAATTCTCCCATTCTCCTGAGACCCTGACAACCACAGCCCACCTCTGTCAGGTTTGAGGTTAGAATCTACACTCCCCACAGGACGAGGGGAGGCTGCAAACCCGGGATAGTTGAGAGGGAGTCCAACATCCACAAGTCTGATCACCTTGTTTGGCTGATGATGAAGCGCGTCATCTGCACGTGGGGACTTTGGAGAACATCTCTACCAGACACACAATGTCAGGTATCTGAGTGCATTGACATTCCTCTTTCCTAAGACTCCTTGTTACCAGGAATGTCATCTTGCATCAAGTTCCTGAAAGTCCAGTCAAAATCTTAAGTCACTGTTTAGTTCATGCTCAGGTCATTATCGTTGTTCTTTCCAGGCAAAGCGAGTAGCGAGATGTGTTAATCAAGGCTGGTCCTGAGTAGGGTAGTCATTCTGTCAATGTCATCCTGAAACTTTCATGAGACAGGGCTTTCTCCAAGCCAGGGGTTTCAGATATTTTCTACTTTGGTAAACGGATTACAGGAAAGTCCTCTGGAGATTCAAAGCTTGATTAGAGAAGGAGCGGCCATCCAGTATTGTGGCAGAAGGAGGCAGCCAGGAATTTCGGATACAACTTTATTTAGCTTTAGTACTGACAAAAAATGTATGCCATAGAAACTATTTCTGCAGGACCAGGGCCAGGAGTACTGCTCAGCACACCCAAATTTGTATCTAAGTGGATCAAATGACAACAAATTGATGCTGAGTGGGTTTGTTTGCAAGGACACCTGGAGTTTCGTGATTTGGCATTTAATCATTTCGAGAACTCAACAGCAGAGCAAGCAACGTTTCTCCAAAGTACAGTGGTTCTTTGGGTGACATGGCTGTGCTCCAAAACTTTATGTCCAGTCACTAGGGTTCAGATACAAATGCTTGACAAAATTTGCATAAAATATCCTGTCCGTTGGCTTGATTATGAAAGCCCAAAGTTAGACCTGCGCTCACTCTCGTCTGAATCAGCTGGGCGCTTTTATTATTTTCTTGTTCTGCTTTCCATTTAAAATACAGCTTCCTGTGCCACTTGTTAATATAATGTGTAATATTCTTAACTTTAGAGTAAGTTTCTTCCCCAATCCAAAGAGTTCTAGCAAAATACACATGCTTTTTAAAGGGGTAGTGTCATACAGGAAAACATCTTTCTTCAGGCTGTAGAAACAATATCCAGATATTTTCCAGACTATCGTAGACCTCTTCTCTGCACAGAAACTACATCAAGGCCCAATATTTTCATGGGATTCATTTCTGTCATCTAAGTCCCGATGTTTTCTGCTAATTTCTATTAACATGTTAGCATCAATAGAATAATTTGGTTTGGTGTTATCTTAATGATGAGGACAATTACGTTCTTTTTGGACTAAGCACTTAAGGTTGACACGAGCTGGAAGACAGCACAGTGAATGGAGCTATATTGCTGTACTTGCCATGTATAAACCTCAAACAACTTTGAGTGGTTTTGGTCACCAATCAACAGTCACCAGATCTCTGGCTGTACCAGTTGCCAAAGGTGTTTATTTGCTTTAGTGAAAACAGACAGCATCTGGAAACAATAGCTTCAATTGGAGTCACCAGTTAATTAAGCTTAGAAATTCACTCTCGTTCTCTATCTGCCCTCCATCTTTCGCACTTACAAAAATTCATAGTTAAATGGGAATGTGATAGAAAATACGGGTCTCTCTGAATCATTTCAATCCTTATAGTAAGAATAAGATCTCTTGTGCCTCCTTGGATATGCACGGTCTTTGTCAGGGGAGACCTTTGGAGAGCTCAGAAATGAAGGAACTCATGGGGTGAGGGTGTGGTTCCACCAGGAATATTGTTCGTTGTATAAGGTAATAACTCCATGTCATTCCTGACATCAGCTGGTCTCCGTTCCAACAGGTGAATCAAGGAGTTCTTTTTGGTCCCAAACGAATGTTGTTCCCGAGTCACAATCAGTATCAAACAGTCCCCCAATAATCTGCATAGTTCTTATTTTCTTAGTTCATATTTCTTCTTCCCCCAGTAAATGGTGGCCAGAGCACTGAGCACTTATGAGTTTGAGTATCTAAGCTCTACTGATCCTCCCTACAAATAGCAGTGCCATGACACATGGGCACAGGCAGCCCTGAACGACTTATGGTAAAGACCAGCAGGGAAGAACACCCGTTCCCTGCAAGAAGCTTACTTTCAAGATGGAGCGAGAGAAAAGCACCTAGCAATGCACGACAATGGCATCAATGAAATATCAAATAAGATATAATATAGAGCATTTACAAAATGTAAGTAAAAGATGATATAAGAATATATATCAGCAAATAATTTTAAGTATATGAGGATGTTCTGTAACTATCTTAACCCTATAGGTATTAAGAAGTATGGGGCAATAGACAATTTTCCTTTTTTCATTTTTTTAATGTTTACTTATTTTTGAGAGAGAAAGAGCGACAGAGAGCGAGCAGGACAGGGGCTGAGAGAGACAGATACACAGATCTGAAGCAGGCTCCAGGCTCCGAGCTGTCAGCACGGAGCCCGACGTGAGGCTCAACTTCATGAACTGTGAGATCCTGACCCGAGCCAAGTCAGACTCTCAACCAACTGAGCCACCCAGGAATCCCAATAGGTAATTTTCTAATGACAATATTACAGAGTATGCAAACGGACTCAGAAATGAATAAAACACTAAATAGATTTATAATCATTGGAAAAAAAACGTATAAGTCAAATAAATCATTTAGATTCTATCATAATAAACCCTTAGAAATATGAAACAGAAACTTCTGTACAGATCCAATACAACCCCTATCAAAATTCCAATGTCATTTTGCACAGGAATAGAACAATCCTAAAATTTATATACGCCACGAGACACGCTGAAAACCCAAAGCAATCTTGAGAAAGAAAAACAAAGCTAGAGCTATTATGCTCCCTGATTTCAAACTATATCCTAAATATGTAATAATCAAAGCAGTATGGTATTGGCAGAAAACAGACACATAGATCAGTAGAACAGAATAGAGAGCCCAGAAATACACCCACATTTGTATTTTCAATTAATTTATGACAAAGGTGCCAAGAAAATACAATGGGGAAAAGGAACAGTCTCTTTGAGAAAAAGTGTTGGGACAACTGGACGTGGAAAATAATAAAACTGGACTGCTGTCTTACGCCATACACAAAAGTTAATTCAAAATGGAGTAAAGGCTTGAATGGAAGACCTGAAATCATAAAACTCCCAGAGGAAAACATAGATGGTAAATTCCTGGACATCAATTTTGGTGATGACTTTTTGGATTTGACACCAAAAAAAAAGGCGGCAAAAGCAAAAATAAACAAAGGGAGTCACATCAAACCAAAAAACTTCTGCAAAAGCAAAGGGAACCATCAACAGAATGAAAAAGAAACCTACTGAATGAGGGAAAATATTTGCAAAGCATGTATCTAATAGAGCGTACATGTACAAAATACGTAAATAACTCGTACAACTTAACCTAAAAACAACAATAACCAGAAGCAATCCAATTGAATAATGAGAAGAGGATCTGACTACACATTTTTCCAAAGACATACAGATGCACAACAGACTCATGAACTGATTCTTGACATCACTGATCATCAGGGAAATGGAAATCAAAACCGCAATGAGATATCAGCTTATACCTGTCAGAATGTCTATCATCAAAAAGACACACAGTGATAAGTGCTGGCAAGGAAGTGGACCAAAGGGAACCTTCATGCACTATTGGTGGGTATGTAAATTAGTGTAGCCACTGTGAAAAACAGTATGGAGTTCCCTCAGAAAATGAAAGAGAATGACGACACGATCTACCGGTTTTTCTTTGGAGAAAGAAGAAAACAACATGAACTCAACAATCACATGCACCTCTGTATTCACTGAAGCATTATTTACAATATCCAAAAACGAGAACAGCATAAATGTCCACTGACAAATGAATAGACTAAAAAAATGAGGTATATATTTACAACGGAATATTATTCAATTAAAAATTGAATTAAATATTTAAATAATTAAATATTATTAAATTTATCTATTTATTTATTTAATCTTTATTTAAATATTTAATTAAATTATTTAATATATATTATATGTTATATATAATATATATAAATTAATAATAAATATAAATTAAATATATTATATATATATAATTTATATATAAATATAAATTAAATTATTTAATATTTATTTAAATATTATTAAATTTATTAAATAATTAAATATTATTCAATTAAAAAGAATAGAATCTCGCCATGTGTGACGATATAGACGTCCCTTGAGCACATTATGCTAAGAGAAGTAAGTCAGATAGAGACAGACAAATATTGCATATCACTTGTTTGTGAAACATAAAAATCAAGAACAGCAACAACAACAAAAAACAAGCTCATAGATACAGAGAATAGATTGGTGCTCGCCCGAGGTGGGGGAGGGGTGGCGGAAAAAATGACTAAAGGGTTCCAAAGGTACAAACTTCCAGTTATAAAATAAATCACTGTGATATTGCATGTCAAGTATACCTCAATAACAAAAGAAAACTTCTTTACCCTACAGAAATCTATAAATCAAAACTCTACAATTAAAAAAAAAATCTACTGTAAGCATCCCATTTCATCGCTGATATAGTAGGAGTACAGCAGGCACTGAACCTAGCTTCACCTCACTTCCAAACTTGAGCTTGCCCTAATACGACATTTGCCATAGCAATCATCTTCCCTTAGAAAGAGTGTACTCCAGCCTCTTAATCTACTCTGAGGAAACCGGTCTGAGTGGACTTAAGCGATTTGTCTAAATGTACTCAACTGGCGAATAGAGGAACATTGACTTAAAGCCAGTGTTCTGTGGGGGGAAAAAAAGAGTCAGCTGAGGGGCTCCTGGGTGGCTCAGTTGGTCAAGCCTCTGACTCTTTTGATTTTGGGTTCAGGTCAAGATCTCATGGTTGGTGAGATCAAGTCTGACATCAGGCTCTGAGCTGATAGCACTGAACCTTCTTGGGATTCTGTCTCTCCCCGTCTCTCTGCCCATCTCCCTCTCCTGCTTATGCATGTGCTCGCTCTCTCTCTTTCTCTCTCTCTCTCTATCTTTCCCCAAATAAAGAAACAAAAATAAAGCCAGTTTAAAGCATGCTGGTTTATGTCCTCTCCCATTAAAACACAAACACATAACAATTGTAACTAATCTTGTTTATCAATTGTTTGTTACTCGTTTTACAATGAGAATTAAGCTCAGAATTAGATTTTGTCTTATCTTGAAGCAATAAAAGACTAGTAGAAATGTACAAAACATGTCTCTTTGTACAAATAAGACAATAGCAAAGGATGCTACTAAGTGTGCTTTGTTATATGGGGAAAAATGTAAAAGATGGAAAACCACTCTAATTTCTATATTAAATTCGAGTGTCTAACAGGTTATCAGTTTTGCTGACAAATCATAAAAGCAGGGAATGTAAGGTGCAAGTTTGCTAGGAATCAGAAACTCCAAATGTTTTGTCAGAAGCCAGTTAGGACCTTAACTACTTGGCAGAACTGAACGTATTACATGATTAATGCAGCTTGCGGAATAAATAAAAGTAAGTTTGAAGCACATCTTTTAGCAAACTTGTAGTTACCTCTACCTGAAGGCTGTTGTTATTCCATTTCCCCAGTTGGTTTCTGTCATACCGGAATAGATACCTAGGGTTGAGAGAGCATAGTTTGTTTAAGATGCTAGGAACCTAGGGGCCCCTAGGTGGCTTAGTCGGTTAAGCATCTGCCTCAATGATTTCAGCTCAGGTCGAGATCTCAAGGTCATGAGATGGAACCCTGTGTTGGGGTCCACGCTGAGCATGGAGCCTGCTTGGGATTCTCTTTCTCTCCCTCTCTGGCCTTCCCCTGCTCACACTCTACTCTCTCAAAATAAAGAAACATTAAAAAAAAGATGCTAGAAACCTTAAACTTATAGCCTGATTTTTAAACACAATGAACATGTCAAATAAAATCCACCCTGGGGCTATTGTCATACAATTGGTAACCTCTCCCTTAGTAACTGTGAAAATATTAAATTTGTATTAATAACTTAATGAACTTATTTATATGTTTGCAAAGATTATATTGAGAGCTTACCTGGTGTGTCCTTTCCCTTTATTTCATTTATATTTTTTTATTTACTTACTTATTTACTTAGTAAATTCATTCATGTTTTAAGAGATGAAACCTACAAATCATGGTTCTTACTAGTTCAAAGCTTTTCAAACTATTGATAAGACTAAGAGATTAAGGGAATAATATAGAGTAGAGAAAGAAAAACATAGTACCTGATGTAAAGGCAAAACCACACTGGACACTTGTTAAACATGCCCAGGAAGACTTTATTCCAGACTATTGCAAGACTATACAGAGGAGAGACTATAATGGAGGAGAGAGATTGAACTCACGTTGATGAAAAGAAGGAAGGGTTTTCAAACGCTGGGCTTAGCTAATGGAAACATACCAGAGGACATTAGTGGGGAAGATGTTCAACGTGATCAGGCCAACTGTGTTTGCTCATTGTCACTATGGAAGTTAGGCTCTTGCCCTCTCACAGAGATTGAGAGGTAGAGACCCTGTGTTCTTGAGGATTACACTTCAAAGGGAGAATTCCCAGGTTGTAGAATATTTACATCTCAAAGGGGCAGGAAAGAATTTATAATCCCAAGTTTTCTAAAGCTGAAGTTCGAAGAAGGTCAGGAAGAAACCTGTCTAATGTTTAGTCAAGCTAAAGGAAACATTAGGCCACCGTGGTCACTGATAACCATGATGGAAGTGTAGAGATTAAGACGATATTTGCCAAGTATATTAGGTGCTTTAAATTTCCAGGGACACTACAGAGAACAATATAGTCGGTATGAATGGATGGCCACATAGTCTGGTTTAGTGAAAAGAAGCTTGACTAATTTCATCTATTAATATGCTGGACTAATTCTTACTTGTGGGATCCTTGCTAGAGAGGAAGGATCTTAAAACAGAAATTGGGGTACAGGTGGAGACTAAGGCCAACAGAGGAAAAGAAATAAACTATTGAGCTTAACCTTTACATACACTATTACTGAGATTCACATGGCTCCCAATTAGAGACTGATTCAGAAATACATATATATTTACTTGAGAGTTATTTGTTCAATCTTTCATTTTACCAGGTTGAAGATTTTTCCACAGCAAGTTGCAACTAACCCCACTGAAACTAAATTGGACTCCATTTCCCACAGGGCACAGGATGGAAAATGACAAAGATCCCCAGTCCCAACCTTGGATTTTAACATTAAATGAGATACCATGAAAAACAGGCCCCTAGTTTCTAGTTCTTGCAGTTATTAAACCCCAAAAGCCATAGCTCAATAAAATGACATAACTAAAATCCTACTCAACTTAATTTTCCAAGTGCATAAATTTCTCCCATGAAGGTTTGGGACATTTTAAAAAATTTTTTTCATATCTATTTATTTATTTCTGAGACACACACACACACACACACACACACACACACACACAGAAGCCGGAGCAGGGGAAGGCAAAGAGAGAGGGAGACATAGAATCTGAAGCAGACTCC